>NC_140290.1:0-467500 GCF_964030765.1 Micromesistius poutassou | reverse complement strand
GTTGGTACAGTAAGGATGTTCATAGAACCAAGTGCAAAGCACCATTCCCCATACACAACAAAGATAGGATAAGGATAAGATGCTACACAACTAATTACTATAACTAAGTACGACATACAATAAGTGCGTACATTAAGTGCCAGGACGTACAACATGCAATAAGTGAGTAAATAAGTACAATAAGGGTGGTACATTTGGCTTGTTGCTTATCTACAACATAGTTAGGGAAAGGGGTATTTTAAATCTCCTGCTTGAAAACATTCTGTCAAAAGTGAGCAGATCACAAACAACCTATCCTCAATAATGCCTATTAAACCCTATTGGATATCATTTAGCAATTTAAATATTTAACCAATTGAATTGAATGCAGATGTTTTCACTGTCTGCTCAGCTAAAGCAGTGGGAGGGGAGGGCACTAAAGTTCACCTGAACAGCGGGGGGATTCCTCCACAGCTTTCTGACCTTACAGTGAAGGTGAAGTCCTTGTTACGGGGGTCTGGCTGAGGACGGATCTCGTGAGCAAACCCAATGTACCATTGCCCGTTTGCCCGTTTGTCTGCCGGAAAGGTAAATCCGTAGTGTGTATCTTGTATCATGCAGGATTGCTTTGTGGACACCAGTGGCTTTGCAAAGTTTTGATGAAACTGCAGTGTTATTACCCAAAGAATCACACAGCCCCCTTTTGCTATCTTTTGGCCTTGTTTAAGCATTGAAATAGCTGCTAAATAGGCTCATTATTCAGCAGAAAACTGGTAAACCTGATGACACAATGGATTATTAAGAGGAGCTGTGGCATTCAGAATGACGGGTCGGTACAATCGCTGTCTCTCTTCATCTCTCACTTTGTCTTTCTTTCTCTGTTTCTCTCTGTCTTTCTCTTGCGCTCACTTACCTTGATTGATTTTAAAATCCAGGACAAATATGGATTCAAACGATGTACTGGACATCGATCAGAACTGCTATGTTTGTAGGCAGACTCTCCCCCTCTCCTCTGCAAAGGTCACTCACTAAAAGCCAAATAAACCATGTCAAATTTTAATGAACGTTTGTACTCAAATGACTTTAAACAGGCCTAAACGTCGGATATATTTCCAGTTATCATGTGTCCATAAAATGAATGGGGCTGGTTTAGCATTGTGGAGGGTTGCTGTTTCGATCATGCAGTTCTGAGCTGACCTGTCCTGAAGCAAGACTCATAAGCCCCATCTGTGTGTGTGTGTGTGTGTGTGTGTGTGTGTGTGTGTGTGTGTGTTTGCCTGTGTGTGTGTGTGTGTGTGTGTGGACTCATTCAATGTGGAGGCTTTGAGGGGGCCTTGGAGCGGCACGGAAATCACTACATGAATGAATTCAGTTGATTTGGAATTACCACACACACATGCACACACACACACACACACACGCACACACACACCTACCAAGACCTACCGGGGTGCATTTCCCCCGCTTGGATGGAGCCCTGGAGTGGTATGGTGCACCGATCCTATACAACCGATTACCTTTGACCTCTGCTACCTGCCAGTCAGCTGGCCCTC
Organism: Micromesistius poutassou; assembly: GCF_964030765.1. Taxonomy (NCBI): domain Eukaryota; kingdom Metazoa; phylum Chordata; class Actinopteri; order Gadiformes; family Gadidae; genus Micromesistius; species Micromesistius poutassou. Next base: position 465,968 of record NC_140290.1, on the reverse strand, counting down.
TAGTGACGTGTGTGCCTCTGTGACGCACTGGACCGCACAGGGGGGTGGTGCCTGGTGGGGTAGTGCCTGGTGGGGTGGTGCCTGGTGGGGTGGTGTCTGGTGGGGTGGTGTCTGACGGGGTGGGGCCTGGGGAGGTGGGCCTGACACGGTCCTTTATCGATGTCTCTCCTAATGAGCTGTGTGGGGTAGTGGGCGGGCGGCCGCACGGTGTGTTGCTCTGTTGAGTGTTTTTTGTCTTTTATACGGGCGCTGCAGAAACAGGTGACCACTGGCTGCAGTAAAAGGAGAAAGAGAGCTCTCTCTGCAGCAGCTCCTTCTTCCCCTCCGTCGCCCTCCCCTCTGATCAGCTCCTAGCACCACCAGCACCCCCACCACCACCACCACCTTGTGCAGTTAAAGACAGAAGAGGCAGCCAATTATTCCTAAACCTTGCTGTGTGCCTCGGCTAATGATCTCGGGAGGGAAGGGGGATTCAAGTGTGTGTGTGTGTGTGTGTGTGTGTGTGTGAGAGAGAGGGATTTTGTGTGTTTGTTTGTGTTTTAGTGTGGGTGTGTATGAGTGAGGGGGTACACAAGCGTCGTGTGTGTGTGGTGTGTGTGCGTGAGTTTGTGTGGGTGTTTGATCATGAGTGTGTGTGTGTGATCGTCGATGTTTGTGTGATTGTCGGGGTGTGTGTGTGTGTGTGTGTATGTGTGTGTGTTAGGTGTGTGTGGGTCTCGGCATTACACGCCAGTGGCCCTTGTGGGTGATGAGTCTCCCACTGACTTTCTCGCCTCCATCCTCTGCTTGTTTTATTGCATCTCCTCTCGACGGAGGAGGAAACACTTCTCTCTCTCCGCTGCTCCTCCACATGTTTTCCTCCTCGCTGCATCTCTTTTTGCACTTCTTCCACCCTGTCATCAGATACTATCCCCCCTACCCCCTTCTGCCACACGCTTCCATTTGCAGCCACTACTAAGCAATCATCTTCACCCTGCACTATTCTCTCTCTTTCTCTCCATCTCTCTCTCTCTCTCTCTCTCTCTCTCTCTCTCTCTCGCTCTCTCCCACCCTCTCTCTCTCATTCTATCTGACTCTCTCTCTCTATCTCTCTCTCTCTCTCTCGCTCTATCTCTATCTCTCTCGCTCTCTCACTCTCTACCCCTTTCCAAAATGTTCTGAAATAAATTAAATAGACATAAAATAGTCATGTCCACTGGTGGAAACAGAGACCTTGTTTTTCTTCTTATTGTCCATTTCCTTTATTTCTTCCCCCACTTGACAGTGAAGCTCCTCCAGGCCCCCGTAAAAAAGAATACGATGCTTTAGTGATGGCAGAGCGTCCACCAGCTGTGTGTCTGTTGCAGTTTGATACACATCATAAACCTTTTCCGGGCTTCCACTTTAGGATTTCATTTGGTCTCAGCTCTCGGACCTCGGACACAGAAGGGCAACGTGAAGAAGACACAGATAAAAAGAAAGGCTTGCCAATGAAGGAAGCCTACAAACAGCACTAGGAACCGGTGGTCCTATTTCAGTCCCTTTGTAGATGGTGTCAATTAGGAGGGCTGCGTCACACGCCCCCCAGGGGCAGTAATAGAGAAAGCAAATCCGAAATAGAAAAATCGATCAGGTGCCGGGCGGACCTGGGATGCATTTACAGGCCCATGTAATAGCTGTAATGACTGCAGACAGATTTTTTTGTTTCATTATTTCCACAACGGTGAGCACAACGCTATCACACCGTCGCTGGAACAAGGCAGCCACAATAAGAGCCCCTGTTTAGTGTCGCCGCCGCCTCACGCTGCAGGCTAATCCAGATGGATCTAATTGTTTTGTTGGTTTTGAATTGTCTTTCTTTGTGTAGACAATATATATTTGATATTGAATCAGGTCGGGTGTGTGTGTGTGTGTTTGTGTGTTCATGTGTGTGTGTTTTTGTGCGTGTTTGTTTGTGTGTGTGTGTGTGTGCAATTGACTGCAGCTGACGGTGGCCTCTAAAAAAACACCAGACTTTTTCAAAAAGTGGCAGACAAGTGAAACCTTTGTAGTAATCCGAGTAATACAACAAACAGCTCTCTCTAACGGCATAACACCAGATCTGTTTTCATGAAACAAACCATCATTATTTTTAAGTAACATTGATTGAAGGGTTTTATTTAATAACCGTCGATAAAACAAAAAAGTTGTTTTTTAACAAAGTTTATTGTTTTTTCTCTATCGAGCTGCGACACCAAACGTGATCAGTCAGCACCACTTCCCTTAATACATTGCATTTCACAGAAACATCTTGTGATGTTGTATCACTAATTTCTCTGCAGACAAATGTCCTCCTTGTTCTGCTGACGGAGCTGCTCATTTACCTGATACCCAAACCGTGATCAGTCTGCACAGCTTCCAGTCTGAATATTCAACTGAACAGCTCACACAAGTATTCCAGCCTTCCCCCCTTCCATTGAACATGTGCATAAAAGCCATGCACTACACGCTTGTTTTCCTCATCCTAACCTTGTGATGCCATGCCTCTGGTAATCAGTCACCGGTGGCATGGTGACCAGGCGATCTGTCATGTACCCGAAATGCCAGAGTGTCCTGTTTATACTGCGAGCTGTCAGTCCCCACCACCCAGCTACAGTACCTCCGGAGTCATCTTTCTGTTGTCCCTCTGATGGCTGCTGTTGTAGCGCCACATAAAACAGGAGAGGAGAAGCAGCCAGCAAACAGTGACGTGTGGTTGTTGTGGTTGTTCGCTCGAGCAGCAGGCTCAACCCACACTATGAGTGTTGTGTGTTAAAGTATTTGACACGTTGTGTTATACTTGCAGTGCTGTGTTTCCTTCACAGGCTCTGTGCCGCTTACCTTAGCCTGAAGTTCTCAAATAACATAATGGGGCGGCTGGATCCCAGGTTATATTGTGGGATACCTTCTCCTCTTCCAGTTCTAGCGGGACCGCTCTCTATTGAGCGTCATCATAACGAGCAAATGAGCAAATCTCGCTGAGCTAGCCCTTCTTGACAATGGTGTGTGTGTGTACGTGAACATGTGTGTGCGCGAGAAAGTGGCATGTCACTATTGTGTGTTTCATTAGCATCTCTCTTGCTGCAAGGCTGCTAGCATGACGGCTTTGATGGGAAATTACAACATCTTTCTCATTTTGCCGTTATTTGGGCCCCACAGATTGATTTTGCTTTTCAAGCTTGTCTTACTGATGAATTATGTTGTCATGTGTTTACAAACATCCCACTCCGAATGTAACAGCCTGGAAGTCAAATAAATACATTTGCTGCATTTATGTATGCAACACACACAGAGACTACTCAACTACACACACTCTCTTACCAAGTCCTATACTTCAACCGTACTCTCTGAAAATAACCAAGGTTTTACGATAAGAGCATTCCATAAGTATGTTGCAAGTGTTTCTAAATGTAATTGGTGCAAGGTTAAAGTAAATGCCTGAAATCTACTTAGTTGTGGTCTTTTGTATACGTTTGAAGGGTCCTTATCGGTGGGGTGATGTGATGGCCTCAATTGACTCGTTCTAATCCAAAGCTGTAATGGTCGAGTTAAGACACAAGTAACAACACCAGCAACAATTTGCACTCTTTTTTTTTGGTGCAGATACTGAAAGTTAGATTTGTTCAGTGATCCAACATTTATCACGGGTGTCTTTGCCTTAACGTTACTTCCACAGCTTCACGTAATACACTATCTACCAGAGATATTGGAAATTGCAGAGAAAGAGAGCTAACTACTGGAAGAAATGTGAAAATTGTGGGGGCAAATTGTGTGTTTGTGTGTGTGTGTTCCAGCAAGCCGCTAGATCCGTATCTGTCCCCCATCCCTCTCCCCTGACGCCAATGCTGTCCTGCCCTCCCGAACAACCCCTCTGCACTTTTCCATCATGTAATCCCCCCTCTCACTCCCTCCCCTATCCCCTTGTTTATCTTCTACTATAGAAATAGTATTGTACTTACTCTCTCTCCCTGGACTTATCCTTGTTGCTTATACATCTGCAATTTGTCAATGGCTTGCCTTGGAGCCGGTTTAATAGGTAGTTGTCCTCCGGTGTCTCAGATCTATATTTAGGGCTGAGATGGATAGCAGTCACATGCATGTCATTGCAAATGTCTCTCTGGGGACCACTTCTGACTGGATTTTTGAATGAACTCATGCCACACCTTTTGAAATGATTCAAAAGATCAAATTATTGTTCAGGATGATTTATTTAATATTATGCAGGGACAGATGCCTCATCCTTACCCAAAATATCTTCACTGTTTAAAGTCAAAGTCCATTTCGGTCTACACTTTGCAAGCTTGCAGGGGTGACTGCCATTTGTTTGCTCTGTTTGACTTACCAAAGACACACTACGTACTTTTTCCTTTTGCAGGTGTTCACTACTTTCACAGGTGTGTGCTACAACTTTCGCTTGACTTCTTTTTCACGCTCCTCTTCCTTTCTCTTGCTGATTTGGTTCTCCTTGACCTGAATAACTATACCGCCCCTGGCAACCCAAGAGGGGCAACCTGATGCTAGGAGAATAATTACTATCTTTATCATCGGATTGTGTGTATGTGTGTGTGTGTGTGTGTGGGTGTTTTGCACTTTTGATGATGTGGGACACCGAAGCTAAAATGCTCCCGGTCCCTCAAAGGCCCTACACACTTGGCCCTACACACTTGGCCGGTGTTGTGCCAATGTAGTTACCCCCTATAATAATTGTATAATCATCAACATGCATTCAGTACACACTACGCTTCGATTTCACCCAATGCTGAATTAAAAGTACATGTTTTTCTAAATGTTGCTCATCAACGAGGTTGTAAAGTAGTAACTACGATCTTTATTTCTTCATTGCACCGCGGCCGAACTGACAGGGATATTATGAAACGCGACATGGAGGAGAAAGCGATGTTTCAGTAGACAGCTGTCAGTTCACTTCGGGTCCATATCATTTCTCCGACGCTCCATTGTTCCGACCTCTCAATCGTATGCCGACTCCTCCGCCAGCAGTTTATCGTTTTGGTGGAAAAAAAATCTGTTTTAAGAAGAGAGAACATGGTTTTGAGTGCAGTGTTTCATTTTGAAAGAGATTTGAAAATGGTTCACTCTTTTCAGTTTTGTGTTAAGAGTTTTGAGAAATTGAGTTTCAGAAAACATGTTTAAAAGATTGAGAAAAACTGTAACAGGACATCTCTACTGCAGCAGGCCACTGAAAAGGGTAGACATTTTAGCTTTCCCACTAACTTGAATTATTAACACTACAGTACCATAGTTCTCCAGACATAATAGTAGCTAATGATAGAATACCATGCTTGATTGTAATATTTTCTCATGGGTACAATAAATACTGCTTGCACATGGTTGGGCATTCTTTATTGTATGACTTATGTGCTCTGGTGCTCTCCTTACATAAACTCCCACTTCAAGAAAGCATTACACAATTAATTACACTGATTAAAACAGAATGGCTCTCTGCATGGATGGGAAACCGCCGCAACGCGCTGCTCTGCAATCGCTTTCCAGTGTTTGATTGTTAGCCCAAGATTCTTATGAATCAGAATTGACTAAAGACTACAAACCAAACCAGACTGTTGTGCTTTGCTACATTGAACTGAATGGATTTGTCTGGGACAAAGCCTCCTCTGTATACGATTTCATAGGTCTGGAGCTAAACGGAGACATCTGTAAGGCATGCTGAAATCGAGACTGAGATTGGGGTGTCTTTCGTCGGGAGGCTGAGAGGTAGAGCCTAGGATGTAGTCAGTGACCAGTGGTATGGCTGTTGTTAGTGACCAGTGGTATGGCTGTAGTCAGTGACCAGTGGTATGGCTGTAGTCAGTGACCAGTGGTATGGCTGTAGTCAGTGACCAGTGGTATGGCTGTAGTCAGTGACCAGTGGTATGGCTGTAGTCAGTGACCAGTGGTATGGCTGTAGTCAGTGACCAGTGGTATGGCTGTAGTCAGTGACCAGTGGTATGGCTGTAGTCAGTGACCAGTGGTATGGCTGTAGTCAGTGACCAGTGGTATGGCTGTAGTCAGTGATCAGTGGTATGGCTGTAGTCAGTGACCAGTGGTATGGCTGTAGTCAGTGACCAGTGGTATGGCTGTAGTCAGTGACCAGTGGTATGGCTGTAGTCAGTGACCAGTGGTATGGCTGTAGTCAGTGACCAGTGGTAAGGGGGAAAATGTGTAACAGTATCTGGGAGTGAAACATGAGATCAATGCCCTGTGTCCGCTTCCAGAGAGGTGAGCACACACACAATACTCTTACACAGAAGCAAGCATAGTCTACACAAAAAAGAAAGAGCTTTTCACTCTCCGATATCTTACGTGTGGCTGTGCCATTTGTAACACCATATATTAGCACTTAACTCTTACCTACAGCACCCATAAGGTGAGGATCGTTCTACAGCTGACAGAGGGATGGTCGCATGTCTCTATCCAATATCCACTATTTACCAAAATGTCTGTATCCAATAATGGTTATTTCCAAGAGAAACCCACCACTGTTACATCTCACCATCCCCCCAGAAACTCTCTTTAATGAAACATGCGACCCCCGAGCCCACTTTTTTTTGGCAGTTTAATAATGAATTGCCAATCGTGAGGGAATGTGGGCCATGTGGGTGGGTGTGGTGTGGTGTGGTGTGGTGTAGGGTGGTGTGTGGACGGAGGAGAGGCAAGGCAAAGGTCAAGGTGTGTACCTCCTCCCCTCCCCCGGGCCCGGTATGTGGGTTGGGTGCTTGAACAGGACAGAATGATCTGGAACAGCGGTACCAAGGGAGCAAGAGACTGGGAAGGGACGTGCCCATGGCGTTTAGCTGAGATCTTCCAGTCTAAAATAAAACGACAAAAAAGACAATTGGAGACAAGAAGGAGGGAGGGAGGGGGATGAGTGGAAGGGGTCGTTGAAGGTGAAGATGTGTGTGTGTGTGTGTGTGTGTGTGTGTGTATGTGTGTGTGTGTGTGTGTGTGTGTGTGTGTGTGTGTGTGTGTGTGTGTGTGTGTGTGTGTGTGTGTAGGGGGTGACAAATGTAAGGTCAGTAGAAGATTGAGTAGAACAGTACAACAATTGCAGAATTCCAGAAAAGCTTCCAACCTGAAACATGTATGAATAACGTGGTGCACTAAGATGTGGGAGTCTTCTTTCCATTCAATTCAAATTATTTAACTGGCACTTTTGTCCAAAGCAACTTGTGCATTCAATCAAAATGTACATTAAATCATGAAGGTACAACCCAAAATGTGAAATAATCCTGTGAGCAAATTCGGCAAACAAGCAAACTGCTTTAAGTGCTACACTAAATAAACAAGAGATTGATTATTTTTTTATTCTTCCAACTAAATGGTACAAAGTGACAATCTAAAATCTCCCTATATTATTGTTTTCAAATGGTAGACAAAGTGCATATAGAGATGATGTATATTCTGGATGTAGACACTGTCTTTGCAATTTTCAAGTTGAAATTGAAACCCTAACCCTTCCTTCCTCCAATATATTATGCTATCATAGTATTATAAAAATGTTTTCCCCAATTGCTTAAATAGCCCATTATAAACAGAAAACATTGGAAATGTCCCTGAACAAATGACTCCAGTATTGGCCAATGTCATCCATTCATCACAGAATTTGTATTACAATATAGAACATAATTTTGATGTACATATCCAAAAGATGATGTGACAGCAGGGCCATCATGTATAGCCTGGCACACATTGTTATGGGGGTCATTGGGGGTCAGATGATGGGTTAGTGACGCACATGTATCATCAGTTCAGTGCACTAGGAGTGACTGGCCATGCCAGCATCCAATCAGATGTGACGGTATCATTTAGTCAGTTTCCTTACAGAATCATTCTTCATCAATTGCTTTCCCAGGTTATAGTTTCACCAAGAGAGTTTCAGATCGCTGTAAGAATTGTACATTCCCTTTGTGAATACCAGTAGCAACCAGTGGTTACCAGTGGCAACCAAAGGAGTGATCTGTCATTGATAATCTCTTGATGATGTCTTATTAACATTTCTATATAGTATATCTATATCTATGTCTATCTATATCTATATATATCTATATAGATATATATATATATATATATATATATATATATATATATATATATATATATATATATATATATATATAAATACTATATATATATAAATACTATATATCTATCTATATATCTATCTACAGTGTTGGGAAAGTTCACTAACCCTTTCTACATTAACTAGTTCAAAGTTCAGTTCACATCATTATTCATAATTCAAAATTTTGAACTAAGTTCACAGTTCCAAAAAATGAACTAGTTCATAGTTATTTTTTTCAATATGTTGCTGCAAGCTATTATATTGGAACCAACGCTCTCTCAGTTTAACTTTGTTTAATAGGGTGCCAGATTTCTATAGAGCCTTTCAGGTGAAAACCTGGCTAATACACACTGTAAACAGGCCTTAAAGGACAATTCCGGTATTTTGAACATTGAGGCCCCTTTCTGGTTTGTCTAGGATGAAATAGAGTGGTTGACACCGAATGTTGACCATTGGTCCTGTCTTGGGTATTTGGCTCATTTAGAATGGCCCCTGCCTGCTTCAGAATGGCTGGCTACATGTATGCACAAACCTGTCCTTAAAACAACCCTAAACGTTCCAAATCAAGTATCGTAGCGAATGTACAGTTTCTGTCATGTTTTATTTGGCATTTTGTAAATCGCATTGAAACAGAAACCGGGCCGAAACCGGAAATGGGGCTGTTTACGTATGGTTGTAGTCTTTTCGCTCGGTTCTCCGTATCAACAGTAGGGCTAGACCGAGCGAAAAGACTACAACCAGCACCCCTTTCCGTTTCCTGGTCAACGAGCAATGAGTCTTCCAACAGAAATCAATGCATTTACAAAATGCCAAATAAAACACGACAGAAACTGTATTTTGCTACGATACTTGATTTGGAACATCAACAAACACCACTAACCACTCAGTGAGATGCACATTTCTGAAAATCAACGTTTAGGGTTGTTTCAAGGAAAGGTTTGTGCATACACGTAGCCAGCCATTCTGCACCAGGCATGGACGATTCGAAATGAGCCAAATACCCGAGACAGGAACAATCATCAACATTCGGTGTCAACCACTCTATTTCATCCTTGACAAACCAGAAAGGGGGCTCAATGTTCAAAATACCGGAATTGTCCTTTAAGGCCTGTTTACGGTGTGTTTTAGCCCGGTTTTCGCCTGGAAGGCTCTATAGAAATCTGGCACCCTATTGAACGAAGTTAAACTGAGAGAGCGTGCCGTTCACAGACACCAGAACGAACGCGTTCACAGTAACGTTCATCAGGCAGTAATACAGTACGTTCAGTTCACGTTCTCCCAAAATATGAACGAGTTCATGAACTATCGTTCAATGAACACGTTCAGGCACAACACTACAACGTCTATCTATATATAGATATTTACAGTGGAGTGAACTCCAGCGTCTCTGAGCCGGCAAGCTTTTAATAAGTTCCAGTGTGCAGCCAGCCCCGGGTGGCTGACCTTGTTTGTATCTACAGCTTATGCAGCACAACTCAATTAGTGCCTCCATTAGGCGGTGCATAGGCGTCTACGTGCTGAGGCCACGCCACCTGATGGGTGTAGAGGACACGACTCAAGACGAATGCTTACTGTTTAAGAAATCCTCAAGAGGAGATCAGTGACAAATCACCCCATTGGTTGGTATTCACAAAAGGAATGTAAATATCTCACAGCCATCTGAAGATATCTTGGTGAAACTTAAACATGCTAGAGTAGTTGATAAGCGATTAAGCTGTGAGGAAATTCACTGTCTATCTTCTATCTATCTATCTATATGAAACAACAACAATCAGATCATGTGCTGGAGGCTTTTCAATGTATGCCATGTAGGATTAAGAACAACCCCCCCCTCCACCCCTCCATCTCGATCTTCTCCCAGCTGCGGTTGTCTGCATGGAGAGAACCAGCCAATGCTCTCAACACATCCACGCATGCATGCAAATACTCATGCACAGCATGCACAAGGTTTGGGGCCACACTGCTGGCATTGACACCATGGGCATCTGGGTGGGTGGGTTGGTGGACAGGTGGTCTGAGTCAATGAGTAGGAGGGAGGGTGGTGCAGGGTGTCTTCAGCCAAGCTAGCCGTTGGTCTGAAACACGCTTTGTATAGAGTAGACCTGACGCCATGTTTTTATACACTCAGCAGAGTCACATGTTTGCTAAAGGTCAACACGCCCCAGAGAGAGGAAGCTATGGTGAAACAAAAGGCACGATGGATATGGGGGCAGTGTGGTGGGGGCCGGGGGGGAGGGGGGGTTTGCGGTCTTAATTACCCACCACTGTCTCCTGATTTCATACGCCTCCTTTCCTAATCTTTCCTCTCCTTTGCTTCTGTTTTGTAAGTCCCCATTCAACCTGCTCCTTCTGCTGAGGACCAACGGCACAACGGTTACACATTGTGTCTTCTTATGAAGACGTCCATCTCGTCTCTCCCCCCCCTTCACACACACACACACACACACACACACACACACACACACACACACACACACACACACACACACACACACACACACACACACACACACATACACACACACACACACACACACACACACACTCTCTCTCCAACCAGGTCCGCTGGTTGTGTAATCAACAAATGGAATGGATCGGCCAGTGCTTAAGTGCAACAAACTGTGTTCTTTCTGGTCGTCATCCCACACACACACACACACACACACACACACATACACACACACACACACACACATTCAACCACACAGGTTGAACTACAGTACAAGGGCGAGTACGCTCGCTGCGGTTAACACATGGCCATGTTCCAAGCAGCAGTGCTGACCTTTGCCGAGAGAGCACAGAACGCTCTTTCAATGCAAGGTGACAAATTGAAATTCCAACTCACTCACTCGGCATCTTCAGTCTCCACTATCCAGGGTGTAAGAACATCAACGGCCTTAAGGTTTGAAAAGGATCATGAAAAGGAACATCATCATCATAATTTTGCTTGATACTTGATTTTTATTGGTTCTGATCTGAATAAATACCCCTTACTGTCTCTGATGAGCTGGAGTCGTGCAATTCTCTGATTGTCCAACACAGGCGCACAAATGGTGGCTGTCTCACACACTAAAGCCGACCCACAGAATGCAATCAAAAGCTGTAATTTTTTGCACATTTTACAATAAAGACTAATGCCATCAACCACCTCATCTGCCTTGCCTGTGATAGAAAAAACGAGACATATATTCTATCAGTTTGATTTGTATTTTGTATATTTTTGTATATTACAATATAATGTTTATAATGATTTATCAAATTGATGCTAAAAGATGAATGTGAAAATATGCTCAGAAGCTGTGACACACACCCACACGCCTTCTGCTTGTCCAATGGGCCAAAATGGACGGGGCAAGAGAGGCCGAGATATGAGGGAAACAACCACCATTAATGGGGCTATGATGGCAGAGCAGATACATAAAGGGTCGAAGTAGCTTTGTGGGCGGTTCTATGGTGCTGTTGCTATTATGACGGTGAGATAAATGAGCTTTGCGCCCGACGCAAATCTAAAATGGGTTGGTCTGAAACCTGTAGGTGTGTTTTGGGCCTAACGTGCAATAAACCAATGAGAGTGCCATCTCCCATCCAATTTAAGAGCCAGCGCATTTGACTTGACGAGTTGATATTTTGACAGTGCATTTGCATTCTCCGCTGAGACAGATGCATGATGACCACATGAATTTCAAACTTCAAATGGCTCAGTTTATGGCCAAATAATGTGAATAAATTCACACATGGAATAGCGTTTTCTTCTCCAACTTCAGAAACACTGAGTCGTCATGTAAGCGGCAAAGACAACTTAACACATATATGATATGCGGATGCGGTCCTGTGGCCGCAACTGTGGCTCTATTTAATGATATGCGGCAATTTATATTGGTTCCCAACTGTTACACACAGCTATGACGCCCATTCAGTTTACAGAGTTCCGTATCACTCCGTGCCTAACTTGAACTGTTGTTTATTTATATATAAAAGCAATAGCATAGTTCACTGAAGCCTAAAAATATGTTGATTGATGGAGAGGGTGGAAATGTTGTAAAGCAATAGGCACACGGTGAGTGAACTGCTCGATAGTAGGCTAAATTGCCGGCAAACCAAGCTACCGTCTCTAGCCTCTCTGAAGGACGCTACAGTGTGTTGCATAGCAACCGCCGCGCACTTTGCAGGCAGCCAGGAGGGACTACATTTTTGTCTATGACTTTCATTTCACCATACTTACGTAACCGTTTTATAAAAGCAATTTTTTAAGGGGGTCGCTGTCAACGCACCTTAACTGTGGTATAATGAACAAATTCCACAGCCTGTCGTGATCTATTAAACATTAACAAACATCGTTTGTTACCAGTATTGTATACATTATCATTATCGACTTGTGTTCATAATATGCATGTGTCCCCCCGTTAATATACATCGCCATGGATTGTATTATGCGTTACGTGTTTAGTTTGCGTGTGTTTAAACAGATGGGTGTGCACCAGTGGCGATCTCTCGAAGGCTTTCTCGAAGGGAAGCTCAGCTTCCCCTAAAATTAAAAAAATTAAATGGTCAAATATATACTGTTGTGTTAACATTTCATTGACTAAAAATGCGTTAGAACACGTCCATCTCGAAGACGATTTTGTTCAGAATCAGCTGCATATCGCAGGTCGACTGACTCGATTTCCTTCTCATACATTCCCGTAGTGTCACAGTACATTTGTCTGTTGAAGCTCAGCGTCCATCCACTTCAATGGGGCTGCATAGAACAGCTTTTTTTAGTGCGTCGAAAGTCGCCAGTCATTGGATAATGCTGCGATTATTTCCCTCCCACGGACGCTCAGCGTCTCTGGGGGTGAATGGAGGAGTGGGCTGGCCTGGACACTGGGCTTCTGCGTGATAATTGGAGGGTCTGTGAAATACTGAGTTGCCGTTTGATTGACATATATATATATACATATTGACTTATACACACAATTCCTACTTCAGTTTAACATAATTCCCACATTTCCTTGTTCAAGTTTATTGTTTTGGTAGTTGGCCAACACTTTGATTTAGGGAGCCTGAGGTCCAAGTCCTGTATTCAGATCAGGACTTGCAGGGTGACAGGGGAAAGCTGTGTGATTTCTTGGTGTTCCTTAAAGACATGGAGTTGGACAGTGCAATGCCTCAGCTTTACAAACTGTTTTTATTAGTGGCAACAATTAGAGCTACATCTGCAGGTGTAGAAAGGAGCTTCTCCTGTTTAAAGCGGCTCAAGTCCTACACCCGTAACACAATGGGCCAAGGCCGTTTAAGCAGCCTAGCTCTGCTGGCCATTGAGAGGACACTGGTCAAGTCAGTGGAAAAGACAGCTAGATGGTATGACAGAGCATTTCCTTGAAAAGGAACAGAGAGCATAATTTACATATATATACATAAATTGACAATTCATATGATGTAGGCCGAAAATGAGCTTCCCCTCTTTGAAAGACCAGCAGCCACCACTGGTGCGCACACACATGCGCCAAGCATCACCCGCATTCATTCAGTCTTTTAAACACTCACTCGCGGTAAAACTATGTTTTCTCACAATCAAATATTCATCAATCCTGAAAGTTATGTCTGTGTCAAGAAAATATGTGTTTGCTGTACGGTGTTTGCAGATGCATTGATTTAAAAGTACAACTTACCGCTGTATCAGTTGTTACACAAGATTTTAAAACAATATTTTGTTTTGGGAGGCTGGAATATACTTTGCTCGAGTTTATTATTGTTATTATTATTATTTAAACTCATGGCATAGCCTACTCTACTGTGTTCATTCATGCAGCCCCTATGGAAAAAAAATGTTTCCACAATCCAAATGCTATTTCTATGCAGTTTCACTCATATGAACAATCTTTGACATCATAATATTTAAATCAGGCTAATCATTTGCATGTTTGTGATATGTATAGCCTATGTGTGTGTAAGCGTATGTTGCAGTTCCGACCTGCCATGGCACGTCAAAATAGCAACACCAACTGCGCTATCCGAATGACATATCACGATATAACTTTATCATATTGATTGATATCAATAACTATTGATAATTACTGTTGTTTATTTATATATAAAAGCAATAGCATAGTTCACTGAAGCCTAAAAATATGTTGATTGCTGGAGAGGGTGGAAATGTTGTAAAGCAATGTGAGTGAACATGGTGAATGATAGAATAGAACTTGATAGTAGGCTAAATTGCTGGCGAACCAAGCTACCGTCTCTAGCCTAGCCTTCTCTCTGAAGGATGCTACAGTCCCTCGCTACAGACGCTACAGTCCTTCGCCGTCCCTTAACTGTGGTATAATGAGAGTATACCACAGCCTGTCGTGATCTATTGCTTAAATAATACAATGTTGACAACAATGAAAAACACACAAATATGATAAATAAGTATGGAACCTTGTTTGTTTAACAAACCCAGCTGTTAGATTCGATGGTCCAGTCTCTTATCGATATATATATTGAACATGTTTTATATTGATATTGATCAAAAGTCTAACACAATACAATCATTTATTGATTTATTGCCCAGGCCTAAAATAGCACCAAGTATCATTTGCGCCGGAACATGCCTCTGCTTTTCGCTGACACGCCTCTCCAGGCGCAAGTGTAGTGGCGCCTGGTTGTTGCAGGGGAAAATCAGCTTTACGCCGGGTGCAAACTAGCAACGATACATGCGTCGGTGTAGAAAGTCAATTGCGCTGGGTGCAAGATAGGGCCCTTACTGTCTTATCACATCAGGTCAATTGGAATCACTTAACTTTCAAGGAAACAATGTAAGCATGTTGTCATGTTCCAGATCCCTTTGTATAAAAGTATTATCGATTATTATATATCCACATGTCTCCCGGCTATTTATTCATGCAAGGCATTACAGTGCAAACCATCACAGTGTGGATCAACTTTGTGGGCAACCTACAGCATCATTTTTTTCAAAAACACATAGTAAAATCCTGCCACACATTTCCATGTGTTGTTTGAAAACGTCCAACCACAATATCAAACCGAATGCAATCACTGCTCTAATGTTAAGAGTGAGTGAGAGAGAGAGAGAGAGAGAGAGAGAGAGAGAGAGAGAGAGAGAGAGAGAGAGAGAGAGAGAGAGAGAGGCGGGGGAGGGTGAGAGGACAGGAGAGAGATGGAGGGGGAGAGAGAAATTTGAAACAATGAGGGAGAGAGAGACAGAGGGAGAGAAAGATTATGCAGCTGTGAAAATTTTTAATATCATCTTGCTGGCTGCAAGCCCAATTTTTGTTATACTGTTGACTGTGCAGATAAGCTGTGTCCCATAAATATTTCATAAGTTGTGGCTGTGGGGAGAGTTTATGTAAGACGATGTGCTTCCATGTCTTTGAGTCGCTGCTATCTTCTACCAACGGTTTCCCTTCCCAACAGAGCACTCAGTGCTGAATGTATTGGGTTGTTCTTGATTGTGTAAGCAGGGCTCTTGAGGGGTTCTTTGAGGAGCGCTTATTGGCAGAATATTAGCTGTTTAATTTAAAAACTTTGGAGAGAGAGAAAAACAAACAGACTTTATTGCCTGTTATGATCCTTGTTATGATCAGTAGACAGTGTGTGGTCCAGAGGGCCTTGGGGAGCAGTGACAGATCTTAATTTCACTTCTATAGAGGCTGGGGATGAAGCGTTAGGGTGAGAATAAAGGAGGAAACACGACTGTGGGATGCGTTACATCGTGGCCTGATCTGGCAGGGGTCTGATCTAGGAAGAGGAGTTTTATCATCACTATATCTGCGGCGATGTATAGAACCTATAGAAATGCTAAGTGAATGCCTGACCGCAATATAAATACACTAACACAATACAATCCAGGAGGTCCAGTACAAAAGCAGCTATAAGTGTTAAGTTATTAAGCTATAAGTGTGTGTGTGTGTGTGTGCCCTCGCGTGTGCATGTGTGCATATGCATGTATGACTGTGGCTTGCTGTGCGGTTGCAGGATGCTACGGCTGTGTTGTGGTTCTGCCACACTTGTGTGTGTGTGTGTATTCCTAACTGTACTTTCATAATGTGCGCCTTCATCGGGAGCTGGCCATGTGATAAATAGATTGCAGCTATCCATGCATACACAGTCAAAACTGAAGAGTCACAATCCACAGGGTTGAAAATTATATCTACACTTCAATCGTTCAGTTCATCCATCTTTCATTCCTTTTTCTTTCCATTCGCCTGCCTCTAACTCTCCCTCCTACCCTCTTCCGCTCCTCATTTTCTTCTCTCTCTCTCTCTCTCTCTCTCTCTCTCTCTCTCTCTCTCTCTCTCTCTCTCTCTCTCTCTCTCTCAAGCGAATAATAATCCTTTTAAGCTCTACCCGTCTGCACTTGTGTGACCTTTTAAATCTTTCTCCAACTCACAGTTTTTCTCTTATGTTTTATTCCGTTTTCATCAGCATTGGTTCAGACCCTTTAGCAGATACTCTGGTCCTGACACACAACCATATTGCTTGGTTCCTGTGTGTGTGTGTGTGTGTGTGTGTGTGTGTGTGTGTGTGTGTGTGTGTGTGTGCGTATGTGTGTGTGTGAGTGAGAGATTTAGCGTGTTCCCAGTGTGACTGAAAGCTATTCCAGGTAGACATGTGCTGATAATTCTCACTACAACAGGGCCAGGGAAGGAGCTAAACAGAGAGAGAGAGCTGTCCTCTCACTCTCCCCCTCCCTCTCTCTCTCTCCTGTCCTCTCCCCTCCCTCTCTCCCCCTTCCTCTCTCTCTCCTGTCCTCTCCCCCTCCCTCTCTCCCCCTCCCTCTCTCTCTCCTGTCCTCTCCCCCTCCCTTTCTCCCCTTCTGTCTCGCTCTCCTGTTCTCTCCCCCTCCCTCTCTCCCCTGTCCTCTCTCTCCCCTTCCTCTCTCTCTATTCTTTCTCTCTTTCCTCTGGTTTGCTC
The DNA here is from genome assembly GCF_964030765.1 of Micromesistius poutassou. Lineage (NCBI taxonomy): Eukaryota > Metazoa > Chordata > Actinopteri > Gadiformes > Gadidae > Micromesistius > Micromesistius poutassou. Next base: position 448,996 of record NC_140290.1, on the reverse strand, counting down.
TTTATCGCTTTACCAATCACGCATTGACCCTTCGCCTCTCATCATTATCAAACTACATTCTCCAGTTCTCCAGAAAGAGAGAGAGAGAGAGAGAGAGAGAGGAAGAGAGAGAGAGAACAAATCAATACTAACCTCTTTTTCCACTGATCGAAAACTCCAATACAGTATTGAAGCCCATTTCTTGTTTGTAACACTGCGTTCACTGGCGCATGCATGCGATGTTGCCTTTATAAATGGGTGTGTGATGTGTGTAGTTTCAGAGAGGTCTAAAGGCCACCTCAAACTTTTCAACCAAGTATTGCCATTTATCCACTGCCTGCAGCTATACATACAGTTTATATTTAAGCAATAGATCACGACAGGCTGTGGTATACGCTCATTATACCACAGTTAAGGGGCGTTGTCCGTCCCGACGCGCAGCGGAGGGGCGGAAGTGAAGTGATCTATTGCTTTTATAAAACAGTTACGTAAATATGGCGAAATTAAAGTCATAGACACCCTCAATTTTGAAAAAGCTAGAAAGTCGGAAAAGCATTTTTTTTAACAAATACAAAAAAATAGTCCCTCCCGGCTGCCGGCAAAGTGTACGGCGGTTGCTATGCAACACACTGTAGCGTCCTTCAGAGAGAAGGCTAGACTACAGACGGTAGCTTGGTTCGCCGGCAATTTAGCCTTCTATCGAGTTCACTCGAACTCGATAGTAGGCTAAATTGCCGACCGTGTGCCTATTGCTTTACAACATTTCCACCCTCTCCAGCAATCAACATGTTTTTTAGGCTTCAGTGAACTATGCTATCGCTTTTATATATACATAAACAACAGTTAGAGTTAGGCGCGGAGTGATACTGAACTCCGTAAACTGAACGGGCGTCATAGCTGTGTGTATACGCTCAATATACAACAGTTGGGAACCAATCAGATCGCTTGATTTAAGCCACCCGTTTTATAAATATATATATATATAATTCTAGAATTATATAACCCTGAAACCACTAAAGGGGACATATGATTATTCATCCTGTCAACCTCTCTGCCCCAGGTGTAGCAATCTTATCCTTCAACATCATAGCTGTACAACATCTGCAGTCCCCAGTCCCAAAACACCAAGTCTTTGCATGTAGATCTTGGATCTCCTTTGAACTTATACATCTAACTTACATCACTTAGGCACTCTTTCTGTGTTTTCGTAACTTAAACGTAAAGAAAAAGAAGCAAGGAAGAAGAGCTAGTGTTGTTGAGCGCTCCTTTCATCTCAGGTGGTGCCTCGGGGAAGAATGGCACTGGTGATTGTTTGTGTACAAAGCAACAGGCGGTGAACGGTCGGGGCTGAGAACTTGAAGGCGCTGGGCTGAATCCAAGCAGAAGGCGGGAGAATCTGAGACTTCTTTTTGATCTTTTTCACGCCGCACTCAGCTACTCAGCACGGCCTTTCATTTGATTTGTACTGGCCCGTTCCTCAGTCCCAATGTTTTCCTATTCAATAACGAATTCCTCTTGAACTTTAATTCTTTATCCTCTTATCTCTCTCTCTGTCAGGCCCCTCTGCCCTAATGACAAGAGTGTGTCGGGGGCCGTGCCGGGGGAGCATGTCCCCCTGGCTATAAGGTCATCTGAGCGGGGCTCTGAAAGGTTAAGAGGATCCAACAGCACTATGGGATTTGTTTTATTCCATCTTTTTTACACTGCTGTTCTTGTCCTGTTCTTGCTTACCTTTATCATGCGATCACGGCGGGACCCGTTAACGGTCAGCTTTGCACAGTCCCAGAGCGCACCTTGCTCACATCGTGATCCGATGAGCTAGAGCACGTTCCTGGAGGTGAGGTGTATGGACGGCAACGGGAAAGTGATGGCAGACTACTGGCTATGTAGTTTAAACCATGGCCCCTTGCCTACACAGAGCCAGCCAGGGTTTCCCTCCATCTCCAGGGCATGCATACACCGCTAAACACAACGGGACTCACACCTGCGCATGCGTCTTTAGTTCAACGGTCAAAAAAAACGGTCAAAAACATTCAAACTGCATAAGCTGCCATTGATTTGTGATTTGTTTTGTAACACACAACAGCAGCACTACGTTGGACTTTCAGTTTTGATGTCGGGCCATTCCTTGCGGGCGGGCATTATTGTATAACTTGTTGAACGTGTGGGGAACTTCGCCTACCTGGACTACGCCTTCCATCCACTAACTAAACGTTAGTGGATGCAGCCTCTCAACAATGCATGACTGCACAAATGCGGATGCTTTTGGCTATTTAACACCATTTTAAACAGCGAGAATAGCATTATGGGCTGTGTTCTGATCCAGCACATCCGATCACAACAGCCGCATTGAAACACGGCCCAATTCTGCTTCATCTCTGTCTCTAGTCGATATTTGTTATGAATCCCTCCAACTCTTCTACTCCTTCTGCTTTTGATGGATGATGTCATAATTTGTAATGCACTTGTGCAGCTGCCCCCCCCCTCCCACCCGCTCCAACCCCACCGTCACCACCACTACAAGCCCCCACCACCATCTCCCCCATCCTCACCACCACCTCCTCCACATCCTCCAACCCCACCGTCACCACCACTACGACCCCCTACCACCATCCCTCCCATCATCACCACAATCTCCCCTGCCACCACCACCTCCTGCACCACCTCCCTAGCCACCACTTCCCCCTCTGAGAGCTGACGTTGATGCCCCTTCTCTGCCTGTCGTGTTCATCCTCTATCATTTCACCACAAACACTGTCTTTCTTTTTTCCTGCTTCTCCTCGCCTCCCCATCCCTCCCTCTCACTCTCCCCCCATGCCACACTCTGTTTCTCTTTGAAGTGCTTTGCCTGCCTCAGGGTCTCTCCCTCTTGATTGAAACTCTATGTTTCACCGCTCAATCTACTATTGCACCATTGATATATAAAAGTGGGATTGGGATTACAAATGCTATTCTGTAATGAAGCAATATAGAACGCTAGTATAGAAGTTGAAATATAATTAATCTGATACCATTGCTGATATTTTAATGTTTCTATTAGGCTGTCAATCTACCAATATGGCAATCTAGATTTAAGACCGTTCCAGGCTAATTTCTGACCAATCAGGGCATCTCTCCCCTGATTGGTCTGGGGGTCAATCAAAGTTATAAATGCAACACTTCTCAATAGAGATGGGTAGTCCCGCCCCTTCCATTAGCTGGCTGGTCTTGGATGTTTTGCCAGAAGAAGGACATTTGCAACAATTTCAGGATATAATACGTGTTAGGACCTAAAAGTTGACATATATATTAGGCAACGTGCATAATAAACACACCATTGCATTTAAAATGACTAAAGTTCATTAAACACATTTCGCTTACCATAACTACACTTCCCACAAACCACGGCCGGAGAGCAGGAGCATTTGGTTCACCAGCCACCTAGCTACAGTCTAGTGATGAGTACATTGTAGTTCCTTTGGTCATATTTTAAACAGCTATTCGCTTTTTTTTTTGCTTTAATTCTTTTCGAACAACCAATTTTCTGTGTCAGTCCTTTTCTCGCTCTATCTCGCTCTCTCTCTCACTCGCTTTCTCTCTTTCTCTCTCTCTTTCTCTCTCTCTCTCTCTCTCTCTAACACTCTCCATCTCACTCTCACTGTCACTCAGCATGATCAAAACAGATGTCGATGACCCAGTTGGGGTCCTCAGAACAGATGTTGGAGGCATGCAGTGTGTGTAGCTATGCCTGCGTGTGTCTGTGCACGCTTGATTGTTGTGTGTATAATGGTTGTGTGTGTGTGTGTGTGTGTGTGTGTGTGTGATTAAATAGATTTCCCAGAAGTTCAGCCTTGTGTGGACTTATTTTGTGCGTTCGCGAGAGCTGAAATGTAGACTGCTTTTATTGGAACAATGTATTTTGTAAAAACAAAAGTTGGAGGCCCTCACGCCACACCCTGAGTTTAGGGAGAGTTGAAAAAATAGTCATCAATGTAACGGGAATGAGGGAACGTCATCGTCAGGTTATATCGGCATTAACTTGAATACACAACAGGGAAGCTACTTTACATGATAAAGGATCCATCAAAATGTAGACATGTTAAAAATAACGTTGTATTCCACGACAGCAGTCCTATCATAATAGGTATTCTATTAAAACATCTTTGATGTGATGTGTGGTATTGTCGCATGGCCTGCTGTGTGTCAGCAGTTTATTGCCCCTGTTGTCGGCTCTGATCCTTCTATCCTCCTGTCCTCATTTTATCCTCCACTGCTCTGTCGTTCTTCTTGTGTCGGTGGGATGTTCGGTCTCCATTTACAATTATCTCTGGGTTTATCGGTGTAAATTTTTTAATTAACCGGGGACCCTTGAAATAACGTTATTTATAGCGAGGATAAACGTCATTTTAAATCATAATTAAATGTGCTTGACTTTTGCTTCTCAGATTTTGAGACCAAAATATAGATAGTGCTTTTGCTGAAACATGCAGAGCAAAGCCAAGAATAGTAGATCATTTTAAACAAGCACTGCTTTCGACTCTAACCTTGAAGATGTGTGGTGTGTTATTTTGGACAAGCTATGTAATATTATCCTCGTACAAAGAATAGCATGCTTATCCTGGTACTTATTGGTGTAACACCAGACATGCAGACTGTAGATATGTTTTTTTTGCAAGGCTGTAGAGAAATTATTCAAGGCATCAGATTGAATGTAGTGTAGTATCTAGTGTAGTATCTAGCCCTACATGCCTTTGCACCTGTGTATGTTAATATACTGTATATATACACTACCGTTCAAAAGTTTGGGGTCACTTAGAAATGTCCTTATGTCCTTAAAAGCACAGTTTTTTTCAATAAATATAACATTAAATTAATCAGTCTAGACATTGTTAATGTGGTGAATGACCATTCTAGTTGGAAACATCAGATTTTTAATTGAATATCTACATCGGTGTACAGAGGCCCATTTCCAGCAACCATCACTCCTGTGTTCTAATGGTACATTGTACAGCTAATCGTGTTAAATGGCTAATGGATGATTAGCAAACCCTTGTGCAATTATGTGAGTACAGCTGAAACTGTTGAATAAAAGTGTGAGTTTTCATGGAAAACATGAAAATGACTGGGTGACTCCAAACTTTTGAACGGTAATGTATATATAATATATATACATTACCGTTCAAAAAGTTTGGGGTCACCCAGTCATCCAGTGGAGGCTTCTCCAGTGAGGAGAGGGAGGAAGATCCTCCTTAACATTGTTGAGAATAAAAAGTGTAGATTGCCCAGACTACTGAATTAATGCCCTTAAATATGACTACTTTAATGCCTTTGTATATGTAATGTTCGTTTCCCTGGGTAAAGGGACATTAGCACCCCCTATCGCCTATTGGATATTACTTCGGGGAGGATGTTCCTCCCTCATCCTCCATTGACTCCCATTCATTTCTCGGCTACTACTTGCGGCCGGTGAATAACATGGGGTTCAATGGGAGAGAGGAGGAAAGTCCTCCTCTGAGTGGGTGGGACTAGCTAAGGGATCTGAATCGTGTCAACGTTTATGAAGTCCCGCCTCCGAGGCCCACGGTTCCCTCGGTCAAATGTCTATGTTATTTCCCACCCACATTTGACATTTTACTTATTCTTCAGAGGTCTATAGGCTGGAGCCCTGGCTGCGCTATGAACCAATAAGAAGAAGTCCTGGCTGCGCTATGAACCAATAAGCAGGAGCCCTGGCTGCGCTATGAACAAATAAGCAGGAGCCCTGGCTATGGAGCAGCCTGGAGGGAGGGTTTATCCCCTCAAGTCTCTAGGCTACGAGAACCAACAAACCCACTTGTATGCCTCATTTCCACCGATTGGTGCGCTGCTGTTCATTGCGGTACAGTGCGGCTCTGTCCGCTTTTCTTGGCGTTTCCACTGAGTGGTGCGGTTTGGTACGGCTCGGTTCGCTTATATTGACGTTTCCACCACCAAAAGTCAAAATGCCAAAATAAACATGCTGAGGCTATTTTTCGACACTCCTCCGTTGGGTTCCCAAGCCGTATGAAAGGGTGGCGAAAACGTGGAGCTACACACGCCGTTATTCTGAAATCACTTTAAAAATATCCCATTTGGTATGACCAGGTCACTGATATCTTTGCAACACAAACAGCGAGGAGGAATGACTTGATCTATAAATGAAGTCCCTCAATCTTAATTGGCTTAACACCATGACCAACATTCTGAAACATCCATTAACATCCACATTTGCCTCAAACAATGTTAGGCTTACAGCCCATGTCAATAGTTGTGAAATTATGTTCTTGTTGTTCTTTTAATAGTTTGTTACTCTGACCGTTCTGTTTAATATTGTGGAAAGGATGTTAGTGAATGATTCAGAGCATGATGCATTTTAAATGGCATCACTTTTGGTATTGTGTCTTAATTTTTCTTAACAATTGGAGCTGAAAATAAACATAGCCAAATTACAACCAAGTCATCAGTCATTGAGGGCAAAAATAGGCCCAGATTTTTTTATTTAGTTTTACAAATCAAGAGTAGGCCTGATTTGACTAATTGGCTTTGCATCCTTTCTTCTGCCCTAGTCCAAGACATGCTGCCCACCAGCTTTCAAAGTACAATGCTGCCACTGGTGGATTTGTATCAATTGTATTCACATAATTATCCCTCCCTGCTATTTTGTAGTTTACCAAAACACCCTGAACCAGTCCTTCCTCCCTCACTTTAAAAACCACCAGCCGCCACTGATATATATATATATATATAATATCACATCTAGCTAAGTTGTGTTCTATTGATCGTTGATGGTTGTCCTTCTTGGTGAGGCTAACTGGGCTGCTGGTCGTTCCACAGTCTAGACCTAGAGACTGAAGTGTGCTGGACTGAATCAGCCATATCAGCTAAGGAGTTGATTTGGGGAACCTTTGTGGAGACAGTCCTCATTAGGAGAGAGTGTTGTGATTGGTAGAGGGCTGACGCAGTGACAGGTTGAGATCTTTAAATTGGGTGTATGCAATTAAAACGCTTCATCAGGGCGTTCAGTCTCTAGTGTTATCTTTTCATAGGCACACATCACCAATCAATGAACAGTGTTTTGATTGATTTATATATATATATATTTATATATATATATATATATATTAATGTGGGCTCATTATCTGCCTAGCATAATAAGAACATTGGAATTGTACAATCTTGACATTACTGTTACTTCAACTTTTTTCCACTTATTTTGCTTTCTAAAGTTTATATATTATAAGTTATAATATATATTATAAGTTATAATGCATTTGATTATCTATGGTTGTGCTGAAATGTAAAACTAATACTAGTGTTTGCTATTATTTGTATCAGAAAGACAAATATATTTGGTTGAGATTCCTCTGTGAACATTCTACTTTTAGAATGTCTATAAACAGGCAAGAGATGAAACAACATTGACAAACCAAAGTTGCATCAGTGCAACGCATTGGTACAGGTGGCACTATAAATGAAAAGCACCAGCTACTGGTGGAGGGCTGCGACGCTGTGGACACTGCAGGGCTCCAATGTGAGATTAAGAGGCTGATCTGACCCCCACATGTCCGTCAGCAGGCGTGACATCATCAAGCTGGAGATGGGTGGTGAGGTGGGGTGTTATTTGGGATTAATTTAATGTCATCTAATGTTTTGCAACCACTGGTGATTGTGATGCAGCAGTTTAAGGCCTTTGAGTAGTTGTGTAACGACCCAGTGCTTGTACACACACACACACACACACACACACACAATGGAGTTATTTAGGTAATGCTTTGTTTGTCAAATAAATTAAATGGTTGTTGACAGATCATAAATAGCCATGGCAGCTGGACTAATACCGATTCAACTGAATGATTATCTGAATGATTGCAAGATGGTTGATAAATTCCCGCAGAGCACAGCTAGTGCCTCTGAAATAAACAAAAGTTCTCTAAAGCAAAGAAATGTAGGTCTCCAAATCCACAGGGACTCCTGAAGTGCGTCTTTCGTCATTTTAAAAGGTAACATATTTAGTTTTGGACTATGGCCATACAACATAAAACAACTAAAAAGAGGACCTCATAAAAACCTAAAAACAAAGAATAACTGACACAAAAAGGACACATGACCTCGGGTTATGCAAGTAGACCTCAAGTGGGTACTTGCAGCCACTCAAACACACAAAATCATGTAATGATGGCCCCCTCCTCTTTCCTGTTCCAATCAGCAGGTTTGTCAAAAGCGAAAAAAGGAAAATCGGCGACAACAGAACAACTGTCCCGGCTGGAGCTACCTGTGAACTGGTTGTGAAGCTGCTAGGGTTGCCGCAGACACCAAGAGCATCCTGTCCCGTCGTCGGCCATGGGAAAACAGAACAGCAAACTGCGGCCAGAGATGCTCCAGGACCTCCGGGAGAACACAGAGTTCTCCGACCACGAGCTGCAAGAGTGGTACAAGGTGAGCGCTACAGAGGAGCTCTGTGAGGGGCGGGGGGGAAGTCTCACCAATCAGACTGTTGATGAACAGTCTGGAGCCTACCAGAACACCAGCTCAAATCTGGGGAAACGTCTGGGGAAACCCCTTTCAGTTTTGGGTTTCTTGAGGCCTGCCGTCACCCTAGAAGTTCTGCTCCAGCATAGGAGGTGGCAGTAGCTCAGGAGAGAGAGTGGGTTGACTGGTAACCGGAAGGTTGCTAGTTCGATCCCCAGCTAGCTCCTAGCTGAGTGTCAAGGTGTCCCTGAGCGAGATGCCTCACCCTGACTGCTCCTGACGAGCTGGGTGTCGCCCTGCGCAGTGGACACCGCCGTCGGTGTGTGAATGTGTGAATGAATTTGGTTGTAAGTCGCTTTCAATAAAAGTGTCAGCAAAATCCCCTAAATGTCAAATGCATAGCAGTACTGCTGGATTTCTCTCAAACCTGGGAAGAACGCAATGGAGGTAAAGACGGCTTCACCCACTAATAAACAGACTCTGCCTCAGCTTCACCAACTTGCATTGATTAACGTATTGATGTGTGAATCGGCTTTGCAAAGCTTGGTCATTTATTTTGTTTACGTTTCATTACTTGTTCTATGAGTATTAAGCCGACCCCGATGCTGATCCACCAACCAATTGTCAACAAACCCGTCCTCTGCATTACTCCGCACAATTGTTGACACACAGCAGCGTGTTTCCAGGCCCTGACAGAGAACTAGTGCCGCCCCCTTTGGTCCGTCTGTCAGTAGCCGAGCGTTAGCTTGCAGCCTGCTTATCCAGCTGGGAGGCTGATGCGCCACCGTATGCTAGCAGGACATCGAACGCCACGCAGCCGAAGGCCCTCTCCAGATTTCTACATCTAAAATCTGTTCCTGATTAAGTTGCTTGTTTTGGTCCCTGTCCGTGTGCTGCCAATTGAACTTAATCTTCCTTGTGTGTGCGTGTGTGTGTGTATGTGTGTGTGTGTGCGTGCGTGCGTGCGTGTGTGCGTGCGTATGTGTGTATCTTGTGTGTCATTTTGTCTGTATATGAAAGTGTGTGAATGTCCCTTGGATCACTTGGTGTAAATGTATACATCTATATGTTGGATTTGTTATTATGTGTGTTTGTGGGTGTGGACATCTGTAGGCACTTTCTGTCTCTAATACCTCCACGGATTTGCTCCGTGGATTAGACCTATAGAAACAGCTGTTAGGGTCAGGCTGAATGGCAGCTGCAGATGTTGAAGCATCGACCCAATCAGACTACTTTTTAAGCCCCTTGGGGCCCAGGGGGTGGAGGGACCTCTGATCAGGTTATACCCGAGGTAGCAAGAAGACACTGAGAACATACGGCATGGAGATGTTGTGTAGAGATGTGAGAGATTCATCAGAGGTAGAGGCTGGGAACCGTATGTTTGTGTGGCGATTGTTGTCATGCAGCTCTCATGGCTGGTTCAGGGTTCAGCGCAGAAAGAGTCCAAACCAGGACGAAACAGGTCGGAAAGGGCCTTCCTCACCCTTTACACCAGAAATAATACTTCTATAAGATAAGCATTTGCTGCACGTAATTTGCTGGGATATGCTGAGCCAGCGTTTCACTCCTTAAAAAAGAAATGCAGGAGGGGTAACTAATCAGACGTCAAGATAAAATCACATTATGTGTCACCACTTGACACACCGGACATGGGGAGAGCTCTGTAAGAAGGTTTTACTGAAGGCTCCGACATTGCTCTGAAATGACGTGTCGTTGAGTCTCATGTCTTAACGTAATTGACGCCTTTATCTGAACCTCTTCAACTTCCTCTCCTCCGTTCACTCCTCCTCCATTCTCCCCTCCTCCATTTTCCTCTCCTCCATTCTCCTCTCCTCCATTCACTTGTCCTCCATTTTCCTCTCCTCCATTTTCCGCTCTTCCATTCTCCTCTTCTCCATTCTCCTCTCCTCCATTCTCCTCTCTTCTATTCTCCTCTCCTCCTCTCCTCTCTTCTTCCACTGCCCAGGGCTTCCTGAAGGACTGCCCCAGCGGAAACCTCAACGTGGAGGAGTTCAAGAAGATCTATGCCAATTTCTTCCCCTACGGCGACGCCTCCAAGTTCGCCGAGCACGTCTTCCGCACGTTCGACACCAACGCCGACGGCACGATAGACTTCCGGGAGTTCATCATCGCTCTGAGCGTGACGTCACGTGGCAAGCTGGAGCAGAAGCTCAAGTGGGCGTTCAGCATGTACGACCTGGACGGCAATGGCTACATCAGCCGCGATGAGATGCTGGAGATCGTACAGGTGAGGGCGCGGCCAGAGAGACACACTGAGAAGGAAAACCAATCCCGTCAACAACTTGTTTTATATCAGAAGTGATGTTGTGGGTTACAAAGTAGAGTTATGGATTGATCCTGGTCTGAATCTCGACGGCATTCTGTTGCAAGTGTCAATTGTATTTGGAAATGTTGGGTAACCAACTCATGAGGGCTGACCCTGAATATTCCAATATTCTGATTATTGGAAGAAGGCCTGCTCTCATACTATAGAAGCTGTGCATCTTCGGGAACTTTTAGGCTGCATTGAAGCTCTGTTGTAACCGAGTCGACCTCAAGATTTTCTCGACAGCCTGATGTAGTCTGATGATGATCTGATGTACTTCACACTTGGCGGATGTATGGCTACAGACCCAAGGAAGTGCAGTGTTGAATTTAAATTTGTTTGGTCGATCAGTTCTCGGAAAAGCTGAATTAACTTTTTTTTAAATATTTTTTCGGAAATCCGCAATTTTTTCAGGACAGCCCTACAGGTAAAGTCATTCAAACACTCTGGTTACACACCCTTAAAATAATTGAATTATAAATAATTGAATTATAAAAAGTGGATGGGGACAAGATTAAAGAGATTTGTGCTAACCCCCCATAGGAAAGCCAAACAGCCTGTTTGAGCCAGAATCATAGAGGAGGATGGTGGCGATAGGGCCATTAGAGAGAGTTAAACGCCTGTTTTTTCAAAAGACTACATTTTGTTAATAAATGAGGTGGGACTTATATTTGAAAACTGCAAGCTCAAAATATGTGTTTTAATTATATAAAAACAGAGGCCAGACCAATCAAAACCACAATGGTATTTTTTGAATTTCCCAATACTCAAATACTCAAAACTCCATTTCATAATCAGAAGGAGTGCCCATTTCATAAGTCTGGTAATAGCTCATCAACATCAAATTAATTTCCCAAATTACCAGCCCACATCGGCAAGATCAAGATCAAGATTTTAAAAGAAACAGACGCTACAATTGGCAGGCTGAGAGGCTGAAAACAATCAAGGCATACAATCAATATTGCGTAACAAATGTAAATGTAAGTACAAATGTAAGTGCATCATGACCTTGTTTGTAAAATAAACTGATACAAGTGCAGAAAAGCTGTCTGAATGACAACCTAGTTCAAAAGAAAAAAAATATTCTGATGATGATCAATAAAGTGAATTTGGGAATGTGTTTAGGTGAAGACAAAGGGATCAACAGTAGGGCTAATCCTTGATTTTACCCTATCCACTGCCTCTCCCATGAGGATGGGAGTGCTAGGGAGACAGGGAGACTTTCTGGCTGACAGGATCACTGCATTAGAGATGGAAACAGAATGTTCCAAAGATTCCATGACAACTGCATCATGGATTTAATTGCATCAGGACAAGGGAATAGATGAGTTTATGGGCCGCACGATAATGGGAAAAAATGTTGCTCAAAACAGTTGCTGGCAACAAACTTATATTTTGTCTATCAAGGGGTGGGACTTACATACGGCTATATAACTATAATAATGTAGAACATTAAAACAATTCTGATGTGTGGTTATTGTGAAAATTGTTATGATACAAATTGATAGACATTGATACTCATAAAACATTCCAAACTATTAATGTCAAGTGCAGTTGATGTTAGACTGCCCTGTGTATTACCTTAAAGGGATAGTTCAGGATTTTGGACATCGGGTCTCATTTCCAAGTGAGCCAGTGTGTTATTTATCATTGGAGACCGTTTTCAACACTTTTCATTCAGTCCATCGCTGGTGCTAGGCTAGCTCAAGTCGAGGGGAACTGCTAGCCTGCCAATAAAAACAGTTTTACCCACTCCAAAGTACACCCGATGCAAACCAATTATAATGCCAGACTATCGATGTAAATGTCTGTGTTGATAGAATAATATTGGAAATAAAACTATCCTTGTATCGCAATGATCACATTACATTTTGGGGGGCTACTTTCTCAGCAGCGGCGGAATTTCACTTTGCTCCGGTGTAGCAACCAATTCACTACAGCAGAAGGTAAACAGAGAAGCGCACTCCAGGTAATATCAGTCCGCCGCTGCCATAGCTTGCTTCCAACTACAGGGATTATAAACTAAATGCAATGCGATGCAAGGGTAAGTTTATTTCTAACACTATTCTATCAACACAGACATTTACATCGATAGTCGGTTATTATAATTGGTTTGCCTCGGGAGTGGGTAAAACTGTTTTTATTGGCAGGCTAGCAGTTCCCCTCGAGTTGCGCTAGCCTAGCACCAGCGATTTCTGCAACTAGAAGGACTGAATGAAAAGTGTTGAAAACGGTCTCCAATGATAAATAACACACTGGCTCACTTGGAAATGAGACCCGATGTCCAAAATCCTGAACTATCCCTTTAAAACGTTAAACATGGTAAATTAACAGCAGGAGTCCTTAAGTAGGTCTATTAGCCTTTGGACACCATTGTGCTGCCCTCAAACATCATACAGTTATAACAACCGTCAGTGCTGCTTCACTCTGCCCTCAAGTTAGGTTTGTTTTATCATTTATGCCAATGACTTTTGGCCTCACAGACTTAAAAAAAAAAAATTACCAAGTGTGCTGTCAAACGATTAAAATATTTAATCGCGATTAATCACATTAATGTCATAGTTAACTTGCAGTTAATCGCAATTAATTGCACATTTTTATCTATTCTAAATGTCCCTTGATTTCTTTTTGTCCCATTATTTTTTCTCATTTTAATCCTCTTATCAACATGGAAAAGTGGATTGGCTTGCTTTGTGCAAATATTTTTTTATTGAAAACAACATTGGCATATACTGTAGTGTTCAATTTCACACTAACATTCTCACTTGGAGCAGTCATTCACACTCTATAATAATAGCAAATAATCTCTGTAATAATATATATTTTTTATAATAATATCAAAACGGAATTTTGATATCATTCGTTTTCAGTTGGTCTCATTGATTTACGTTGACGCTAGACCGTGAGGACGTTCATGCAGTGTTGCCAGATTGGGCAGTCTTTCCCGCTGAATTGGGCTACCTTTTGCGATAGAGTGTGATGACGTTTAGGTGTTTTTTCCCACAGATTAAAGAACTTTAATCTCGCCCCAAAATTCAAGCTGTTAAAATGTGTTTGCGTTATGCCGGTAATAACGCGTTTAACTGACAGCACTAGTAATTATGCATTACCTACGTTCATGCGTAATTATCGTGTGTTATTTATAAATATGGCTTTGCATAATACACAGTCGATGGAATAAGAGATCGCTCATACAGGAGGGGATGCCTGAAAATGGTCCTACATGTAACGGATGCCAACTAGCCTAGGCTAGCTGGCGTTAGTACGTTTGTAAATCCTCACACCCCTAGCCTTAAGAACGCTTCTAGCCGCTGAGTTAGAAGCCTGGGCTTTTTGCTCAGTGGTTAGCGCGTTCGACTCCCATGCCGGTAGTGTCGTAGTTTGAGAGGTGGCAGGTTCGAGACCCGAGAGCGGTCGAACTGCTCTCTGCTACATTGGTGCCGTGACCCGGATGGGAGTGAGGATTTAGGGGGGTGAGTGTAATGGATGCCAACTAGCCTGGGCTAGCTCGAGTTAGTACGTTGGTAAATCCTCACACCCCTAGCCTTAAGAACGCTTCTAGCCGCTGAGTTAGAAGCCTGGGCTTTTAGCTCAGTGGTTAGAGCGTTCGACTCCTATGCCGGTAGTGTTGTAGTTCGAGAGGTGGCAGGTTCGAGACCCAAGAGAGGTCGAACTGCTCTCTGCTGCAAACACTATGGCGTTTGCTGGCTTCCACTTGGAAATAGACATGTCTGTGTAGTTTGCTATGCTCTTTTCATTATTAGCTGTTGATCAATTGCTGCTCTCCTAACTCAATGCCAGTCTGGCTATGGTAATGTGTGGTATGTATGGAGTCTGCTTGTGACAGCAAGTGTTCATAATTGCACTGTGCAGATAGTTTTTAAAGCAACCTGCGTTGTAAACACATAAACAAACATCATATTACTTTTCATTCACCTTTTATTTGTCACTTGCAAATGCGAGTGAAGTGATTGCACTGTAGAGTCCTGTTTAAGACAGGCCTTTTGTTCTAGATTAGTCTTTAAAATAAGAACCGTTTGAGTTTTACATTTGTATCAAGCAGCAGAAAAGATGTAGCATGAAGCTAATATGCTTTACTTAACATTGCGCTGCCCTGCGATGAATCTGTTGAGCATGCTCACATCGCAATGATGCTGCTGAAACAATATATCATGCAGCCCTAACTGTATTTATTATAAAATTGGTAGAACGAGAATTGATAGTATTCCACATTTGCGGCAGGGAAAAAGGAGATCTACACTCAGTAATTGGGCTGTAGAACAAGAACAACCTCCCAACAAATAATGATAAATGAGGGATTCAACCGTCTGTCATGAGAGAAAAACGTGGCAGACTTTCACTTCCAGGAAATTACATTTTCTACCTGTGCATTTATACATTCTTTACTACTGTCCTAAAAAATAAGTTATTCTTCATCAACGACTCAATAGAGTGTTTGCTTGAGGACATCAACCAAAACACACCATTCTGGAGTCTCAAACAGCAGCACGATGTACTGCAGTCTGCATCAATACACTCACTGTATCACACACTAGGTCACTGCCCTGTCAGGCCATAAAAATAAATAATTAATAGGGCTACAGTTGGAGGTGCTCCCGCGGTCGCTGGCCAGAGACTATAGTAGCCGCCTGGCTGTGTGTTTGCCACTGTGTCGGGTGGATTAGCGAGTTAAATTTAACCAACGTTTATCCCTGAGTGTGCAGAATACTGGGATTATCCAGGAACCCATTGAGGTTACACACCAGTAGATGAGAGAAGACTCATTGTGTGATTGCATGCAGGGTGAGGAAGGGGTGAGGGGTGAAGAAGGGAGAGTTAAACAAATCTATGTTTAGGAAACACTGGATTTAGATTTGTGCTGTCTAATGTTTAGGGCATTGCCAGGACATGAAAAAAAACATTAAAGGGGTGTTAAATACAAGATCTTTTTTTCCCCTTGTTACAAACTTGTCAACTTCTATCAAGCTTAATCAATGCAGTTGATTAATATTCTGGATCAATTCATCCAGGATAAATTAATCAAAAAATACTGGATCATTTATCCATGTTTTGGATAAACTTGCTAACTGACGTCAGGAGTTCTCAGTTGACAACATTACACTTTTTTGTGTGATGTCAAATTAACTTCTCTGAGGTAGATATGGATATGTAAATGTTAAAATAATGTAGATGAGGTGCCAGGTATTATATTTAAATCAAAAGTCAACCAACAGACATGTTTTGAGTCGACTGTTCTTTTAATGTAACTCCCCAGTTGGCTTCCCACAAATGGCAAAAACAGTGCTAACAGTGGTCCTCTCTTATATTGGAAAGGCATGATTGTCTCACCCACTTAAAGCTTTGTGTGAAATGGGTCGGTTTCAACCAAAATAAAAAAAACGCCATGAACAGATTCAACATTTTGATTCAGTGAATTATTTATATTCAAAGTGATATTCCTTCCCTAATCAACTTGTAATGAAGAAAAACTGAATCAATATGCGCATTTGTGTGACTGAGTCTCCACTTCCCAGTCGAGACTGCTGCACGTTAGACTCAAAAACAGAATAATAACAGATGGCCAGATCGCTCTCCTGCCTCTGCTCCAACTTCTCTTCCATGCATTTGGGATCCCCCGCTCCCAGCATGGCAGGGGGCCGTTACTCAAAATCAGACCTCGGCCTCAGAGGAGTGTGATGGGCGGGGGGTGGGGGGGGCTGAGTGAGTGTGGGGTTGAGGGAGATGATGGCCGTTAGAGCAGAGGTGGATCGATTGCGGACGCCACAGCCGCTCGGCCGTTTCCCGCTGCCTGAGGGGATTCTCTCGTCGATGCGGCAGCTCTCGTTCTCCGAAGAAGGGAGTTGTAAAACAAAGGAAATATCACTTGCTTATTGAACCGCCAACAGGCAGCCTTCCCTTTGGTCGGCAACAACATCTTTAGAGAGAGGGCATCAGAACAGACCCTTCCACCCTGGCATTCCCATGGGGCCGGCTGTACTCTTCTTGCCCGAGATTGCTCACAATCCTCCTGCTGTTTTTTTCCGCTGTCTTAGGCGATCTACAAAATGGTGTCCTCCGTGATGAAGATGCCAGAGGACGAGTCTACACCAGAGAAGAGGACAGA
Organism: Micromesistius poutassou; assembly: GCF_964030765.1. NCBI lineage: Eukaryota > Metazoa > Chordata > Actinopteri > Gadiformes > Gadidae > Micromesistius > Micromesistius poutassou. The sequence goes on along the minus strand of NC_140290.1, from coordinate 432,101 downwards.
CAAGATCTTCAGACAGATGGACCTCAACAACGACGGTGAGAGCCAGGGGGGCCATGAAGGGGGGATGACGGATGCAGGAGGAAGGAGAGGGGGTTGGGTCGCTACATGTAGCCAGCCAGAATGGATCACCACACATGCTTAAGTTGTCTCTGTCTCTTTTCCCTTCCGCCCCCTCTCTCTATCTATCTCTAGGTAAACTGTCTCTTGAAGAGTTCATCAAAGGTGCCAAAAGCGACCCCTCCATCGTCCGGCTATTGCAGTGTGACCCCAGCTCAGCCTCTCAGTTCTGAGGCCTCTCCAGAAGCACCCCCCCCCAACCCAATCCCCAAGCAATCCAGCCCAGCCTGCCCCCACCCCCCACCCAACCCAGCCCCATCTCGTTGCTATGGAAACAGTCACTAATCAATGCATGATGGGTTCTCGTTTCTTTTTGATCTTTTTTTGTAATGTACAAGACAGAGGAAATTATATATATATACATGTATTGTTTTACTTAAGGAAATATGGGGATTTGCGTTTCCGTGCAACATAAGGCAACTTAAGAAAAGGACATGGACAGTTACTGAGGCATGCTATGGTCTCTCGTCCTCCATCTCTCCCTCTCTTTATTCCGGCATTCATTTTGTTCATGCTGTCTGTCTCTCTCTCCCCCTGTCACACTTCTTTTTAACAATACCACCATTCCAAGCAAAGTCCACTGGCAAACACACGATACAGAATCTGTTGTTTATATTTGAAGTTTTTTTTGCTTCTGGGTAATATGCCAATACATGGCCCGATAGGTGTTTACAATACACACACAATGCTGTTTTATCTTCCAAGGCAAGCCTTTCCTTGCCACTTTTGGATCCATATTTATAAAATTATGAATCCAAACGTTTTATTAAAAATAACAAAAAATGTGTGGCATCAATATGGCAGTGGTATGTAGCATAGTTTTCCGAGTGCAGCTCGTTACTGCATTCCCCTTATCCCGGGAGAAGATGGGATTTTCCAGCTGAATGATCTTTCAACGAGGAAAAGAAGGCCTGAAGATCCCATTGGAAAGTTTTTAAGGGATGTTGATTAATATTTTAAGTAATTTTATTTGTGGTTTTATGTCACTGTTTTTTTTACTATTATTTGTACAGTTTAATTTTCGTCCTTGACTTTTATTTATTTATTTTGGTTTTCAATATTAGGTTTTGGCATTGATATTTTCTTTTAGGTGACCATATCTCAGTTCTCTGACAACTGAACGGAAAGACTGAACTCTTTTTCCTTCATGAAATTGTCAATATGTGGCTGATGTATCACATGTCAGAATTGTTAGAAAGGTGAGGAATTTTTGGGGAGAAAAATGTATCAGGAGATTCCGTAATGCATTTGATCAGTAGCACATATCATTTGAGCTGTGTGTTTGTAAAGTATGGTTGTGTTTAAAATTGTGTGTCTGTGTGTACGCATGTGAATATGCACTGAATGCTCAAGGCTGACTTTTACAGTATTATCATGTTGTATTGTTTCTTGATTTGTAAGTATTTTAAAGTTATTTGAGTAGTAAACTTAATGAGTTGTAACTTCTCACAACTGCATGATCCTCTGACAAAAATGAAGAACAAAGACAAAAAACAGCTACCGCACAGCTGTTTTCTCTTTATAGCTCTGCATTATCTTAAGCACTGTACCAGGCACTGAAAACCATAACGTGTTATGCTTTGGGGCAAAGAAAACCAGAACCCCTCGCTTTCCACTGACAGACAGAACTTGATAAGGGCTCCTACGTCACTTCCCTGTAGCCCTTTTGTAGGCCTGGCATAAAAGACACCTTCCACAGGAGGTGTTTTCCTAGGACTACACAGGTGCATCTTCTAACAGTTATTATGGATCTGCTCCTTGGCCTGGGTAGAAGACTGATCCTCACTAGTTGAGTCCACGATCCGGGCCATGGGTCATAAAAGTAGCTGATATTTAGTGTTTTGAGAGACACCTGCGTTGGTCTTATGATGACACCTATTCACCAGCGTACGGCTGCTGACTAAGGAGTTTAATGAGCCGATTTGATTTACTGTAATAAATGCTATCGTTACCCATTTGCTCCCCGTATGTTGTCGGGTAAAGGTGTTTTCAACCTGCTAGTTGTACCGACCCGAATAGATACAGATTGTTGTACCGACTCGCACCGGATTGAGCTTCCTGCCATTTAAACCTTTGCTTTTGAGATCCACGTAGTGTTACTGTCCTCTGCTGGCAGGATTAGGAACAACAGTTCTGCCTTTCGCCTATTTACTGAATATTTTCTATTGTCGCAGCCTCTGGTACCTAGTGTTGGATAACAGCCTTCTTTATTCCTGTACCTTACTTCCTTTCTTCTGTTGCATGAAAACCACACATGAGGATGTCATGGTTGTTCTGTTGGACAAAATATACCTGATGTGTTTCAAAGATAAAATGCGTTGGTGTTTTTTTCAAAATGTACTTACTGTACTGTTGACGAGCGAATAACTGACGAGCAGTTAGTAATAAAATTGTATTTTGATTATTTTGGTAAGTTAAATAAATGAGTAATCTACATAAAGAAAAAAATATTCAACAAGGCCGTAAAGGTGTTATTTTTAGTTAGAAATTTCCATTTCTTAAAATAAAAAAAAGATATAAAAATACTGTGCAAAACATTGCACAGTAAAATGCTTACGCTATAGAAGTGTGAATTTAGCTTGTGTAATGTGTGCCTGCAGGGGCCAGATGAATGAGGTGAAACGTGACAGTGACGATCTGTGATGCCACTCCCCCTGCTGTCAAGGTTGCACCACAGTACAGTTTTAACAAGACACTGACAGGAGCTGGGTGGCAGCAGTGCACTGTTAAAGGTGCTTCTGATAACCACAACCAGCCAGAGTGTGAGCACATGTGTGTATATAACTAGTCCGCCCAGTTCACAGCAACACTCACCTCATCGTGTGCGTGACTTATCAGTCCTGTTGGGCCACTGCTAACCTAATCACATTTTGCACTGTAAAAGATAAAATAAAGGAAGAGAGTCTGTGTAGACAATGCTGAAATGATCACTCACAGAATAAAAGTAGGCGAGCATGCATGTTTATTTCGAAATAAATATTAACTAAGACGTGGATAACTGAGCAGTCCCTAATTCATTAAATCCAAATTATATCTGAATGATTACCAAGGAAAATTTTTAAAAAACCTTATAAGTTGAACACACACACACACACACACACACACACACACACACACCTCAAAGTGCGTTGAACTATAAAGTTAAAAAAAAAAAACATGTTGACATGGTAACTGTCTCTAGGTGGTCAGAGTTCACAGATTTAGACAACCGACAAACTGTGACTGTCAACAAGATACATTTCAACGGCTCCAGTTTGGCCGTCCAGTCATTATGGCACATGACTCAATCTCAGGGTGGGCTTCAGGTCCACACTCTTCACCTCTTCTTCCACTGAACTTATGTGCCATTTTGACAGCTGTTGGAGTGCTCCCAAACTGGCATCTAGAAGAAAAAGAAGCTAGACCCAGAAGCTGGATCGCTCCAGGGTGGCCCTCTCCAGCAGCTGGTGCTGCTCGGGCCCCCGTGGGGCCCCCCGCTCCTCCGGCCTGACTCTGTGGGGGGGCCCACGCTGCCTCTCTGACGGAGGAAGGCTGCGAAACTGTGGCACCAAATAACTCTGCTGCCAATGCTGTTGTTGCATTGTTTGTTGTTGTTGTGGTGGTTGCCTCGGGAGCGGGGTGTAGAGTGGAGGCGGGGTGTAGCGGGGTGGTGCGGTGGCGGCGGGCAGCTCCTCCGTCTGCACCGCATCGATCTGGAACGCAGGGAGAGGGCATACGAGGACCCGAAGGTTGGGAATGACAAGCCTACATTAAGTGTTTCAATAAATAATAGGAAGCCTGCAGTTGGTTGCAAAGTACCCGGGCCAAAGCACCTTCATTACCTAAGTGGCTTTTCGAAGAACGAACACACACACACACACACTTTTTTTCCCAAATTTGATTGGTGCAATTTAACTGACAAGGGATTCAAAAAAATTGGCATAGAGAAACAGAAATGCTCTTGGAATAATCCATGATGCCCCAGCATACTCACACACAGATATCAGGGATATAAAACCCATCTCAACATATTGTGACACTTAACTAATCCAATGCTTTAAGCTAACTCTTAAGCAGACCTCATCTCAGACATTGTGCACTGCAATATCATCATGACCATGAGTGAGGTCTACACAAACCATGTGTGTGAGTTCTACCAACATGTGTCTGAGTTCTACACCCACACACTGTGCGTGTGCTCGCGTGTGATTGTCTCACCACCCGGTGGCAGTCTGCTGGGGGTCCGGGGCAGCAGGTCATGCCCAGGAAGGAGATGCAGGCGGCGAAGCACTTGGAGCAGAACACCAGCTGGACCAGGCACGTGGCAATCAGGGGCACCCACAGTATGAGGGTGGTGCTCTAGGGTGGGGAGGGGTAGGGGAGAACAGCTGTGAGTGGCCTGCACCAGCTACGGATGAGTGCAAGACTTTTGACAGCACATGATTTTAATGCCCATCTGCCAATTCCATATGCCTGGCATTATTAACATGGTGCTGGCCAAAGAGCCACCAATGTCGTGCACTTACACGTGAAGAAATTGTATTTGTGGGTGCGTGGGGGATATCCTAACGCAGGGTTCAATATAACATTGACCTTTGTTCTAGTTGCTTTAGCACTTCAGCAACAAGCTTCCTGTTAAATCACCACTGTGCGCCATTCCTCGTTTGAGCCAAATGCCATGGGAACTGAAAACAAATTTATGGAGATACTTATCAAAGAGTCTTTTACCTACCTGAAAGTTAACCGTTATCAGTATATGTCGGCAAATCTAAGTGCATATCATTTGAGTCACCATCTTGTTGACTATCAGGTAGCATAGTTTTGATTTGGCGTGGTAGCCCTTAGAAATAGCAAAGCAAACATCTTGTGTCCACCCAGAGGGGCTAGTTCAATAAATAAATCAGGATATGAGGTTGAACCTGCAGTCATTTTTTACCAATATGAGATATTACCAAATCAAATGTAATCAAAAATGTAATATTATTTGGCTAATATATGGGTGAATTGTATCAAAAGTTTTAAGTCTGCTAATGGCGCATTTCCACCGGCGGGTACTCTTCGGACCCAGCAAGCCTCAGTAGTGAGGGTGCGGTATAGCCCAGCTCAGTTACAGCTCACGTTTCCACCGCCGACAGTACCCTTATGGTAGGGCGGGGTTTAAGCCAGATGGCGATAGCCGCGGCAGCTACGTTAGCATCGTGACCTCATAGCAGCCCGACACAGTGCAGCCTGCTAATGAATGAATCCAAGGAAAAAGAAGAACTCGCACAATGAACAAAGAGCAACAATGTAGGACATTCAAGAAGGACGTCAAACTTTTGCCCAACATTTTCTTCAATAAACAAAGCTTTTGCCATTGTCCAGAAATACCTCACAGGTACTGTGTTTGGTTGTTATCCCCCTGTCGCACAGAACGGACGATTCTGTTGACCAATCAACGGACGCCGTATGTAACTCGAACTTGCCGGCACCATTTCAGGAGTCTCAGTACCCCAACGGAGGAGTACTGTGAGACAAGTACGGCTCAATACGGCTCAGTCCGGACCACGCCCACTTTTGGGCGGTGGAAATGCGGCCCGTGCCGCACCTTTGCAGACTGAACCGACCCGCACCCTCTGGTGGAAATGTGCCATAAATGCCCTAAATTAAAATGTTTGAGAAAGTTTGCGTTGACTTTTAAACAACCACAAGAAGGGTTTGAGCTAGTACTACTTGTGGTTGGCCTATAACTAACCCAGCCTGTGGGGTAGGTTGTAAAATTTCACTTGGGTTACGTACTGTTGAATTGTTACCGACTGGAATGTTCCAGACATGTAGTTATGGCGTGTAATCATAGCAGAGACATGCATGTTCCTTGAATAAAAACATAATGAACTCTCACTAAAAAATATTTTGAAATCAGTTTGTGCCCCACTCTCTACTACATAATGTACATTTGATGATTATTGCTAGAACTTAAAATGTAAATGTGATCATTGTGATAATATTATAAAAAGAAAGACTAAAAAATGTGTGTATCAAATTATCTTTTTTTTTTCCAAGTTAACATTTTTACACACACACTTACGTAGATGCGTGTAGGGTCAAAGGGGCACTCGTTAGTGATGCTGGAGTACCCAATAGCGTCGGGGAAGCGGCAGTGGGTCAGCAGGCTCCGCCCACCATAGACGATGGCTCTCACCACGGAGACCAGCAGGCCCACAGCCGACGCTGCACCCATCAGAGACGCCAAGAGGCTGAGGGCAAACAGCGACCATGTCTGGTGGGGAGGAACACACACACACACACACACACACACACACACACACACACACACACACACACACACACACACACACACACACACACACACACACACACACACACACACACACACACACACACACACTTGAATTACAAAATTGTTTAATTGTTTGGATGGTATATTTTATTACCTGGATTGTTCCTAATTAAAAAGTGATTAATCTCCTCCGAAAAAAGTGTCAAGAGTATATGATTCATCAGTGACTGCCAGCCTGAGATAAATTATGTGTCAGCTGTAGACAATACAGCAATAATAACACAATCATATTTTCATCACGCCTTGTGTATCACCGGGCAGGGGAAATAACCAGCTACGACAGGTTAGACACACCATTAGGTTTTCACTGGAGTGGGCATCATGAATATAGGCGGCGAAACAATGAACAGAAACTAACTGGGAGAGGCCTTCATTCATTATTCTCAATGTCTCTGCTCTCTAAGACCAAACAACGCAGAGAGAACAGAAAGTGGAAAGGAGGAGTTACCATTCCAGCTCTACAGCACAGGCTGGTTTTTATATTGTTTTTAGGGATCTACTAGGGATCATATCCCTCTCGAAATGACAGGCCGCACCCAGAGGCATGCCGAGTCTCAAGACATTAGGTGCCTTTCAGATCTCGATTATGTCCTGGTCCTGGCCTCAGCTGTTTTAAACAGGCCATGGGAAGGGTCTGCTGTCAAAGCCAATTCTCCAAGGGTTATGTTTATCATTATAATAACTGAATAAAGACACACATAACTCAAATACCAACCAGTTTCCTGTCGCTCTTGTTCTTCGACAGAACGATCGCTAGAATTCCAACGATGATGGCCTGGAAACACGAGCAGGGGACAAAGTGTGAAGACACAATACATGTGTGAACAAGGAAACCGCATTCATGCTGGGTTCTGTATAATGCAATGTAGTGAAAATATTATTAATGTTACGATCCAGTGTGCTGGGTGAGAACGGGTTTAGGGATTTTTGGAAAAATGTTAACAGAATTTCTTAATATAGCAGGTACTGACTAGGAGTACAATTTTTTTCAGCTCTTTTGAGTTGAATTTGTAACACGTGTCAAAAACACAATATTATTATTGTTGCTGAGGAGTCAGGACAGATATATGGGTTTCATGAAAAAATTTAAATGGTCATTTTGTTCTGCATGAAATATCAAGCCAATTCAATATTTTATACAGTTCTAAACATCAAATAAATATGTTCAAAAGAGACAACACTTGACAATGAACAGTAACAGATGCTCAGTTCCTTTATTTTCCTCGAGCTGTGTTAACAGTCCCGGGAGCAAGAAGAATAAGAACAAGAAGAGAAGAAGATCAACCAAGACAAGGAGAATAAATGGTATTTTTTGCCAAAGCAATTCCCAAAACATAACAGGTTCATATGCCGCAACAGAAACGGATATCACTCCTTTAGAAGTCACTCCCTCTCTTTCGCCTCCCACTGCTAAACCTATGGATGCCCCAAAAGTCAGGCCTTCTCTCTCGCCAAGATTGCAAAACAACGTCAAAACCCCCCTTTTTCTATCTGCCTTCTTGGCGAGAGAGAGGGAGAGGGGTTTGAGATAGAGCTATAAATGTTTTAGTTACATGTTTCTGGTACCCTTTTGTCGAATTCTTTCCAAACTCAGAATTGTTCACCTGTTTTTGATCTTCTTGTCATGTTCTTATTCTTCTCGCTGTGGTGACTTAACTGGTCATAGGAAGTAGGTGAACGGAGATTGCGTTAGACCTCCATGACAGCCATACCACCATGAACACGCCCAATCTCGTCTGATCTCGGAAGCTAAGCATGGTCGGGCCTGGTTAGTACTTGGATGGGAGACGGCCTCGGAATACCAGGTGCTGTAAGTGGTGTAGGGTGGTGGCCTGTGGCACTGTTCCCTCTGGCCAAAACATCAATCCCAGTGCAGTTACGGGGACACTGTGCTGTGGTAGGTGCCGTCCTTTGGAAGAGGCGTAAAAACCGAGGTCCTGACTCACTGGAGGTCATAAAAGATCCCAGGGCACTTATCGCAAAGAGTAGGGGATCCCCCGGTGTCCTGGCTAAAACTGCCCAACCAGGCTCACGCCCAATCTGGCCCCCTAATCATCCCCCTGTATAATTGGCTTATTAATTAATTCCCTCACTCTCAAGCTGGTGTGTGGTGAGCGTTCTGGTGCCAATTGGCTGCCGTGCATCACCCAAGTGGGTGCTACACATTGGTGGTGGTTAGTGAGGTCCCCCCTTCACTGTAAAGCGTCTTTGAGTGTCTAGATAAGCACTATATAAATTAAATCTATTATTATTATTAGACCGGGATAACGTTACATTCACGACACTCTCTCAGTCTAGCACTGCGGAGACAAAAAGAGCGGGAACAATGTGAGATCACACAAGGCTCATCTGCGCAGGCTCACCACAAGCCCGGCAATCAGGGCCATCACGTTGGAGATGGAGTACTCCATGGTGCGGGCCTGCTTGTGGAGGTTGATGTGGCGGAGCACCGCGCCGTGCACCAGTGCTCCCAACAGGAAGTTGACGTGCCCAATCAGAATCACGCTCAGGCCCATCCTCATCAGAGCCTTGGGGTCCTCCAGACTGGCACAACGCACGCCTGTCATTGAAAGAAAAGAAAACAGAAAATAAACCTTGCAGAAATAAGGGGTAAGGAGGAATATGTGGATGAAGGTAGGAAGTGGTAGAGATAAGTAAAAAAGATTACCAAAAACATTTTAAATATCAATGTGTGTGGAGGAGTTGAACAATAGAGCCTATAGCTTAATTTTGGTTTTTGCAACGCATGCAATATATCTGTAGATTGCTAAAAAAGTGTGGAATGAAAATTAATGAGTATATTTTAAAAGGTGCCGTGTGTATAATTTGGTTGCATCTAGCAGAACAGAAAAAATAAAAATGTAATGCAATACTCTTGGGTATTTATCAGTGTAATCCAATGAAAGTAAGAAACACACACACACACACACACACACACACACACACACACACACACACACACACACACACACACACACACACACACACACACACACACACACACAGTCCTTTTTTTGTTTATCGATCGGAATCTGAGAGGGCAGGTCAAATCCACAGCCACCGAAATTAATGATAAACCTGGTCTTTAGCTCTATGTCCTGCTCTGCTGTGCATTTTCAATGTTGTAAGCCTACTACGGAATGAGTATTCCCTATGAATGTGTTACCTTTCACATTTGGTGTCGTTTTTCACCCAGGGGATCATTTTAAAAGGTTATTATTATTATTATTATTTTTAAAAAAAGGTAGATGAGTGATTATTTTATAAATACCAAAAGGTGCTCTCTTTAAATCAAACGTTACCAGAAATTACTATATAACAAATAATGTATTTTAATTAAATGCGTTTTCTAGATATAAGACCCAACCTGATGTATAGAAATTACCAATTGAATATGACATAAATAATTTGGGAGGCACTAGGTTATTAACACTCGAAGTCCTTGAAGACAATTGCCTCCACAACACTTTAAAACTAGGCCCATAGTGAAACAAATCAAAAGAATGACCAAAATTGCATCCATCGTGTTACTACACGATACATATGATCCATTGACGTTTATAAACAAGAGGTTCGTCTATGAAATGTTGATCAAACCCGCGTGTACCCATCGCTCCACCCAAATCAAATGACCGCTCCATCCCGTTAAGAACAAATAGATGTGTGATAACCTGAATAATGTAGGCTGTTACCTTTCACCGCCATCCCGTTAGGTTTACATCCGTCCGTCATAAAATAAGCCTGTGGTTTGTCACAACTTTTGGTCTTTAATGTTGCCAACAATGGCAGCCTGTGAGCGAACAGTCCTCATAGCGAGGCCAGGTGCGTCTGTTAACTACGCTCCTCCCATTTGATCTAACAAGCGCTGAGGTAAGGACGCCAATTTAGGCCTATGCCATATCACTCAGGTCAAATAATATAAAGAAAGCATACATAAAATACCTTCAGCCTTGAGGTCTAGCTGCTTTAAATCGTGCGTAAGTATTTTTAACTCATCTGGTGAGTTAAGAGTTAAGAGCTAAAGTGATTGGGAAAAGTGTATGCATCATGCAAACCTAATGCATAGGCCTGATATATATTATAGCATGACGAAACATAGAAAGATGCAATAAAAAAGGGATCGATCATTTCTTGAGCGATCTTCTGTGATGCTGAACAAAGTCAAAAAGTGAGAGACGACGTTGATGTAACCCTGTTGTCCATTAGCTTTTCTATGTCGCCACCTAGCGGACGTTATTCTCCTACAAACAAAGGCATCCATATCACTGGCTGGTCACCAAGGCTAAGAAGGGCACTACAGTGAGGTGTTGATATACAAAACATGACAATTTATGTTTGTGTTTATTATCAGCTTGAAGATTACAGTAAATGCAAATGAGTTGCATAAATCAGATTTTTGAGCATTGAATTGGCCAGTGCTGACATAACACACATTACATATGTGCGCCTCTGTTTCAATCGTTTCCACTACAACAGTGCCTATAGTTTCAGTTAGAAGATGCTAGATACTAGATCATGGGATACAGATATTCATAGACCATGCCATGTACAGTACATGCTGTAGCCTATATTGTAATGTGATATGTCAATTGAAATAACTAAATCTTGACACTGTAAAAGACAATCACCAGTTGGTGAATGGAGACCATATAGGCCTTCTCATGTGATGCAGTCTTTTTTTATTATCCCCCAACCCAGAACAAATTATCAAAATCTTTTTTTCACATCAAATCCTTATTTTCAGAGAAAATGCGGACTGTACCCTGGCGCTTGAGCGTCACCAGGCGCACGGTAATCAAATAGAATATCTCGCACAGGTTCAGGACCACGCACACCATGGACGCAGCCACCATGAAGTAGGTGAACACCGTCTTCTCGGTGGGCCTGGCCACGTAGCAATCCACCACGTTGGGACAGGGGCTGACACCGCACTTGACGCGCCTGGGGAGCCTGAAGCTGTCGTACATGAGGTGGAGGAGGTAGAGGAATCCCAGCTCGATAGCCGTCTTGAAGAAGAGGCTCAACAGGTAGGTCCACCACAGCCCCCCGTGCTTCTGTCCCGTGTTGTCATAGAGACGGGCTTGCTCACCGTGCTTGATGCGATACTTACGTTCCCGCTCCTCGCGGTACGCCACGTGCAGAACCACCAAGAAGGACGGGCATGTGACGAAGATAAGCTGAAGGGACCACAGGCGGATATGGGAGACCGGGAAGAAGTGGTTGTAGCAGACGTTTTTGCAGCCGGGCTGCCGGGTGTCACAGTCAAAGTTGGCCTGGTCATCGCTCCACACACGCTCTGCCGCCACCACGAACACCATCACCCGGAAGACGAAGACGATCGACAGCCAGATGCGCCCAAAGATGGTAGAGTACTTGTTGGCCCCGCTGAGCAGACCCTCAAGGCTCTTCCAATCCATGCTTCTAGAGCCTGGAAGTATTTCCTTTGAGTTGTAAGTAAGGGTGGGTAGGCTACTTAAGTTTGTTTTTGTTTTTTTGCTGTCTTGGAAACCTTTGAGGAGTTATAAACAATAAACAACCGTGAGGAGAGAGAATCAAAGATCATGGAAATCTTCATAAAACTACATTTACACTGTGGGCCGTTACAAACAAGGAAAAACATAACACATTAAAGACACACTACTTACTCACTTATCAAACGTAATATTATTTTGTATGTGTTTCAACTAACAGTGATTGGCTAACTCATTTAGTCCAGCTTTTTTTTTTCAAAAAGTGCTTTTAAGAAGGTTTGGTTAGGTTCGTATGAGAGATAAATTAGACATATTTGTGAGACATAGGCCTATAGCACACATTACAACAACATTATATCTGAAACAACCTACTCAAAGCAGAAGAATACATTAACTTTACCTTCAGACTGCAGGACCTACGCTTGGCCCATGGGGTTCTGACTCCTATCTAAGAGGTTCCACTATAGTTCCAGTTAGTAGAAAGGTAATTTGAATCACTCCGTGTCTCCAATTGGACTGGTCCCAGTAGTGCAGGGAGCACTTGGCTCCAGTCTGTAGAAGGTGTGTCTAGTGTGTCTTGGAATAATTCCAATTCTTCGCTATACTAATGGGTCTTCTTGTTAAATGTTCTCTAGGTGCTTGTTTCAATCTATTTCAGTTTCTCTCCTTCAGTCTGCTGATTCTACAACAATCACTCGCCTGAAAAACAGTTGTTACTCACTGATACTGAAATATGAATACTAAGAAAATCTGCTATTAATCTTCTACTGATATGTGACTATATAACATGGTTAAGATATATAAATACAAACACTGACATTTGTTGAATGACCAACACAAGGATCAACAAAATATATAAACTATCAGGCTGCATGATTTAGTTTTTTTGGTATCTGCACAACAGAATACATTGGTAGCAGTGCTTTGAATTGTTTTTAGGATTGACTAGGGCTTCAGTTTGTATTGTCATGCTCTCATTCACTTGCAGGCAATACCTTATCAGGTCCATTAGGTGTGTTTAATATTAATCTATTCCTATTGTACAATGCTTTTTGATAAGTTAACAATACACAGGGCCACCACCTAACATGTGTTTGCTCAAGAGTCCTGATACTGGGCACAGAAATGCGATTTGAAGTTAGTTTCGTCCATGAGTAATGTCCAGTCAGCACCATTGTTCTTGTGTGCAAGTGTAGTGCTTTAACGCCAAAGGATGTCTGTAATTTTTTATCAACTCGAGATAATGATTGAGAACTTTGAAAGAGAAGGGTGTCTCTGAATGCAGGATGCAATTGATTAAACTGTAGTATTAACTTAAAAGTTAGGAGTGGTCATTCAGTGTTGCAAGTTCAGAAATCTCCATCAGTATACTTTCAGACATTGCTATATACCCAAGATTTCCTCAGAATTTGGTAGGGCAACTTTCTAAAATGTTGCGTCTGGTCATGGAAGAACCTTCAGAACACACTAAAGCTTATTGATTTTGTTACCCTGGGAGAGTTGTTTTGTAGTATGTGTATGTTGTCCCTTGTTCATTTATCCTTAGTTGTTCCTTGTCTGTTTTTACCTGCTCTATTGTATATTTTGTTTTGTTTAGCTTTCTACTTTTACTTGTCTGCTATCTTGGCTAGATCTTGAAAATTAGATTTTAATCATAATGGACCTACTAGTTAAATAAAGAAAAAAAAAAGATGTATAGATGTCCCACATGTTCTGCCAACAGTATAGGAAAGAAATGTTCACAACACTTCATTTGGATTTTATGATACACATTTTTTTATCGCTTTATGGCTAGCCCTCCATTAAAAATAATCACAGTTTCATCTGTAGGTTTATCAAGCATCTGCTTATATTTTAAACGTTTTATTGTGTAACCATAATCAGGTATGTTACAGAAAGGATCAAATAAATAATACAAGTATCTAATAAGCTAATATAAAAACACATTTGGATAAAATTGGGAGACCTTCAGTACTTTCAGACCTTCAGTATCTTCAGACCTTCAGTACTTAACAGATAAACCCTTTTTGGAAAAGTTGTTTTGTTCAACTTTTCCAAAAACAAAGAGCCACCATTGAATAGTGACTTATGATGGCTAGTAATACGATTTGTTTTCTTCATATTACAAATGTTTTCAGTAAATGTGCACATTTCCAAGTTGCCAGGCTGACAAAATATGTATAAGAAAAAACATTATCCTCTCTAACATGACCCTTCCAACATCTATTCAAACTTTTTTTGTTTATTTTTTACAATTGTATGTTGTTCAAGAGATGGCAAGACTGTACGCCGGTGCAGAACTCTCTGGAGTCGTTGGGCCTTTACCATCCGTCATCTCCATCTTCTCTGATGTGAGAGGCTCTTTATAGACGGAGTTAACACTTCTGGTCTGGGGGATTTTGGCCATGACGAAGGAGTTGCCGTTGTGTCGACCGGAGTGCTGTTGTTCACTACAGCACTCCCAGAACCTCTTCCCACACAGATAAAAGACCTCGCAAATAGTGAGCAGAATGCACACAAAGCTGGTAACCACCATGAACACGGTGAAGATCTTCTTCTCTGTAGGTCTGTAGGGAAACACAAGTCAGGAAAAGTCAGGTTACAAGGATAAGTAGGTTTGGTGATCAGCCCAGGTCCAAAAACACTTTAACAACTACACCCCTGGCACAGATAGGGACCATTTACAATATAGTTAAAAGACAATACTATAAGACTTAAACGCCTGTCCTAATATAGGACACTTACACTACAATGAGATAATAACATTAACATCCAGCCATACTGTAATAGGATATCATAATGGAATAGCACTGTGTCTTAAACACAATCCTTTGGGACCAACTGGATATTTATATTATAGTTGCAAAAATGAGGCACTTGGGTTTTGAAAAGTGTCTCAACTATGACTATGGCTCACCTGGCGACATAGCAGTCCACCACGTTGGGACATGGGGATTCCTGGCATTTGACAAGCGGCGGGAAGAAGGTGGCCTCGTAGATGTAGAAGAGCAGGAAGACAAACACGGCCTCGACGAGCATCTTGAATAGCAAGCTGAGGAAGTATGTCCACCACAGACCTCCGCGCTTCTTTCCTGTGTTGTCGTAGAGCGGCTTGCAGTCCTCGCCATACTTCAGCCGGTGTTTGCGCTCACGCTCCTCCCGGTACGCCACATGCAGCACCACCAGCAGTGACGGGCATGTGACGAAAATGAGCTGCAGGGCCCAGAGGCGGGTGTGGGAGATGGGGAAAAAGTGGTCGTAGCAGACGTTGTGGCAGCCGGGCTGCCGCGTGTTGCAGTCAAAATCCTTCTGATCATCGCCCCACACCTTCTCAGCAGCCACAACGAAAACCATGAGCCTGAAGATGAACACCACGGAGAGCCATATGCGGCCAAAGACAGTGGAGTACTTGTTGACCCCGCTCAGGAGGCCCTGGAGAAAGGCCCAATTCATGATGTGCCTTTCAAGTTGGTCTTCTTCAGTCGGTCAACCCTCTTTTTCTTGGACAACTGTGATCTGTTCCCCTGACTTCTTTGACCAACTCGAGGCACTCTGCACTGTGAACTTCAGCTGTGGTAGTTGGTAGTGCAATGCATATTACTGCCAACCTCTTGGCCCAAGCTCAAGGGGAGGGCAGATTAATAGAGAACAGTAAACAGTAGCATAACTTCACTGCTTCTCCTTTACTGATAGGAATGATGACCAAGCCCTGAACTGAAACTGGCAGCTGAACGTGGAGAGCAGTAAAGCTATTTACTCACTATTTTGTAATAAAGCAGAAACGTTTCAACAAAGCCATTTCAACACTTTTATTTTGTATACTTATCACTCCTGACCAGTTAGGCATCTTGCTCAGAGATGCCTACATGTAGCCTCTAGGCATTAGGGTTCAAACCCAGAACATTTAGACTGGGGCTTGAGGCATTGTATTATATTAACAATCCATCCGACATCCATGATATCCTTTTTTTTATACCGTAGGGCCTAAAGTAAAGGCATATCAAATTGCCTATATGTTACATTTTTATTTGGTTTTTTGAGTGAAGTTAGATATATGTTAAAGTGCACAGAGGATTCAGCCAAAAGATAACTTTCATAACATGATTAAGACAACGGTCAGCCCACTTTCCACAGGTAAGAAGAGGAAAAGTGAAAGTGCATGATAATACAAACCAAGAAAATGGTATTAGACTGAGGGCAACTGAAGGCCAGCAATGGAATCGACGCTTCGCTTCACTCTCTCTCACACACACACACACACACACACACACACACACACACACACACACACACACACACACACACACACACACACACACACACACACACACACACACATACATATATATATATATATATATATATATATATATATATATATATATAAGTATGTAATATATATAAGTATTTATATTCATTTTTACTAGTAGTAGACTTTGAGATAAATATATTTTTTATTTGTGCTACAACAAAAAAGAAAAAGGAATGAGCTCAAAAAGTAATTTTCAAAAACATTTTTAACGTAGGCGTAGTCCAAATTTTTTTTTGCAATATAATAAAATGACTGCTGTTAGAAGGCGCAGCTGGGTAGATGGTTTGTTTTTAAGAGACGCGTCTGTGGGACCTTTAAAAAAACAAAAACTAAAAATAAGACCGATGCGTTTTGTCGCTGCAACTTCTTTTCTGTATTTTAAAAGTATCCCTCCCTTGTTGTATAATACCACTTCCTGATTCATCGCTCTGAAACTGTCGGGGAAACGATACACAAATTGAGATAGACCAACCCCCTTTGGACATACTCCCCACATAGGCTATTCCCCACTGCATCGCTGGACTAGACAATGTGACCCTGTACCGCACAGTTCACCCGCCTGTGCTAGTTGAAAACACCCGGAGCTACGGACCGAGGTGTCGGTGTTATCACGGGACTAGGTGGGACAACGGCGTTTCGACGGGGCATTAATCTGCCTGCCAGTACAGAGCCCGTCCAGCTGGCTGCCGCCTGCCCTACAGCGACGGGAGGTAAGAGCGCCGCTTCCCGGGACGGTGCGGGTAGCTAGTTAGCTAGCTAGTTAGCTCATTAGCAACTTGCTGTATCCACTGAAATAAGCTAGAAACCGTAGCACGGCGCTAAACAAACGACGATAGCAGCTCTCTGCGAGGGCGTTGAAGTATTTCCCCTCATCTGTTTTTGTTTATAATGCTAGTTCGACGCATTGGTTTTAAAGCGAGCGTAAAGTGTTAACTTAGCAACTTCGCTAGCTAGCGAGGTATTTCATGTTGTCGGATTGCCAGCATAGTATGCATGCCAAATTAACTGCAATACACTGCAGCACGTCGTTTCTCTTCTTCACCAGAGGTCCCAGCTGAGCTGTGCTCCAGCGAGCCATGCGACAGTGGTGTGTCACGGCTGCGACCCCACGCACTGAACCACTCCCCACAGGGCGCCTCTCACCAGCACCCCCCTTAACAGGTAACACCGTATTGTTTTTAAAGAAAAGTTGGGCTCGTTGTTCGACCGATGCATGTGCCTGCTATTGATGAAAATCATGATTCGTTTTTCAAATGGCTGTAACAATGTCTATTCTATCGATGTGGACAAATTGGGAAAGGTTAGCTGGGAAAGTGGTGCCAAGTTGTGAATATTGTGCCAAAAGTTTCCAATGACCAAAAAGTTATTGAGAAGAGAATAGAGCTTAACGTTTAAGTTGGGTTGACTCATCATTCCTATTAAATGCAACCATTACTCCTTAAAAGCCAACTAATAATTTACTATTCTCAGATTCATAAAAAATGTATACATATCTATATATCTTTATTTAAATTCAGTGTTCTGTTTTTCCTACCAGATGACAGGATGGAGTGCGGTGCGGTGGAGCCACGCTACACCATCGAACAGATAGACCTCCTGCAGCGCCTGCGCTTATCCGGCATGACCAAGCCCCAGATCATCCACGCCCTGGAGTCACTGGAGCGCCTGGACCCGGAGCGCCGCCCACTCCACTGTGACCCCCCACCCAACGGCACTCCTCTGGCCTCCATCACCGCCACAGCCACTGCAGCCACCACTCCGGCCCCGGCCCCCACCTCCAACGCCTCCTCTGTCCCCCCGGCCCAGGCTCCATCCTCGTCTTCGTCCTCCTCGTCTTCGCTGTCGCTCGCCTCCGCCACCACGCAGACCTCGGGCCTGGATGGGCCCTCGCTGTCACCAAGCAACAGCTATGAGGCCTCGCCCCCGCCCCTCTACACCGCCAGCGCCGGGGCGCAGAGGTCGTTCAGCTACGACATGCTCGGGGAGGAGGAGTGGGACCTGGAGGAGAAGGTGGAGGAGTACATGAGGTGAGAATGGTGGCATGGAGAGATGGGGAGGGGTAAAAACAGAGCGGACATGCAGAATTAATCAAATAGACTATTGCAGGTGCAAGATATGGGACATAAAGACTATTTGAAGAGGACTGGTGGTGGAGACAAAGGCTGCCAATTATAACAGCAGGGTAATGACAGCTCAAGTCCCGAAGGCACTGACTTGTTCTCACAGAATATTTTGTTAAGCTAATTTAGGTCAGGTGTGCAGGGATGTCTGAATTCTATATAATTATATTTAAAAAAAAGACATTAGCAGTACCCTGTGTTCCAGGAACATGAGCGGGGGGGGGTGGGCTGACTTTGGCTTTCTAGTAATTCAGTGTCTCGGGAAGCGTGATGGGTATGTTGCAGAAGTATAGCTGCAATACATTGTTATGTTGCATGTAACTGCAGCAAGCATACAATAGACCAATTTGACCGAGGTAATAGTATAAATTAGGCTCCTTTTATGTACCAAGGCACAGGTAGTAGACTTATCTTCTCTAGTTTAGTCTACTACCTGTGCCCTGGTACATACTGTAAAAGGAGCCAACCAATAATCTGTGTTATGAGAGACACCTGTGTTTGTCCTGCGATGAATTATCTTAACCGGCGAAGGATGCATTTGTTGATTGCATTTTTTTATTGACAGTTTTACCGCAGACGTGATTTTGCTGTTTGTTGAAGCTGTGCTTGGTTTGTTTTAAATCACAGGAGGGACAGCAACCTCGTGAAAGAAGAGATCAAAGCCTTCCTGAACAATCGCAGGATCTCTCAGGCAATTGTGGGCCAAGTCACAGGTACACTTGAGAAAGAATCTGCACCAAATGTTTGGGCATCTAGATAAAAATAAAAAAAACATCACTATTCCGATAACAGAAGGATGGAGGAAGGGAAGGATCACGTTGTATTGAGTAAAACTATAATCTTTGAAATAGATTTGTTCCTTAAAAAGTTTATGCTACATGCATAACCAAACTCTACACAAGAGAACGACAAGGGCAAAGCAAGGACGTAGTGGTTTTCCAGTCTCTAATACAAAATCAATTAGCTGCTGGCAGCGAGTAGGGCGTTGACACCATCAGCGTGACCCCGCGCCTCAAATATAGGCATAAGTTTGGCTATTAGATGCTGGAAAGGAATATCAAAAGTGCATGACGTCACACACACTGTCCACATCCAATGACTGGTTGGCCTCCAGTTTGTGTACCGTCTCGTTTTGTACCTCTGAACAGGCATCAGTCAGAGCTACATTTCCCAGTGGCTGCTGCAGCAGGGGCTGGAGATGAGTGACTCTAAGCGCAGAGCCTTCTACCGTTGGTATCTGCTGGAGAGGAACAACCCAGGTAAGGAGCAGGACGGCAAACTGATATCTGACGAGTGTCCCGGTGAAGGCGGCCACGCCCATGTGCGTTACATAGTCGCATGTCCTTGTTGGGGATTGCCGATACATTGGCATATGTGTTCTGTTTTACTCAGTTTGTTAAACCTTTTAATTGTAATTGATTCAATCACCAGGTTGTTACTTTTGGTCATGGCAACTAAAAAAAAACCCTGTTTTCCTTACTATTCCTACAGTTAAAGCTAACCTGATAGCATTGAGGAGCCTGTTAAGGCATCTGTTTTTATAGGTGTGTTCACATTAGGTAAAATATTGCCTTTCTAGTGCTCCGTATATAGTAGTCCGTGTGCATGATAGCCATAAATCCAATTGATCAATTGCATTATTTACAGTTCTTTGAGGCTTTGTTTAGCTGAGTGTTGTGCGAGCGGATATGTGGCATCAGGGGATCCTAATGCAGGACCCCTCTGGTGTATTTGTGAGTGTGTATGCCTGTGACTCTGTGTTGGTGTTTCAAGTCACTCACTTTAATTTGACAGGAGGAGATGGGTCTGTCAAGGAAAGTCTAACCCTGTTCCGGAATAATACGGGGTGGGAGAGATAGATGCAAAGATGACTGTGAATTTAAATGTTTATTTCTTGTGGGTTTCATGTCATGTCACTGCCTTCTAACATCCTCCATTTTTCATCTTCATGTCTATTAATATGCATGGTAGACCCAGCTGCCCCAGCCCTCCCTCCCCCTCCTTCTCTTTCTGGCTTCACATGTCCTGATTTCCCTTCTACCCGTTCAGTTCCGTGAGGTCAAGGAAGGACAAGAGATGGATCTAGAGAATTAGACCAAACAAAAAAAAGCTAAGGATAAAGGTAGTCGTGTTACTGGAGATGCTAATCAATATTGTCCAGGCAAACGGTAGGAGATGTGGGGTAGATGCGGTTTGCCTGCAGAGGGTAAAGTAACAGCTTGGGTCAGTGTTGACCTTTAATGTGTCCGAGGCTCCTGAGGCAGGATTTAATAGGGGGGGAAACTTAAGCCATGACATCACTGTTAGTACTGAGATACAGTCACAAATGAATCAGCCAAAATAAGCACCGCTGAGGGTTTGCCCGTCTCTGGTCCGACCAATGAGTCCTCAGTGAAGCAGTGTCTTGTGATGTGATGCCTCATGAGTGTGGTGTCCACTTTTTCCTGTACATTCAGGCCTTAATGTGCTCCTTCAAATCTGAGTGGCACACACGAATGATCTGTAGTTCAATAGATGTTGTGGCAGGTTGACAACTACTGATCCCTGGTTGAAATGGGTTATTTGCAAAGGCATTAAAGTGTCTGATGGTGGAATGCAGCTCTGCCAGTGTTGGCACAGAATAGAAGGTGTATTTCTTTAATCTTTTGAAAATTTGGAGAAATCAAAGCTGGCTGTCGCACCCAGTATGCCTGCCTTCTCGCCTTGCTGTCTTGCCTTTTTGTGTTGCTGCTGCTTGCTTACTCACCCTGGGCTAGAAGCTATTCTCTCGTCTCTCGTTCTCAATCCTGATCCGGGATGGGCTCCTGTGCTGGTTTTCATTCCCTCACTGCTAACTAAACTAGCTAATAACAAGCGTACTAACAACATGTTTCCAACCATTCCAATCAAAAGTGGCAGAACCAGACTATTAAAAAGCCCTGTTAACGTAGCTTTTGTACAATTCAATTGAATGTTGAATTCACAGTCAATTAATTAATCCAATACATTTCTGATTAAATTGATTGACATGCAGGTCTACAGGGACTGCTAATTCTAAACTCCAGTATCTGATATACAGTTCTGGACACAAAAATGGGCTGGAAAAAAATCACAAATGCAAACGTGTCTATGAGCTGACTGCCGGTGGCCTGACATGCCTGACCGGTGTGGTGGTTCTGTCCCGACTAAAGGGCTGAGGTGGAGTGAAAGCCAGCACGGCCAGGGTCCCGTACCCAGGGCCAGGGGAGGGGACAGAGACGGGCCGGCCACGGGGCTGAGCACCGCCGGCCTGGCCGCCAACATCCTCCCAAACCCCAACACCAACCTGCACCCCAACCCAGCCTGGGCCCGGCAGAGGGAGCTGCTGATGCACCTGCTGCCCTGGTACACTGCTGCGGCCGCAGCCGCCCAGGCCCAGCCAGGTAACCCCCTCCTGCCCCAGCCTAGCCTCCCCTCCCTCCCCCCATCTGGTCCACACCCGGCCTTCTGACAGTTGTGTTGCTCGCTTTGGACTTGTGTCGTCATTGTTTATTTTGCAATGTACATCCTAACACATGCAAAAGGTCTGCAAAAACGGGTTGGGCACCATAGCCATCGAACAATGAAATAACATGTGTATTGCCTTAGTAATCATGTGTATATTACAGATACAAATCATGTGCACAAATGTGTTTAATCTCTTGAGACAAATGCGTGGGCTGCAAACTAAAGATCCCTGATGTGTTAGTGATGCTGATCTTACTGCCATATGCTTAAGATAATTGTATAGCTCACCTTTTAAAGATATTCTTTAGGCTCCATCTTTAAAGGGGTTAATTTACTGAAGATTATTAATTGGCATTGCCGCAAGGAAACTCCATTAACACCCATAGCTCGCGATGACATAATTCATGTAACATGGGACATTGCTTTTATGTTCTTCATTTTGCCCACTCTACACAGGTGCCACACTGTCAATGCGGTCTTTTGTGAAGGAGGAGCCCGATTGGAGGACAGGGATCCTGAGTGGCGAGAGGGGTGGGTTAGTGGGCGGGCCTTTGAGGCTGCGCAGAGGTAGCCGGTTCACCTGGAGAAAAGAGTGCCAATCAATCATGGAGAGGTGAGCAAACCACCAGGGCGGCATCTGACTCTCAAGCAGGCAGAACGATATAAATAGTTAAAAATGTTATGGAATGTGCGCAGTTCCCTACATCATGGCTATTATTCAGTCAATAATGTCTCTAAAGCAAGGAGTGAAAATGGTACATAACAGCCTCTATCCGCTCCAGGCCACTTGATTTCTGTGGCCGTCATATGGCCGTATGGCTGTATGTGCTTGGGTGTCTTCTGGGCACCCGCGGCAATAAGAAATGCATAGCTCACCAGCACTGCTCCCAGATTACGCAATTCCACTGCAGTGCTGATCTTTACGAGCTAGTTTAGACTGAAGGACGATACAGTAGAGGTTAAGATGATGTAGGGACAGAGGGGTAGTGGCGGAGGAGGGGCGGGGCTCTGGATGGATACAGCAGGCAAGTCCACTGAGGGAAGGAGGAGAGGGAGAAGAAATTGATCCTCCTTGGCTGCGTAAAACGTGAAATGATGACCGTAGTACAGGGAGAGTCACAATATGAGCGTACTACCTCAAGGAAGGATACAGAGGCACACCTTGGGGGTTTGTATGTCATGTGTTCATCTAGGTAGTCGTCTCAATACTTTTCATGTTTCAGTTTCTTCATAGAGAACCAGTATCCTGACGAAGCAAAGCGAGAGGAGATTGCTAATGCGTGCAACTCTGTCATCCAGAAACCAGGTAGAGTCATCTCTTAATGGATTATATCTGACATGCCCAGGGATTGGCTATAGAGGCCCCGCCTGCCCTTTTTTCCTCCACCTCATTCCCTCCCCAACTCCTATCCAAATCTCTTTAGTATGGAAGTTTGCTTACTGGGACACATGTACCCCATGGGATGTGCAAGTGCACATTCAGAAGGATGCAGGGGCAGTACATCTTGGGCCCCGTCCACACGGGCGAAAATGATCTTTTCCCCTCCGTTTTCCTTGGCAGCGTTTCAGGAACTTCTCTGTAAAGACGGACTCATTGCAAAAAAACGCATCTAGCTGTAGAAACGCTGTAGTATATATTCAAGGCCTCTATGTGGCGCCAGTTCTCCACCAAAAAAAGGAGACAAAGAGGAGTATGCTTATCAAGCCTGCACACTGTATACAAACATACAGTGGTTGTTAAAACTTTTAGATTGAGCAGAAAATACTTTTTAATGTACAGTTAGTAATTAAATGTACCAAGGGGCTGTGTTTAAAGCTACAAAAATAATACAAATCAAACAAAACTAATTAGACGGAAATCGTTGCCAGCTGGTGGGGGGGCGATGACGTCGTTGCCAGCTGGTGGGGGGGCGATGACGTCTTTGTGTATCTCGCGTCCACACGAATCTTAACACGAAAACGCATAGGGCCGTTTTTCTCTTTTTCACCCTGGGACCTGGTTTCAAAAGGCACAGAAAACGGCACAGAAAACGCTGGCTCCTTGGGGACGGTCGGCCCAAACCCAAAACTAAACTTCTGCGTTTTCTAGGGCTGTAACGATACACCAACTCACGATTCGGTTTGTATCACAAATTTTTTACCCACGGTTCAATACATCCCACGATTTTTTTAAATTTAAAAAGGATTTTATTTAAACAACATTAACTTATATAGCAATTAACTTAATGTAACATTTAGTTGGAGGATGCTTGCAGGTAGGCAAAAAAATCCTCAACTCATTTTGTGGTTTAGGCCTATGTATTTTAAAATATTAATGTCAAATAATAGTAATTTGAAAAGTTTGGTAGCACTAACCAGCGGTCCCGCTAGAAAAAAACAGTGCCGGTCAAAGTGACCGGCATTCCATTATGCATTCGCATAATTCGATGACGATGCGATGACATAATAAAACGGCCAAATTTGACGGCAAGCCATGGACATGCCCTTCAACGTACAGTCACAAATAACACGGCGTTGGTTCAGCTCCATTTTGTGACTGTACTGACCAAATGTGAAGCAGTTCCGATAAATTCCCAAGGAGGAGTTTGTTCAAATACAAGGCGAAAAAGTGAAATTTGCCGGTAAAAGTACAAATTTAAAAAGAAAACAGCCGACTTCCGGTGGGTTTTGTGGCATGGGTCCAAGAGGCTTTTCTGTAGGTATTGTCATGTTGTACATGCCTACCGAGTTTCATACATATTGGTGAAATGTGGCACAGGGGCTGCTTTTTAAAGATCCTGTAGGGGGCGCTACAAACATGACAACCACGATTTTTGATAATTCATAATTCAAAATGGCGGAAAATCTGGCAACCCGGAAATATTCAGTTCAAGAGACTTTTTTGTTCATCATGAGGATTTGCATGGGTGTGCAAAGTTTCATGAGTGTAGGTCAAACCGGTGGCGCGTGCTGCTTGTGCAAAGTTTGCACTTTTGAACAGTTGGTATAGCGCCACCTTGGGGCCAATGTGAAGTTGACGCATAGAATATCTAATTTAAAGCAGGCCCCACAAATCTGCCAAATAAAAATGAGTTTTCGTATATGTTCAGGGGGGGTAAAATGCAGTCGAAGTCGAAGGAAAATAATAATAATCGGCCCAAAAACAATAGGGACCTTGCAGGTTCTGCTCGGTCCCTAATTAAAGCTGCGAGCAGCATTTGTGCCAAGCGTGAGCCGACCAATATAACCCTACCGACCACTCAGTGCGTTTACATGACACTCAAGAAAGTCGACTTATTGGCTTAGTCCAACTATGATTGGGTTACTAAGATGCATGTATACACCTTAGTCGAGCTATACTCGAATCGAATTGGGTTACTCATAGTCGAATTAAGACCCTAGATAATGCGATTCATAGACGAGCTAAGCGTGCATATACGGAGTCGAATTGGATTATGCGTTGAATTGCGTTCTGCGCATGCTCAAGATCTTTTCCCGTGGCCGTGAGCCAGAAGTAGAAAGAGACGATAGTCGTGTTGTTGTC
Source organism: Micromesistius poutassou (assembly GCF_964030765.1). Lineage (NCBI taxonomy): Eukaryota > Metazoa > Chordata > Actinopteri > Gadiformes > Gadidae > Micromesistius > Micromesistius poutassou. The sequence goes on along the minus strand of NC_140290.1, from coordinate 406,774 downwards.
GCCGCCACCGTCGGATAAGGGATAACGAGAAACTGCGATTTATTTTAAAAGGTGGCGCAGAAGATGGAGGAAGCCGGTGAATGTAGTTACCCCTATAAGAATTGTGTCGCGGGAGTGCGCATGGCATGCATTCATTAAAGGTGGAAGCACACGGACACTACGCTTCGATTTCACCCAAGGCTGAATTAAAAGTACATGTTTTTCTAAATGTGGGTCATCAACGAGGTTGTAAAGTAGTAACTTCGGGCACATCAACATGCATTCAGTACACACTACGTTTCAATTTAACCCAAGGCTGAATTAAAAGTCCATGTTTTTCTAAATGTTGCTCATCAACGAGGTTGTAAAATAACTACAATCTTTATTCATTCATTGCGCCGCGGCCGAGCTGACAGGGTATTCTCTGATATTATGAATGTTACAGACTGTGTCGGGTTCTCCGACTCTCTGGTACTTCCACAACAAGTAAAGACTCCTAGTCGGGTTTATCTCGCCCATGGGGAAAAAGAATTGGGGGAAATTAACTTTGGCTTTGACTCTCTGAAGTCCAGATTGAAACGCGACATGGAGGAGAAAGCAATGTTTCAGCAGACAGCTGTCAGTTCACTTCGGGTCTATATACCGCAATTTCCGGACTATAAGGCGCACCTGAATATAAGCCACAGCAGCTAAATTGAATGTGTACATATATAAGCCGCACTGGAATATAAGCCGCAGGTGTTTTAATGTTTAATTACCATATGTAAAGCCCAGTTCAGACCAAACATTCGCGACGCAACGAGACTGTTTTAGAATGTCGCAGGGGAAAAGTTACAGCTGTGTGAACTGGTCATTGCAAGGCGGCTGATGCCGTTGCAAGGAGTTGCAAAGAGTCGCCGAAGATTGAACATGTCAAATCGCCAGGTCCAGTTTTAGAATGCAACGATGTGGCTATTTCTCTTCAGCCAATCAGGACACAGCACAGAACAATTTAGGCTTATTAAATAGGCCTACAAGTTGTAGATCCTTATCCTTGGTTCCAGAACAACGATAATGTTAGGCTTGAGCTGATTCATTGACATTATTTTAACGGGACCACCGTTACACATTAGCCGTTGTTATGGTTACATGCTGCCAGTCCGACATGCTCCCATTCCGACAGTCCTGTGAGCGTATGCAAATTAGCCATGTGCGCCAAACAGAAGAAGGGCCCTATCTTGCGCCCGGCGCAATTGACTTTCTACACCGACGCATGTGTCGTTGCTAGTTTGCACCCGGCGCAAAGCTGATTTTCCCCTGCAGCAACCAGGCACCACTACACTTGCATGTTAAATATTATGATGTCAAAGATTATTCATACGTGTGAAACTGCATAGAAATAGCGTGTGGATTGTGGAAACATTTTTTTCCATAGGGCTGCATGAATGAACATGAATGAAGTAAAGTAGGCCTAGGCTATGCCATGCGTTAATATAATAATAATAACAATACATTCGAGGAAAGTATATTCCAGGCTTCCAAAACAAAATCTAGTTTTAGGGTAAATGATTGGTTAAATTATTTGGGAAAGAACAGCTGATACAGCGGTAAGTTGTACTTTTAAATCAATGCATCAGCAAACACCGTACAGCAAACACATATGTTCTTGACCCAGATGTCGTGTACAAGCCCATTACTTTTAGGATTGATGAGTATTTGATCGTGAGAAAACATAGTTTTACCGTGAGTGAGTGTTTAAAAGAATGAATGAATGCGGGTGATGCTTGGTGCGTGTGTGTGTGCACGCCCATCTGTCTAAACACACCCAAATTAAACACGTAAGTGTATGAGAAGGAAATCGAGTCAGTCGACCTGCGATAAGCAGCTGATTCTGAACGAACTCGTCTTCGAGATGGACGTGTTCTAACGCATTTTTAATCAATGAAATGTTAACACAACAGTATATTATATCTGACCATTTAATTTTCGAAATTTTAGGTGAAGCCGAGCTTCCCTTGCAGTCGAGAAGTCGCCACTACGAAAGAATGCAATGTATCCAACTAGCGGGATCTAAACAAACTAAGCTCCAGCGAATTACTACAATGCTGAAGTAGTATAGAATGGCGAAACACAGCAACTCTAGCCTACTCTCAACCAAAATAAAAATAAAACTAATCGCAAACCTAAGTTAGATTACTTTTTAGCAGGATGGAAGTGATGATGATGCGGCTCTCAGTTGTGCCAGAGCGTTCACAGTTGCTATAGACCACCCACCGTCGCCGCCCGGTGCAGCGGTGTGAACTGCCCCGTTTTTAGAATGTCTCAGCCCGTCTCATCGCAAGGAGTTGCAAGCAGTTGCGTCGCGAATCTTTGGTCTGAACTGGGCCTAAGGTTGACTGCATACCGGCAGTTCACGCTTTGGGCGAGAGGGCATTTGGGAAAGAGGAACAGAATTCCGATCCCATCCTGTGCTGTCGCCTATATTAGGGATATTTTCCCCTCAGCCGAATACCAAGGATTTGAGTATGCTTTGGATTTATAGCGCTAGCTGCTAAATAAAATGTATTTGGTACAATATGTCAGACGTCATCTACTCATTACTTTACTCATTGACGTGTTCATTTCAACACATCTCTGGCTATCGTAGCCTTAAGTCAACATGCTGCGACAATCTGTTATAGGCTTACTTTACATGCCTTGGTTTAAACACTAGTAAATCACGAATCATTTTGTTGGCAAGGCAGGGGGAAGAGAGAAAAATACAGATGATGAATTTGATGAATTCTCATTGTTTGCGTTTCCGTAGCCATTTCAGTTCGCCTCAGACTCATTACCTGCTATGGCTGCTAGTTAGTCACAGAGTAGCTTACCATGCCAGTGACGTAGCTGATTGTTGAAATCCAACATGGCGGCGCCCATGTTACAAAAACGACACTTTCACCATACAATTTTATCCCTTTTAACAAGTGCAGCCATTTTAGTAATTGTACCAATGAGAAGGCAGACAATACATCTGTTATATCAACTAAACTTAAAATTTCAGTTCAGTTCATCTTTAATCTTGGGTCAACCTCTACAGGTCTAGTAAGTTTCATAAAAAGCGTGCGATCGGTGTGGGCTGTGTAATGCAAACGCGGCGGAATATAAATAATAATAATAAAAAAAACATTGACAATTACAATAGGTTGCCTCGCACTTTGTGCTTGGCACCTAATAATAATAAAACTAACAATTACAATAGGTTGCCTCGCACTTTGTGCTTGGCACCTAATAATAAAACTAACAATTACAATAGGTTGCCTCGCACTTTGTGCTTGGCACCTAAAAGGGGCATGTCGTGATTCTGCCTTCTCACACCGCGAGACAGGTTTGTGTCGCGATTTCGGTTTTGATACGCATATCGTTACAGCCCTAGCGTTTTTGCAAAAAAAAAAACGTTTCCGTGTGGACGGGACCTTAGTGCGTGCCTTCTGTGGGGCTGGGAACAGGGTTGTCACAGAGGTGTCCGACTGCAGGGGTCACGAAACTGAGAAACCAGGGCGTTGGTCGTTACATTTGCCTTTGCATTTGCCGGCAGAGAAACAATTATTTGATTATAAATAAATGGATTATTTGTTGCCTATATTATTGTATAGGCAACAAAGTGTTTGGTGTGTATTGTGCAGTTTGTCAAAATGCTAAGACCGGACAACGTGGAAACATTGGACCGAACACTGGGTGAAAAGTGGGATTTCCGTCCCCTTGCACGTCAGGAAATTCCCGCAAACCAGACCAATTTCCAGCAGCAAACGACAATTGCCACGTCGCGTCACTTCACGTTTTCGACGGACACATTTCGTCGGATACGGATTCTCTCGCGGAGGCGTTAATGGCCCCGATTAGCATATGAATAGCAGCGAAACCGTGCTAGCCAGACAGATTTTCTCACCCAGGATTGGATGTAAACAAAACGCAAAATCATTTGTTATTGGCTGGCACCCTGGCCCTTTCTTTGCCCTGCCTAAAATTCCTCCCCAGGATTGGATGATAAGCCTACTTTTTAAACAGGAAACTCATTCGTGATTGGTTGACAGACATGTCACTCTAGGTCAGCCTGGGTCATTGTACATTTAAACCACACCCCCAACCCACATAAATCTAACCAGCCCGCTCCTCCTATATCCAATAATATTAATTTTATTAATATTAAAATTAATAATTATAATTGTTATTATGTTGTATATTCATGTCATTGTTATCCTTTGGACTACAGTATTATGACCATCAAGGACATGAATAAATTTGCCAGGAGGAAAGGAAAATTTGCCAGGAACATGTTTATTCATAGAAAGATATCAACTTCATCCCTAGGGGAAATTCAGGGTCCAAGTAGCTTAGAGACAGATACATCATACACATACAACAAACAAGCAGGATTGCAGAAAGTAAGTTTCTGGAATACAATCAACAAAAAAGAATAACAATACTACACACTAGACAATAAGGATTAAGAAACTAAGAGAAAGATACTAAGTAACAGACAACAGACAAACAAGTTCCACATTAATGTGCTGAGGCAGTATGATAAGGGTGACAGGGCAGGGACTAACCCTGTGGTACATGAGAGATCTGGAATGATTTGGTGAGGTGCAAATAAGTAAGGCAAGACAGTGCAATTTTAAGTCAGTAGACCAGCATTAAATACTAAAAACTAAAAATGGGTAGCAGCACAGATGTATTGTAAACCAGTGTGTGTGTGTGTGTGTTAAGGTGCAAAAGGTAAGGCAAGACAGTGCAAGTATGAGTTAGGAGACCAGCATTTGATATTAAATATGGGCTAACTAGAGTAGTTATGTTTACCTATTAGGGGAGGCCTGTGGCAGCGTAGAGATGGATTGAAGATATCGACAATAGATAAATAAATATGGCCAATAAAGTGCACAATGTACAATGTAAACATTGGAAGAAAAAATAACAGTCAATAACATGCAATACTAGAGTTTAAAGTGAATTTAGTCCAGGCTGTTGGAGGGAGGGAGAGGCATTGCATGAGGGCTAACATAGCCAGTAGACATTGTAATTAGTGAGGTAAAAAAACTGCAATTTTGCACAGAGCTCGGTGAGCTCCTTGCTGCGGTAGGACGGAGTCCGTACTATCCATCCCGACACCCCGCCAACGATGCCATCTTCCTCTTCCGACATCATATCTATGGTGGCGCTCTCCCAAAGGTCTCTCTCATCCTCAGCTAAAACACTCTGTCTTGCTTCCAGCAGCTGTAAAACAATAAAATAAAGACAATCAGTACTGCACGATGCAATGCGTATGGACAAAACACATCTATTAATGCACCTGAGAAATACTCATTCAGGGTAGAAAAAACAATGATGGTGCAATGTAATGGTTAACTCATAGCTATAGCAACAACAACACCTTCTAGTCTATCTTGTGATGTGGTATTGACACATCACTAACTGTTGAAAGTTAACAGTGAGCCACTGGCTGGTAGCTTATTTATTGTACTGTCCAATTCTGATTTTTACCGGCATTTGGCCGGTGCTAATTTTAAACCCTGCTCACATTAACCTAAAACAGATCTTATCTAGTCTTACCCTCTTCTCTATCGACTCCGAGCTGAACTCTTTACAGCTTCCGCATGTACTGCAAGGTCTGGTTGCCTGTATCTGTAAGTCCTGCGTACCGTCTCATAATGTCTTGCAGGCAGCTGGGAAACAATTAAATGAGAGTGGAATGAATAGAAAAAAACCTTAAATCACAGTAAAAATTGAACAAGGAAGGAGAAAACAGTTCTGCAGTAAGTTACTTACACACAATGTCGTCAGAATCAGCATGTTGTAAATCTGAACATGCAGACAACGCTCTGAGCAAATGTGTAGTCACAGACTCGTTATGAGGAGAGGACAGTCTGCGAAAACAAAATGGTTAAGGTCGGCATCTGAATAAAATACCCCTGACTAATCACTCATACGGCACATAAATCGCTTATTTTAACCCATCTACAAGGCTAGGGTGTAATAAGGTGTAATAAGGTTCTTAACATTTTAAACGAGGAAATGGCAACATACAATGGCGCCGCAATTTTTAATTCAAGACCCATCCGATAAGTCTATAGATGAAAGTGAATCTCAAAATCAACGTATTCAGGATCAGATGCATACTCCACCATTTTAGCAAACTCCTATCATCTTTCCCCATGTAGGACAAGCGCACTGTCCTCCCTCAGTCAACAAACATTCCAAACATTCTGGCGCCATGTTAAAGCGACCTTCTGCTGAGCTCGGAACGCTACGGTCAGGATAGGCCACGACTTTACCGTAGACTATGGTCATTTTTAACATATCTAAATCCCATTTACCACCGGAATTCCCCTTTCACGTATCTAGATGAGTACAGCAGAATGAAAGCATTATTGTTTAAATCTTACCCTTGCTCTGGGTCGTAGGGCATATGATTTGTCTCGGCGTTATGAAGTCGACGCACAGCTTCCTGTAAATCACAAGACCAAAACAAACACTTTAATAAAGGAACTTACACTGGTTCTGCTCATGGGTTATTTTACAAGGCTACTTTTAGCTGTTTGGGCTAGGCAGGCTACTTAAAAAAACGCTTTACTTTAAGGCTACTTTTAGCAGAGCTAGCTAGGTAGCTAGCAATCACTGAACATAATCTTACCGCGATCTTCGGACTGTGTACCCGCCTTCTCTTCTTAGAGTTAGCGGTAGTGCTGGAGTCTTCCGTACAGACCCTTTTCTCCAAAATGCTGCCATCCGATCCTCCATGGACTGCATCCTTGATTGCGTTATTTTTAATTCAGCAGACATCTGTTGAAAGCTGTCATTGAGCTGCTGAGACAGGCCCGAGATTGCGTTCAACAGCCGCTTCTCTGTGTTCTGCGGACTGGCGGTAGCACTAAGGGTTCGCGTCGAGGGTTCGCATGCTGAGGAGTTCCAGGAGATAAACCGTAAAAAAGACGGCGACTAGTCATAGTAGCAGCTAGAGATCAAAAGTCAAAACCACATGAAACGTGAGAGTACAAGAACTTGTTTTAAAAGTACTCTTGGCCATGTCCTCGCACGTGATTGGACAAAGGGACCTTTGTGGCAAAGCCTGATTAAAACTAATTGTTGAAATGAATTGTTTTGTGTGTCTTTTTAACATAACATTGGCCATTGCTAATGACATACACTACCATCCAAAAGTTTGGGGTCACCGGTTAATTTCTGCATTGAATTCCATTATATATCAGCTTCATGAAATAATCAACTGGAATGCTCTACGGTCATTATTATTGTACAAATATAAGTCAAGATGTGCTGAACACATATGGGATGGATTCGAGAGTGTTTGGCTTTGATTGTCTAATTCAAGGTGATTTTAGAGAATGAATACCAAGTGTGCAATATGCAGTCATCATTACAGAAGTTGAATTCTTTAAAATATCTAAAAATGTAAACATTTCTCAAACAAAGCTTATAATCACACTTAGTTGTGTGCTAAACCATGAAAGCGTAAACAAAGCATTGTGGTTTATATTTTAGGCTCTTTAAAACTGCCAACTTTTATTGTGTTCACACAGAATTTTGCACACTTGGGATTCTCTCAATCACTTTTTAATTAGACATTGGAAATGGTTTGCATGGAACACTAAAATGGTCCCATAGTTGTTGAGCACATCTTGACTAATTTCTGTGCATTCATAATGTTCATCAGGGGTTGGCAACCCTAGGCACGCGTGCCACCACTGGCATGTGGACGCATAATCATTGGCACACTTGCAATGCGCTACAATGCGGCAGCGTAATCATTACTACCGATTTGTTTTGCACTTTATTCAGTTTTGGGCATTTCCTCCCAGTGCAAATATGTTTAAATGAGTTACTGAAAGCAGTGTTCTGAATTGGGATCAATTAATCGTTTTTAAACCTATGTTTTGAGTAATAGAGAAGAAAATATTTAAAAGATTGTTCCAAGTGGCCTGTATGCATGGCCTTCACATGTTTTTTTGCAAAGCTGTACATGTCTTAAAGATATTGATGTGGATGTTTCCATCATTCTCATATAATGTCATTTACATTTTACATTTCTCACAGTGCAAATCTGTTTTTGTGTTTCTGAAAGCAGTATTTTAAGATGGGATATATGTAATTATAATTTGTAAGCCCATGTTGCAAATATAACAACAAAAAAAAACTTTAAAATGTTGATGCAATGATTGTGATTCTGGTTATAATGGAGTTTAATGCTGAAATGAGCAGGTGACTTAAACTTATGAACTGTAGTGTATTCAGTAATTAATCTAGCATACTTTCATTAAATAAATCAATTCAAGTTAAAATTTAAGAGTATCATTAGGCTATACTGAGCCTAATCTATTTATACCAGAGATTTTCTTAAAGTGAAGTTAATACCTTTGTATAGCTAATTTGCATGTGTATAGCTCACAGAATCCGCATTTACATGTTAAAGCTTCCCCTACAATTAGGGGGAGGGGGGCCATGGGGGACGAAACCTGAACTTCTGTGACAATTTCCGGTGCTGCTTTTTGACGGGAATCCCGCTTTTCATGCAGTGGAAGAAGTAGGGGAATGGTGAATTTCAATGTTGTTGCCCATTCCCCTTTGTTGTTCTTGCATTTGTGAAAGTTTTGATATATACTGTATGTGTTGATGGCAGCGAACCGGAAGAGGCAGCTGTGTCCCGGTAGTGATGATAACATGTCACTTCCCTAGGTGAATTTTAAGTGACGCCAACTAGTTTCTAACTTGTCTTATAGCCTCATCAAACAAGTAGATTTTTCCTCCAAACAGTGTTAATGTGATTTCCTCAAATGTAAATCATTTGGTTGATTTGTTGTTATTGATTCACTAATAGTGTTTCTTAAAGCCAACAATTAAAATAACAAAGTGACAATGTGTTTCGCCCATACTGTAGTATTGTCATTGCAATGAATGGCAGATAGGCTCTTATTTATTTAAAATTTGAACCGCAAACTGCTTCCCAAAGGTGTGAATTTAAATTTAGTTTAACTTCTTCTTACCACTCTTTGGTTAACTCAATTCATGGCAATCATCCCATTTTCTGAAAGATTTAAATGTTTTGATCATAATCCATACATTAGAAATCATTGTGTTTGAATCTTCACCTTAGAATCAATGCATTGCCATTGGCTGAAAGTTCCCCCACCATCCCCCATCACTTTAAAACATGGACGGAGCAGCGCTTTCCTACTTGATGCAGAACCCTCCATGATCAAACTTAGCTGAGCTCATTATATGAAGGCAAGCCGAAAGTGTCTGTTTGACAGCAACTAATTGAGTGTTGGGGCCGTAAACGCCACCCTGAGGTTATGAGAGTGTCCGGTCAACAAACCCCCAAAACAGCGAAGGAGGAACTCTTTAATTAATAAAACCATCAAAGCGCTGACACCCTGGTGGCCAGCTGCCCAAATGACAACGCACACCAAGTCACTGAACTTCTTAAGATCTTAGTAGCTCTTATTCATTGTAGAGTAACCATGCCACTATTGTTGACTTTGTGGAGAAGAGACAATACCACTAGCTAAGTCTACCTATTGTAATCTATTCTACTGATTTGCAATGTTAAAGGACGATGAGGGCGCACATTTGTCACCAGTACAGAGTTTTCTAAAATAGTTTGAGGACATGGTTTATATAACTATATGGAAATGTATGCTGAGTAGAAGTTAATTAGGATGGGATATTGGACGATATCCCTCTCATATGATCATGGTTGGTTTTCCTCACAGGCTGCAAACTGTCTGAGTTTGAGCGCGTGACAGCATTGAAGGTGTACAACTGGTTCGCCAACCGCCGCAAGGAGATGAAGAGGAGAGCCAACATAGGTGAGAACGGTGCACCTGCACATCCGACTTGAGAGGCTTTTTGATCACCATGATGTCTGATTGGGTCTTCTTCTTCTCTCCACCCCACCAGAGGCTGCTATTCTGGAGAGCCACGGGATCGAAGTGGCCAGCCCCAGCTGCCACTCCAACGGAGAGGAGGCGGAGGCGCAAGACTACAATGAGCATATCCAGCAGCGCTTCTCAGAGCAGGTAGGTCCACCCAGAGCCACCGCACACTTGGGTCACTGAGACTTCTTCTGCTGCTCGTTTGCATTAAACCAAGATCATTTGTTGGGGGTCATTTGGTTTAATGAAGGTATGATGCGTAACATTTCTGCAATATCTAAAAAGGACTAGGCCTATGTTATACAGCTTGTTGTGTGCATACATTATCCAAATAATTTCCAACACTGTTCTAACACAGAGAGAAAGCTGTAGTTTTATTCAATGTTGCGTCCTGTTGCATTTGGTCGCATGTCAATGCAGTCACACGCAAAAACTGGAGTGGTTATTGTACATCACTTATTTTAAATTGATCTCAAATTAATTTAATTTCACATAAATTCTAATAGAATGAGTTTTTCTTATTGTTAGCACTGCTTCATATAGTAGGTCGGAACATCACTGATGGGTTTTTATGTGTCACTTAAACAGAGTTTGTTTAGAAAAAGGTGACATGATTCATAGGAAGGGGCCAGGGTGCCGTGCATTGCTCATATTCTTTCTGGCAAAAGATGTTGTCACCTTTTTGGCCGTCACCAGTTTGCACCCCTGTATATACAGTCTGTTAAATCAGTTGAAATTGTTTTGTATACATTATGTGTGGTATACACACACTAGTGCTCCATCGGCTACACAGTCCTTTATATGCTTTGTACTGTTGTAGAGCTAGCGGGATATGCTTCTTAACAGCCATTGTTATCCATTGGGAACATGGAAACTCGAGACTTCTCCAGATTAATTTAGTTTAGTTAGGCTATTGTTTAGGACAGGGTATTTTGATATTCGCCTGAAATACTGACCAACAATGGCTGTATAGAGGGGAGTAATGCTGACCGTCTCCTGGGCAGGTATACAGTACACTGCTAGACACACAGGAGTTATACCGTGGTCACGTCTTTTGGTTCCCTCGTCAGATCGCTGTAATTCAGAAAAACTAGCTTATTTTGTTATTTAGTTGGATTGGATTGAGATAGATTGATATTGTTATTTAGTTAGATTGAGAGCGCCCTAGCAGCAGAAATGACATATTATACCTTTTAGAGTGTACTTTAACCCACAAAATGGGTTCTATACTGAGAACTGATCTTTCAAATGTATTTTAAATGTTCAATGGCTATTACGTTCTCTTAATGGATGCAGGGTTGTCATGAGCGCAGGTGAACACCCTGGGCTAAACAGAACAGATAGAACAGAGCTCTCAGTCTTCACACAGTCCATACACAGTTTGATCCAATAAATGTATAATATTAATTACGGTATATTGTACAAGTCTATATTGTAGTTTCTAAAGGTAATAGTAGCGTATATTTTCTAATTGTATGTAGATGCTGGCATGAACGGACCTCCACATAATCGTCGTTTTGTAAACATGCTGCCAACCAAGTGAATTGGTTGGCAGTGTCCGTCGCCCATGTGTTGATGTTGAATGTGTTACAAAGCAGGGTGATTGCTTGATTTTTGAAAAGCAGTTGCATCACACGGCAGCAGACGCATCGGTGTGCCATAGCAACTAATTATTTTACTTGGGAGTCTATGTTGCTGTGGTTTTTCACACCTTTTACATTTCTCTCTCCCCAAAGGAAGAGTTGACTTCCCAGAGAAATGCCGATCAACAAGACCCTACCTCATTGGCTGCCACTGAGGGTGCATCACTTCCTAGCCCTGCCCCTCAGCTCCCAGAACAAATGAAAGATCAGGAATCCAAAATGGACACTGTGGACGAGGAGTGACTGAGCCCGTCCCCAAGGAGAGCTTGGATTTCGGAAACAACAAACAAAATAGGAAAAAAAAGCCGGAGTGTCTCTCCCTCTGCCCTCCTCTCCCTATCAGTGGGGGCAGCCGGGGATCGCTGACACTTGGGAAAACCAACAAGAGTAAGGGTGCTAAAGCTTGCTGTAGTGCCTCTAGTGGTTAGGAGGCCACTGTAATCGTATCAACAGTAATCCTGCTTATATTAATGGCAATATCTATCTCTATATATATATAGTGCATTCCAAGACGGTCTTAACAAGCCTACGTTTCTTAGGGGGGGGGGGGGGGGGGTTTGAGAGTTAAAGTATACCTCGCCCAGCTTTTATGCTACGCCTACAGTTTTTTGCTTCACCTCATGCCTCTTGTGTTAACCATTATCAAGGTAGAGGGTGTTTTGACGGATGGTGAGTAGGACCCTGCTGGTCAGGCGTGTTTTGGGTGATAAAAGAAAAAACTGATCTATTAGGAATTTGGTGTTTTAAAAAGGTCATTGCTCCAGGTCGTTGAAGAGGACCTTCTCCATTCTGCCTAAATGGCGGTGTGTGTGTGTGTGTGTGTGTGTGTGTGTGTGTGTGTGTGTGTGTGTGTGTGTGTGTGTGTGTGTGTGTGTGTGTGTGTGTGTGTGTGTGTGTGTGTGTGTGTGTGTGTGTGTGTGTGAGACTGAATGTGAACCTATGAAATCAGCCAGTATTGTTGATCTCCAACGATTTAGACTAGAGCGCCCTGAGGGACCGATCACATCTCAGGTAATCCCAAAGACGGTGGAAAACGACTGAAGAATCACATGGTGTTTTTTTATTTTTTTTCTCAACATAAGCCTTTGTTATTGTCAAAATGATTGTTTCGCGCCATTTCAGCCATTTTAAACCAAACAGAAAAAGGTTTTTTTTACTCTTTTGTAATTGCAAAAAAAAGAAAAAAAAGCCCAATCATGTACTTTGTTTCCCTCTCTGGGATTGTATAAAGTGCAATATTACCTTATCTTATCCTATATCTAGGTATATTTTTGTTGCCTGTCGTCCATCTTGTAGGTGGTAGGCAGTCTAATGTTTTTTTCTAGTTCTATTTTCTAATGTACTCCTCACATTTCAGTCTGACTGAACCCAGAAACTCAATACTAGTGACTCTTGGAAGACTCTTAGTTCTGCAAGTCTACTGTGAGACGGCTTTTAAGTCGACTGTAAGTCCTTTTTTTGTTTCAACGTTTTAGAAGAGAAAACGCTAAATATGGAATGTTCTCATATAATCATGGGGCATCGTCTGTAATCATGATATATATCAGCCTGTACTTGCTAAAGGCACCTTCCTCATATTTGAATAAGCTAAAGCTTGAGCTCATGTTATTTGAAAAAATTGCACAGTGGACCCCCACTATAAGTAAAAGAAGGGAACCGTTAAAAAAATCTATATATTAAAATGACAATTTATCTCGTCACGGATGTTTCCATCGTGGATGGTTTCCACGTCTGCGACGACATAAAATGTACGCGTATACCTTCTGCGGGTACGTTTCTTTTCTTTTTTTTAGGCACTATTGTGAAACTGTTATCCATCAACGTTTTAAACTCTAAATGGAGGACCTAATCTCTGCAATACGTGGTCCGTTATATACTCCATTGTAGGTCCAAGGCCTAGTGAGTAACTTAACTCCAAATGGTTTATAAAATAAACCATGCCTCTTGTCCTCAAATACCCCCCACCCACCTATCTTCCCTCAAGGGGGGAGCTACAATCTTACCTCCTAATGCCAAAGCTACGTCACGGTATAGACGGGGCATCAAGAGAACATTGTTGTGACCTCCACGCAGTATGTCGACTAGAACGACAATCGTGACACTATATATCTACACTCGTAAAATGGTCATTTTGCTCAATACACTAGCCAACTCTAGCTTACCTCAAAATAATAACTTGTGTCATGAATGTGTTTGGCGGTTGGTTGTTATAACAAAAGAAAAAAAACTGATGCAGCAAGACATGTTTTCTGTGACTGTTTCTTCTCTGGACAGTGATTATGTAGCATTTATGACGATAGGGGTCTCTGTGTGTGTGTGTGTGTGTGTGTGTGTGTGTGTGTGTGTGTGTGTGTGTGTGTGTGTGTGTGTGTGTGTGTGTGTGCGTGTGCGTGTGTGATCACATGCCAGTTTCAGATGATAGTCTGTCACTGGGGCGAGACCCTCCAAAAAGCTGCACGCTATTTCTGATTATTAAGCTTCTCTTTATCCGTCTGCTTTTATCTGACAATAAACCAATAATAGTAATAAAATCTGTAAACTACCTGTGTGACGTGTGCAATTTGTTGTGGCTTATCGTGGTCAACACTAACTAGAATGAATGCTAAAAATACACCTCTGGCCTTTAACTTTTGATGACATCAGCAGTTAAAGCTATGTGACTATGGAGTCAAGTCACACTGTCATATTGCCACCACTGCCTACTTAATGTTGACATGTTGTCTTGCATCGAACACTGTTACTCAGAAAGGCTATGCTCTTGTAACTAGAGAATAGCATTTCTGAGTAACCTCTTTACTCCTAACTAAATTAGGACAGCAGTAGGTTTAGCTAGAGTCTAGCTAATCTCAAGGCAACATGTCGTATAAAATATACAACCCAAAAATAAATGACTCAATCATATGCCTTCGGTTTGTTTTGGAATTCTAGTGAATATCTAGTGAGGGGCTCCCAGGGGGGCGGGGCATATCTAGTGAGGGGCTCCCTCAGACCCATCGCATCTTAACACATTCCGTGCATTCTGGTGAATTTTTATATACCAATTTGTGCTCATTCATCATCAATTCAAATGTCTATGTACAGGAAAATACTAAATATAATGAATTAAGGCTCTCAGGCATTCTGTGTAGAATGCCTGATTTATACTTGTGCAGGTAATAAACACATACAAACCACAAAGAAAAGGTTTACACACACATTCACATATTATCATTGAGGTGGTTATTGTATAATCATGATTATTTTCCTTTGGAGCATTATTTTCCTTTGGCCACTACCAATCAGTGGACTTTGTTGCGTATTCTTTCAAAATAATTTTATTCTCTTTTTGTATCACGCTGCGTGTCTATACTATTATTAAATTATTAATTTGTTCTTTGTTTTATTTGTTATTTTTTAATAACAGTGAACTGTAATCATTTATTCAAGGAGATAAACACTAGGTTTTTACAACCTTAAGCATGAAATACTCGGTTCATCTTGGCCTACCCCCTTTTTAATATTATATATATATATATATTATATATATATATATATATATATGCATATACTGTATATCTGAACAAAATAAATTCATTATGAAGTTCACCTATTTTACTTTCCAAAAAGTGTGTATGTATATATATATATATATATGTATATATATAATCATTATCTTCGTTTTAGTTTATTACAGCTTCTCATTTCATGTTACTTGAAGAACACACATTCTTTCTTCAGTGGATTTATGTTGCGGCTTTCAACTTGGATTAGTCTTCACTGCGAAATATAATATGCTATTTAAAAGATACATATATATTTTTTACATATAACATTCAATTATATATACATGATATATACTACACACATACACAAATTTCTTAAATAACAGACAAAACCGTAATTTACTATGCAGCACCTAAATACTCAAAATACTGCTTCTCGTTCATGTTACATAAAGCACACACATCGTGGAGATATTGTCTGTCTTCTTCAGTGGAGATTCATCATTGCTGTACGCATAAGCATATTGTTGGTCACTTTTAGCAGTGCAGTCTCAGAGCAGTGTTTATTATGAAATAAATACAACAATCAAGTGGTTTGTCTAAATGTGATTTATTTTTTATTTTTATAAACTTACATTTTTATTGTAAAACACATACTTAGAAAAAACACATACTGATCAAATCACACCATGACAAAACAGATTGATTACAATAATACAGTAAGGTCAAATAAAATAAAAAGAATATAGATAAATAAAATCTAAAGGGACATATACAATAATCAAACAACAGAGTGACATGAGAGTTCTCTCCCTCATTAACATTGCAACATCGTGATTAGATTATTGCCTTCCTAATTTTTGGTGTTGTTTGTTTTTCTTTTATATACTACCCATTTATCCCACTTGGTTTAAAATGTTGTTGGTAAAATATTTATTCTACTACCAGCCATTGTTCTTTTGTAGGTTGTTCTGCTTTGTACCATGATCTGGTTATAGTTTACTTGCTGGCTACCAGCAGTGTCTTGATCAGGTATCTGTCCCCACCCTGTGTGTTTTCCTATGTCTGATTCCCCAGGTATACAGAGCCAGTCTTGGGTATCTCATAGCCTAGTGTCTCCTTTAATATTCCCCATATTTCTACCCAATACTTTTCTACCTTTTGTGTGTTGTACTGCACACATTGTACCATTCTTCCTTTGTCAATTCAACCTCAAGTTCACTTTCCCATTTTTCTTTTATGTACATTGTTGAATTCCCTCTACTTTTCAGCAAAGCTTGATAAAGGGCTGAGATCACTCTATCCTTCTTCCCATTATATGCATCGATCATTACCTTGATTATCCTGTTTTGTGCCTTAGCCTCATCCATTTTTATTTATTTTATTAATCTCATATTTGTAGGTATCTAAGATCTATGGGTATCTTCAAATCCCATCTAAATTTGTAATTGTCTTTGATCGTTGTTATTGGTGTATAGTTTAGAGCTAAAATGTGTGTCTTTGTCACATGAAGTTTGTACCCTGAATATTTTCTGTATTCCTCCAGTAATTTCATTAGTATTGGAAAAACTTGTGTCTGGTTGTCCTACTAAATGTGATTTTTACTGTAACTGCATATCTCACATTACTTACCTTGAAATATGCTTGGACACCATTTCAAAACACCCCTTTCAGTAACTAATTTATAAAGGATTGCATTGGAAGCTGACCTTCCCTCCATCCAGGACCTGTACCGGTCTAGGGTCAGGAAAAGGGCAGCAAAGATCTCTGTGGCGGTCTTAACATTAGAGGCATAGGTAGGCGGCCGCTTGGGACCCCCAAAGTAGGGGGGCCCCCAACCAGCCTAAAAAAAAAATATATATATATATATATATAATTTTTTTTTTCTTTTTTAAGTTGACAAACAGAGATGAAGCAAGACGAGTCTAAACGCGAAAACAAAATAAAGGGTTAGGAAAAGGGTTAGGAAATAAAGTTACCCAAGCGGCTCAAATAAAAGAAAAAAGCGAAAAGACGCAGATAAGTATTTGGCAACGCTGCCAAAGAAGACACTTTTTTACGGCTACTGTTGGGGATAAAGACAGGAACAACAATGTTCAAAGCTTTGAACATGCCGCTACAGCAGAAGCAACTAGCTGTGAAGTGGCTCTCTTTCTCTCTTTTTAAAAAAAAAAATATATAGGTTTGTTTGAAATGTTCAATCTCAAGTGCAATGCCAATTGCAACCTCACGCATACAAAGTCAATTATTCCTCGTGGCAATATTTACTAAGTATATGACTGTTAGTGGGGGTTTACCATAACTACTTGCTGTTATATTGATATTGATTTGATCTTAAAAAAAATAATAAACAGTGCTGGTTTTCCTGGCATTTTGGCAAAGACATTTTGCCATCGTGACCATTAGTTTGTGTAGTGCTACACTTTGTGTGTTCTCTGCTTTCCATCTTCATTTTGGAGTAAAGAAGTGTATGCAGGGTTTAAAGGGGAAGATTTTTTTTCTCATCTCCAACATTTACTTCCGCGTAGATTAGCTTTACCTGCCTATCCACCATTCAGTCTGTACATTTTTTTTCTCTGTTCTATTTTAAAGATTGGATGAGGTGGGCCCCATACATATCTTTGCCTTGGACCCCCAATTTGCTAAATCCGCCACTGATCCTTCCCTCTCATAGGCGATACAGGGCACTGTTTTCCAAAACCAGCCGACACAAAGACAGCTTCTTTCCCCAAGCAGTCACTCTGTTGAACGCTCAGAAATAGCCCCCACCTTTTCACTGAACAAAGTCTATCAACACTGTTCTGCTCATCTACCTTATGTATATTTAAATGTTACAATTCCAATATTGTTATTAATACATTGCCATAGCACTGAACTGCCTTGCCCGTTCATCACTGCGCGCAGTTTTAATTATATTTTGGTAACCCTTCCTTTTACAGTACGGTAATAACCAGCTAATTACCTGGTAATAAGATGTATTTACTAGGTAATAACCAGGTAATTAAATGCAATTACCAAGTACTTACCAGGTAATTACTAAGTACTTACCAGGTTATTACCAGGTAATTATGCAGTATTTACAGATATTTTTCCTGACTACTACCAGGCATTTACCCAATAATTACCTGGTAGATACGCAGTAATTGTATATTGTAGATTTTAAACCCAGTAGTTAAAAATATTTACCTGATATTTATCTGGTAAATACCAACAAGTTACCTGGTATTTACCCAATAATTACCAGGTAGATATCCTGCAATTGCATATTGTAGACTATAAACCCACTGAATGTGTCTATATGTGACTTTGTTAGGGTGATAATAACTTAGATATTTACCTGGTAATTACCAGGTATTTACTAAAAATGATCACATATTTACCTGGTAACTACCACTTATTTACGTGGTAGTTAACCTGATATTTACCTGGTAAATATCAGGTTAACTACCACTTATTTACGTGGTAGTTACCTGATATTTACCTGGTAAATATCAACTAGTTACCTAGTATTTACTAGAAATATACTGAAAACTACCAGGTATTTATCCAGGAATTATAGATGATGTATTACCTGACACTTTTTTTGGTGTTACATTTCATACAAGATGCAACTGCACTTTGAACCTTGGTACCTGTACCTGTGTAGAGACAGTGAGGGTATAACTTGCAACTATTTACCAAGTAATTCCTTTCTAATTACCCAGTAGTTACAATTCACATTATCAGGTAAAACCTTGTGAATTACCCTGTAAGGAAGGTGGAACTGTACTGTAAAAGGAAGCGTGGTTTGTTTCAATGATATTACCATGTACTTTCCTGGTAACTGTAGGTTATAATCCTCTGCCCCCCATCAGGCTGTGTAGTTTTGAACATGGTACCTGGCAAAAACTCCCATATCTACCTGATAATTATCAGGTAAATATCAGGGTGATATCAGAGTTTTACAGAGTAGTTACCCTGTAAGAAAGGTGGAACTGTACTGTAAAAGGAAGCGTGGTTTGTTTCAATGATATTACCATGTACTTTCCTGGTAATTGTAATCCTACTACCCATCAGGGTGTGTAGTTTTGAACCTGGTATCTGGCAGTAACTCCCATATCTCCCTGATAATTATCAGGTAAATATCAGAGTTTTACAGAGTAGTTACCCTGTAAGGAAGGTGGAATTGTACTGTAAAAGGAAGCGTGGTTTGTTTCAATGATATTACCATGTACTTTCCTGGTAACTGTAGATTATAATCCTGTGTAGTTTTGAACATGGTACCTGGCAAAAACTCCCATATCTCCTTGATAATTACCAGGTAAATATCGGAATTATATCATAGTTTTACAGAGTAGTTACCCTGTAAGGAAGGTGGAATTGTACTGTAAAAGGAAGCGTGGTTTGTTTCAATGATATTACCATGTACTTTCCTTTACATAAAGATACAATGCATTTTGTTACACTCCTTCACACAACCTGTGACAAAAAAGAGTTTAATTTTAATCTTAATCTGCAAAATTTGACAAGAGTAACTTCAATACATAAAGTACAACACAGTGGCGTAGCTTTCAAGTGTATTTCAAAACAAGTAGGACATGTTATAAACAAGTGCAAAAAGTTCAAAGTGCAGTTGCATCTTGTATGAAATGTAACACCAAAAAAAGTGTCAGGGTCAGAAGAGGTAGAAATAATCGTAACAAAATAAAACATTGCTGATCCAACGTGCAAACTGACAATGCCTACTACTACTATGCCTAAATAAAATGAGTAAGGCTGACAACATCCTAGTGGAATTTATTGAACAATATCAAACAGGGGCAAGGAGAAAAGAAACCAAAGTCCAACTACCCACTAAAAGGTTTTTCGATACAACAAATGTGGTTGAATCCTCACCAGATGAAACAAAAAACAGTGCAGTAATACATTAAAGGGACATTGTGTAACTTCTTCTGTTATCTATTCATGAAAATCGATTATTTGGTTCTTCAGTCTGTTTACGTCCTTGCGCTGTCCTCTCAAGTAATCTTCTTATCAAAGTCATATTACGTACGGTTTGCAGAGTAGTGAGTCTCAAACTGCACAGACTCGCATTTCCGAGGGTCTCTTCGCGGGCATTCAACGAAGCACACGTAATGACGCAATGACGCATGATACGTCGCACACGGAAACGTGAGGGGACAAGCAACTTGGATGCAATCGAAGATAATTCAATATACGTTTTGATGCAAATTGCAGTCGGACCACCACCCACGGATCTTCTGCAATACCTCCACCTTGGTAAGAAATACATGCGACCCCCTTTTTCTCCATTTACTTGAACTTTTTGGATAAATTGTACTTCTTAGAGTCTTGATTAACTTTGTGAGGAAGAGAGAGAGAGAGAGAGAGACAGAGAGAGATAGAGAGAGAGAGAGTTTACGCGCGCTCTGCACCGCGTGTAGCAAAGACTATAGTAGACAGATACAAAGTGGAGGAGAGGGCCGATGGTTTGTTGGTTGAAGGTGAGAAAAACAGACTCCACTCTCATATAATATTCTCAGTAGGCTACATGTCAGGTGTCGTGTTTTCACGTGTTTGTCACGAGTTTGTCTGGTGCGTCTGCGTGTGTGAGTCCATAAATGTATCCACATTTGTATTGTCCTGAGCTGTAGGTCTGTCTTTACTCTTTAGCTTCCTTGCGTTTATCAGCTGTCTGTATTCACACTGGTTTATTAGCTGCTACATTACAAGCCACATGATCAGTTAAGTATTGACATGAAATCAAATGTCCAGGTGATGTTACCTGAGGTAACTATAATGAGATTCAATTCTGTGAACAAAACAAACAACAATATAATAGCATCAGCTAAACAGAACATGATGAAAAGCTTTAATATAACTGAGTACGGTATTAACAGTATGATAATATAACAGCTTTGACACATAGGCTTCATGTCCTGCTTATTAAAAGATTAGGATGAATGTAGTTTATTGGAGAATACATAACAGCACTTTGACTATTTGTCCTCTACACTTCATTCATTAATTTGATTATTTTACACAGAATTATTACACAGTGTTAATCTATATTTTGTTTTGATGATCTGTTTTGTAGTTCTGAGCCCAGAGGACGTTGTCCACCGCTACAAAGCGGTCCTGAAAGTCTTCAGGCGAAACCGCAGCATGACCAACACCTGTGAACAACTCGGAGTGGACAGGAATACCATTGCAGGGACTGCGGTCATTGCAGATGTCATCATAGCCACAGAGGGCGAAGACTTTGGGGAGCTGCCCCTCTTCAAAGAGAAACAGACTTTAGCAAACTACGCAAAATTATGCAAGGCATTTGTAGATGCCAACAAACCCCTGCAGGAAAAAATCGAAAAAATGAGGAAGGCCACAGAGCTGCTCCCTATCAAATACAAAATTCCAAAGTGGGGTCAAGCTCTATAGTGCAGTAGTTTGATATTGTTCAATAATTTCCACAAGGATGTTGTCAGCCTTACTCATTTTATTTAGGCATAGTAGTAGTAGGCATTGTCAGTTTGCACGTTGGATCAGCAATGTTTTATTTTGTTACGATTATTTCTACCTCTTCTGACCCTGACACTTTTTTTGGTGTTACATTTCATACAAGATGCAACTGCACTTTGAACTTTTTGCACTTGTTTATAACATGTCCTACTTGTTTTGAAATACACTTGAAAGCTACGCCACTGTGTTGTACTTTATGTATTGAAGTTACTCTTGTCAAATTTTGCAGATTAAGATTAAAATTAAACTCTTTTTTGTCACAGGTTGTGTGAAGGAGTGTAACAAAATGCATTGTATCTTTATGTAAAGGAAAGTACATGGTAATATCATTGAAACAAACCACGCTTCCTTTTACAGTACAATTCCACCTTCCTTACAGGGTAACTACTCTGTAAAACTATGATATAATTCCGATATTTACCTGGTAATTATCAGGGAGATATGGGAGTTTTTGCCAGGTACCATGTTCAAAACTACACAGGATTATAATCTACAGTTACCAGGAAAGTACATGGTAATATCATTGAAACAAACCACGCTTCCTTTTACAGTACAATTCCACCTTCCTTACAGGGTAACTACTCTGTAAAACTCTGATATTTACCTGATAATTATCAGGGAGATATGGGAGTTACTGCCAGATACCAGGTTCAAAACTACACACCCTGATGGGTAGTAGGATTACAATTACCAGGAAAGTACATGGTAATATCATTGAAACAAACCACGCTTCCTTTTACAGTACAGTTCCACCTTTCTTACAGGGTAACTACTCTGTAAAACTCTGATATCACCCTGATATTTACCTGATAATTATCAGGTAGATATGGGAGTTTTTGCCAGGTACCATGTTCAAAACTACACAGCCTGATGGGGGGCAGAGGATTATAACCTACAGTTACCAGGAAAGTACATGGTAATATCATTGAAACAAACCACGCTTCCTTTTACAGTACAGTTCCACCTTCCTTACAGGGTAATTCACAAGGTTTTACCTGATAATGTGAATTGTAATTACTGGGTAATTAGAAAGTAATTACTTGGTAAATAGTTGCAAGTTATACCCTCACTGTCTCTACACAGGTTGACTGGTAATACATCATCTATAATTCCTGGATAAATACCTGGTAGTTTTCAGTATATTTCTAGTAAATACTAGGTAACTAGTTGATATTTACCAGGTAAATATCAGGTTAACTACCACGTAAATAAGTGGTAGTTACCAGGTAAATATGTGATCATTTTTAGTAAATACCTGGTTATTACCAGGTAAATATCTAAGTTATTATCACCCTAACAAAGTCACATATAGACACATTCAGTGGGTTTATAGTCTACAATATGCAATTGCAGGATATCTACCTGGTAATTATTGGGTAAATACCAGGTAACTTGTTGGTATTTACCAGATAAATATCAGGTAAATATTTTTAACTACTGGGTTTAAAATCTACAATATACAATTACTGCGTATCTACCAGGTAATTATTGGGTAAATGCCTGGTAGTAGTCAGGGAAAATATCTGTAAATACTGCGTAATAACCTGGTAAGTACTTAGTAATTACCTGGTAAGTACCTGGTAATTGCATTTAATTACCTGGTTATTACCTAGTAAATACATCTTATTACCAGGTAATTAGCTGGTTATTACCGTACTGTAAAAGGAAGGGTTACCTAAATGGTGTTATTTATGCCATTGCGCACCATTTGGAAGTGGAGAGCGTTGGTTTTGAGCATAATTCACGTGTCAGGGTCAAAAACACCTTTTTGGTCAAAAAGTGATTCTCTCTCTCTGAAAAGCATTTTGCACGCATAAAAACTGGAAAAGTGAATAACTCAGTCACTTTCAATGCAAACGTGTAACTGAGCTTAAATAGGGTTATTTATGCCATCGCGCACCATTTGGAAGTGGAGAGCGTTGGTTTTGAGCATAATTCATGTGTTAGGGTCAAAAACACATTGTAGGTCAAAAATCGTTTTTCTCGCTCTGAAAAGCATTTTGCACGCATAAAAACTGGAAAAGTTGATAACTCAGTCCATTTAAATGCAAACGTGTAACTAAGCTTAAATTGGGTTATTTATGCCATCGCGCACCATTTGGAAGTGGAGAGCGTTGGTTTTGAGCATAATTCACGTGTTAGGGTCAAAAACACATTGTAGGTCAAAAAGTGATTCTCTCGCTCTGAAAAGCATTTTGCACGCATAAAAACTGGAAAAGTGAATAACTCAGTCACTTTCAATGCAAACGTGTAACTGAGCTTAAATAGGGTTATTTATGCCATTGCGCACCATTTGGAAGTGGAGAGCGTTGGTTTTGAGCATAATTCATGTGTTAGGGTCAAAAACACATTGTAGGTCAAAAATCGTTTTTCTCGCTCTGAAAAGCATTTTGCACGCATAAAAACTGGAAAAGTTGATAACTCAGTCCATTTAAATGCAAACGTGTAACTAAGCTTAAATTGGGTTATTTATGCCATCGCGCACCATTTGGAAGTGGAGAGCGTTGGTTTTGAGCATAATTCACGTGTCAGGGTCAAAAACACCTTTTTGGTCAAAAAGTGATTCTCTCGCTCTGAAAAGCATTTTGCACGCATAAAAACTGGAAAAGTGAATAACTCAGTCACTTTCAATGCAAACGTGTAACTGAGCTTAAATAGGGTTATTTATGCCATTGCGCACCATTTGGAAGTGGAGAGCGTTGGTTTTGAGCATAATTCACGTGTTAGGGTCAAAAACACATTGTAGGTCAAAAAGTGATTCTCTCGCTCTGAAAAGCATTTTGCACGCATAAAAACTGGAAAAGTGAATAACTCAGTCACTTTCAATGCAAACGTGTAACTGAGCTTAAATAGGGTTATTTATGCCATTGCGCACCATTTGGAAGTGGAGAGCGTTGGTTTTGAGCATAATTCATGTGTTAGGGTCAAAAACACATTGTAGGTCAAAAATCGTTTTTCTCGCTCTGAAAAGCATTTTGCACGCATAAAAACTGGAAAAGTTGATAACTCAGTCCATTTAAATGCAAACGTGTAACTAAGCTTAAATTGGGTTATTTATGCCATCGCGCACCATTTGGAAGTGGAGAGCGTTGGTTTTGAGCATAATTCACGTGTTAGGGTCAAAAACACATTGTAGGTCAAAAAGTGCTTCTCTCGCTCTGAAAAGCATTTTGCACACATAAAAACTGGAAAAGTGAATAACTCAGTCACTTTCAATGCAAACGTGTAACTGAGCTTAAATAGGGTTATTTATGCCATTGCGCACCATTTGGAAGTGGAGAGCGTTGGTTTTGAGCATAATTCACGTGTTAGGGTCAAAAACACATTGTAGGTCAAAAAGTGCTTCTCTCGCTCTGAAAAGCATTTTGCACGCATAAAAACTGGAAAAGTGAATAACTCAGTCACTTTCAATGCAAACGTGTAACTGAGCTTAAATAGGGTTATTTATGCCATTGCGCACCATTTGGAAGTGGAGAGCGTTGGTTTTGAGCATAATTCACGTGTTAGGGTCAAAAACACATCGTAGGTCAAAAAGTGTTTTTCTCGCTCTGAAAAGCATTTTGCACGCATAAAAACTGGAAAAGTTGATAACTCAGTCCATTTAAATGCAAACGTGTAACTAAGCTTAAATTGGGTTATTTATGCCATCGCACACCATTTGGAAGTGGAGAGCGTTGGTTTTGAGCATAATTCATGTGTCAGGGTCAAAAATACCTTTTTGGTCAAAAAGTGATTCTCTCGCTCTGAAAAGCATTTTGCACGCATAAAAACTGGAAAAGTGAATAACTCAGTCACTTTCAATGCAAACGTGTAACTGAGCTTAAATAGGGTTATTTATGCCATTGCGCACCATTTGGAAGTGGAGAGCGTTGGTTTTGAGCATAATTCACGTGTCAGGGTCAAAAACACCTTTTTGGTCAAAAAGTGATTCTCTCGCTCTGAAAAGCATTTTGCACGCATAAAAACTGGAAAAGTGAATAACTCAGTCACTTTCAATGCAAATGTGTAACTGAGCTTAAATAGGGTTATTTATGCCATTGCGCACCATTTGGAAGTGAAGAGCAGTTGTTTTGAGCACAATTCACTGTCAGGGTCAAAAACACATTTTTGGTCAAAAAGTGATTCTCTCGCTCTGAAAAGCATTTTGCACGCATAAAAACTGGAAAAGTGAGTAACTCAGTCACTTTCAATGCAAACGTGTAACTGAGCTTAAATAGGGTTATTTATGCCATTGCGCACCATTTGGAAGTGGAGAGCGTTGGTTTTGAGCATAATTCATGTGTTAGGGTCAAAAACACATTGTAGGTCAAAAATCGTTTTTCTCGCTCTGAAAAGCATTTTGCACGCATGAAAACTGGAAAAGTTGATAACTCAGTCCATTTAAATGCAAACGTGTAACTAAGCTTAAATTGGGTTATTTATGCCATCGCGCACCATTTGGAAGTGGAGAGCGTTGGTTTTGAGCATAATTCACGTGTCAGGGTCAAAAACACCTTTTTGGTCAAAAAGTGATTCTCTCGCTCTGAAAAGCATTTTGCACGCATAAAAACTGGAAAACTGAATAACTCAGTCACTTTCAATGCAAACGTGTAACTGAGCTTAAATAGGGTTATTTATGCCATCGCGCACCATTTGGAAGTGGAGAGCGTTGGTTTTGAGCATAATTCACGTGTTAGGGTCAAAAACACATTGTAGGTCAAAAAGTGATTCTCTCGCTCTGAAAAGCATTTTGCACGCATAAAAACTGGAAAAGTGAATAACTCAGTCACTTTCAATGCAAACGTGTAACTGAGCTTAAATAGGGTTATTTATGCCATTGCGCACCATTTGGAAGTGGAGAGCGTTGGTTTTGAGCATAATTCACGTGTTAGGGTCAAAAACACATTTTTGGTCAAAAAGTGATTCTCTCGCTCTGAAAAGCATTTTGCACGCATAAAAACTGGAAAAGTTGATAACTCAGTCCATTTAAATGCAAACGTGTAACTAAGCTTAAATTGGGTTATTTATGCCATCGCGCACCATTTGGAAGTGGAGAGCGTTGGTTTTGAGCATAATTCACGTGTTAGGGTCAAAAACACATTGTAGGTCAAAAAGTGCTTCTCTCGCTCTGAAAAGCATTTTGCACACATAAAAACTGGAAAAGTGAATAACTCAGTCACTTTCAATGCAAATGTGTAACTGAGCTTAAATAGGGTTATTTATGCCATTGAGCACCATTTGGAAGTGAAGAGCAGTTGTTTTGAGCACAATTCACTGTCAGGGTCAAAAACACATTTTTGGTCAAAAAGTGATTCTCTCGCTCTGAAAAGCATTTTGCACGCATAAAAACTGGAAAAGTGAATAACTCAGTCACTTTCAATGCAAATGTGTAACTGAGCTTAAATAGGGTTATTTATGCCATTGCGCACCATTTGGAAGTGAAGAGCAGTTGTTTTGAGCACAATTCACTGTCAGGGTCAAAAACACATTTTTGGTCAAAAAGTGATTCTCTCGCTCTGAAAAGCATTTTGCACGCATAAAAACTGGAAAAGTGAATAACTCAGTCACTTTCAATGCAAACGTGTAACTGAGCTTAAATAGGGTTATTTATGCCATCGCGCACCATTTGGAAGTGGAGAGCGTTGGTTTTGAGCATAATTCATGTGTTAGGGTCAAAAACACATTGTAGGTCAAAAATCGTTTTTCTCGCTCTGAAAAGCATTTTGCACGCATAAAAACTGGAAAAGTGAATAATTCAGTCACTTTCAATGCAAACGTGTAACTGAGCTTAAATAGGGTTATTTATGCCATCGCGCACCATTTGGAAGTGGAGAGCGTTGGTTTTGAGCATAATTCACGTGTCAGGGTCAAAAACACCTTTTTGGTCAAAAAGTGATTCTCTCGCTCTGAAAAGCATTTTGCACGCATAAAAACTGGAAAAGTGAATAACTCAGTCACTTTCAATGCAAACGTGTAACTGAGCTTAAATAGGGTTATTTATGCCATCGCGCACCATTTGGAAGTGGAGAGCGTTGGTTTTGAGCATAATTCACGTGTTAGGGTCAAAAACACATTGTAGGTCAAAAAGTGATTCTCTCGCTCTGAAAAGCATTTTGCACGCATAAAAACTGGAAAAGTGAATAACTCAGTCACTTTCAATGCAAACGTGTAACTGAGCTTAAATAGGGTTATTTATGCCATTGCGCACCATTTGGAAGTGGAGAGCGTTGGTTTTGAGCATAATTCACGTGTTAGGGTCAAAAACACATTGTAGGTCAAAAAGTGATTCTCTCGCTCTGAAAAGCATTTTGCACGCATAAAAACTGGAAAAGTGAATAACTCAGTCACTTTCAATGCAAACGTGTAACTGAGCTTAAATAGGGTTATTTATGCCATTGCGCACCATTTGGAAGTGGAGAGCGTTGGTTTTGAGCATAATTCACGTGTTAGGGTCAAAAACACATCGTAGGTCAAAAAGTGTTTTTCTCGCTCTGAAAAGCATTTTGCACGCATAAAAACTGGAAAAGTGAATAACTCAGTCACTTTCAATGCAAATGTGTAACTGAGCTTAAATAGGGTTATTTATGCCATTGCGCACCATTTGGAAGTGAAGAGCAGTTGTTTTGAGCACAATTCACTGTCAGGGTCAAAAACACATTTTTGGTCAAAAAGTGATTCTCTCGCTCTGAAAAGCATTTTGCACGCATAAAAACTGGAAAAGTTGATAACTCAGTCCATTTAAATGCAAACGTGTAACTAAGCTTAAATTGGGTTATTTATGCCATCGCGCACCATTTGGAAGTGGAGAGCGTTGGTTTTGAGCATAATTCACGTGTTAGGGTCAAAAACACATTGTAGGTCAAAAAGTGCTTCTCTCGCTCTGAAAAGCATTTTGCACACATAAAAACTGGAAAAGTGAATAACTCAGTCACTTTCAATGCAAATGTGTAACTGAGCTTAAATAGGGTTATTTATGCCATTGAGCACCATTTGGAAGTGAAGAGCAGTTGTTTTGAGCACAATTCACTGTCAGGGTCAAAAACACATTTTTGGTCAAAAAGTGATTCTCTCGCTCTGAAAAGCATTTTGCACGCATAAAAACTGGAAAAGTGAATAACTCAGTCACTTTCAATGCAAATGTGTAACTGAGCTTAAATAGGGTTATTTATGCCATTGCGCACCATTTGGAAGTGAAGAGCAGTTGTTTTGAGCACAATTCACTGTCAGGGTCAAAAACACATTTTTGGTCAAAAAGTGATTCTCTCGCTCTGAAAAGCATTTTGCACGCATAAAAACTGGAAAAGTGAATAACTCAGTCACTTTCAATGCAAACGTGTAACTGAGCTTAAATAGGGTTATTTATGCCATTGCGCACCATTTGGAAGTGGAGAGCGTTGGTTTTGAGCATAATTCACGTGTTAGGGTCAAAAACACATTGTAGGTCAAAAAGTGATTCTCTCGCTCTGAAAAGCATTTTGCACGCATAAAAACTGGAAAAGTGAATAACTCAGTCACTTTCAATGCAAACGTGTAACTGAGCTTAAATAGGGTTATTTATGCCATTGCGCACCATTTGGAAGTGGAGAGCGTTGGTTTTGAGCATAATTCACGTGTTAGGGTCAAAAACACATCGTAGGTCAAAAAGTGTTTTTCTCGCTCTGAAAAGCATTTTGCACGCATAAAAACTGGAAAAGTTGATAACTCAGTCCATTTAAATGCAAACGTGTAACTAAGCTTAAATTGGGTTATTTATGCCATCGCACACCATTTGGAAGTGGAGAGCGTTGGTTTTGAGCATAATTCATGTGTCAGGGTCAAAAATACCTTTTTGGTCAAAAAGTGATTCTCTCGCTCTGAAAAGCATTTTGCACGCATAAAAACTGGAAAAGTGAATAACTCAGTCACTTTCAATGCAAACGTGTAACTGAGCTTAAATAGGGTTATTTATGCCATTGCGCACCATTTGGAAGTGGAGAGCGTTGGTTTTGAGCATAATTCACGTGTCAGGGTCAAAAACACCTTTTTGGTCAAAAAGTGATTCTCTCGCTCTGAAAAGCATTTTGCACGCATAAAAACTGGAAAAGTGAATAACTCAGTCACTTTCAATGCAAATGTGTAACTGAGCTTAAATAGGGTTATTTATGCCATTGCGCACCATTTGGAAGTGAAGAGCAGTTGTTTTGAGCACAATTCACTGTCAGGGTCAAAAACACATTTTTGGTCAAAAAGTGATTCTCTCGCTCTGAAAAGCATTTTGCACGCATAAAAACTGGAAAAGTGAATAACTCAGTCACTTTCAATGTAAACGTGTAACTGAGCTTAAATAGGGTTATTTATGCCATTGCGCACCATTTGGAAGTGGAGAGCGTTGGTTTTGAGCATAATTCATGTGTTAGGGTCAAAAACACATTGTAGGTCAAAAATCGTTTTTCTCGCTCTGAAAAGCATTTTGCACGCATAAAAACTGGAAAAGTTGATAACTCAGTCCATTTAAATGCAAACGTGTAACTAAGCTTAAATTGGGTTATTTATGCCATCGCGCACCATTTGGAAGTGGAGAGCATTTGTTTTGACTATAATTCACGTGTTAGGGTCAAAAACACATTGTGGGTCAAAACATGCTTTTCTCGCTCTGAAAAGCATTTTGCACGCATAAAAACTGGAAAAGTTGATAACTCAGTCCCTTTCAATTCAAACGTGTAACTGAGCTTAAATAGGGTTATTTATGCCATTGCGCACTATTTGGAAGTGGAGAGCATTTGTTTTGACTATAATTCACGTGTTAGGGTCAAAAACACATTGTGGGTCAAAACATGCTTTTCTCGCTCTGAAAAGCATTTTGCACGCATAAAAACTGGAAAAGTTGATAACTCAGTCCCTTTCAATTCAAACGTGTAACTGAGCTTAAATAGGGTTATTTATGCCATTGCGCACTATTTGGAAGTGGAGAGCAGTTGTTTTGAGCACAATTCACGTGTCAAGGTCAAAAACACCTTTTTGGTCAAAAAGTGATTCTCTCGCTCTGAAAAGCACTTTGCACGCATAAAAACTGGAAAAGTGAATAACTCAGTCCCTTTCAATGCAAACGTGTAACTGAGCTTAAATAGGGTTATTTATGCCATCGCGCACCATTTGGAAGTGGAGAGCATTTGTTTTGACTATAATTCACGTGTTAGGGTCAAAAACACATTGTGGGTCAAAACATGCTTTTCTCGCTCTGAAAAGCATTTTGCACGCATAAAAACTGGAAAAGTTGATAACTCAGTCCCTTTCAATTCAAACGTGTAACTGAGCTTAAATAGGGTTATTTATGCCATTGCGCACTATTTGGAAGTGGAGAGCATTTGTTTTGACTATAATTCACGTGTTAGGGTCAAAAACACATTGTGGGTCAAAACATGCTTTTCTCGCTCTGAAAAGCATTTTGCACGCATAAAAACTGGAAAAGTTGATAACTCAGTCCCTTTCAATTCAAACGTGTAACTGAGCTTAAATAGGGTTATTTATGCCATTGCGCACTATTTGGAAGTGGAGAGCATTTGTTTTGACTATAATTCACGTGTTAGGGTCAAAAACACATTGTGGGTCAAAACATGCTTTTCTCGCTCTGAAAAGCATTTTGCACGCATAAAAACTGGAAAAGTGAATAACTCAGTCACTTTCAATGCAAACGTGTAACTGAGCTTAAATAGGGTTATTTATGCCATTGCGCACCATTTGGAAGTGAAGAGCAGTTGTTTTGAGCACAATTCACGTGTCAGGGTCAAAAACACCTTTTTGGTCAAAAAGTGATTCTCTCGCTCTGAAAAGCACTTTGCACGCATAAAAACTGGAAAAGTGAATAACTCAGTCCCTTTCAATGCAAACGTGTAACTGAGCTTAAATAGGGTTATTTATGCCATTGCGCACCATTTGGAAGTGAAGAGCAGTTGTTTTGAGCACAATTCACGTGTCAGGGTCAAAAACACCTTTTTGGTCAAAAAGTGATTCTCTCGCTCTGAAAAGCACTTTGCACGCATAAAAACTGGAAAAGTGAATAACTCAGTCACTTTCAATGCAAACGTGTAACTGAGCTTAAATAGGGTTATTTATGCCATTGCGCACCATTTGGAAGTGGAGAGCGTTGGTTTTGAGCATAATTCATGTGTTAGGGTCAAAAACACATTGTAGGTCAAAAATCGTTTTTCTCGCTCTGAAAAGCATTTTGCACGCATAAAAACTGGAAAAGTTGATAACTCAGTCCATTTAAATGCAAACGTGTAACTAAGCTTAAATTGGGTTATTTATGCCATCGCGCACCATTTGGAAGTGGAGAGCATTTGTTTTGACTATAATTCACGTGTTAGGGTCAAAAACACATTGTGGGTCAAAACATGCTTTTCTCGCTCTGAAAAGCATTTTGCACGCATAAAAACTGGAAAAGTTGATAACTCAGTCCCTTTCAATTCAAACGTGTAACTGAGCTTAAATAGGGTTATTTATGCCATTGCGCACTATTTGGAAGTGGAGAGCATTTGTTTTGACTATAATTCACGTGTTAGGGTCAAAAACACATTGTGGGTCAAAACATGCTTTTCTCGCTCTGAAAAGCATTTTGCACGCATAAAAACTGGAAAAGTTGATAACTCAGTCCCTTTCAATTCAAACGTGTAACTGAGCTTAAATAGGGTTATTTATGCCATTGCGCACTATTTGGAAGTGGAGAGCAGTTGTTTTGAGCACAATTCACGTGTCAAGGTCAAAAACACCTTTTTGGTCAAAAAGTGATTCTCTCGCTCTGAAAAGCACTTTGCACGCATAAAAACTGGAAAAGTGAATAACTCAGTCCCTTTCAATGCAAACGTGTAACTGAGCTTAAATAGGGTTATTTATGCCATCGCGCACCATTTGGAAGTGGAGAGCATTTGTTTTGACTATAATTCACGTGTTAGGGTCAAAAACACATTGTGGGTCAAAACATGCTTTTCTCGCTCTGAAAAGCATTTTGCACGCATAAAAACTGGAAAAGTTGATAACTCAGTCCCTTTCAATTCAAACGTGTAACTGAGCTTAAATAGGGTTATTTATGCCATTGCGCACTATTTGGAAGTGGAGAGCATTTGTTTTGACTATAATTCACGTGTTAGGGTCAAAAACACATTGTGGGTCAAAACATGCTTTTCTCGCTCTGAAAAGCATTTTGCACGCATAAAAACTGGAAAAGTTGATAACTCAGTCCCTTTCAATTCAAACGTGTAACTGAGCTTAAATAGGGTTATTTATGCCATTGCGCACTATTTGGAAGTGGAGAGCATTTGTTTTGACTATAATTCACGTGTTAGGGTCAAAAACACATTGTGGGTCAAAACATGCTTTTCTCGCTCTGAAAAGCATTTTGCACGCATAAAAACTGGAAAAGTGAATAACTCAGTCACTTTCAATGCAAACGTGTAACTGAGCTTAAATAGGGTTATTTATGCCATTGCGCACCATTTGGAAGTGAAGAGCAGTTGTTTTGAGCACAATTCACGTGTCAGGGTCAAAAACACCTTTTTGGTCAAAAAGTGATTCTCTCGCTCTGAAAAGCACTTTGCACGCATAAAAACTGGAAAAGTGAATAACTCAGTCCCTTTCAATGCAAACGTGTAACTGAGCTTAAATAGGGTTATTTATGCCATTGCGCACCATTTGGAAGTGAAGAGCAGTTGTTTTGAGCACAATTCACGTGTCAGGGTCAAAAACACCTTTTTGGTCAAAAAGTGATTCTCTCGCTCTGAAAAGCACTTTGCACGCATAAAAACTGGAAAAGTGAATAACTCAGTCACTTTCAATGCAAACGTGTAACTGAGCTTAAATAGGGTTATTTATGCCATCGCGCACCATTTGGAAGTGGAGAGCAGTTGTTTTGACTATAATTCACGTGTTAGGGTCAAAAACACATTGTGGGTCAAAACATGCTTTTCTCGCTCTGAAAAGCATTTTGCACGCATAAAAACTGGAAAAGTTGATAACTCAGTCCCTTTCAATGCAAACGTGTAACTGAGCTTAAATAGGGTTATTTATGCCATTGCGCACTATTTGGAAGTGGAGAGCATTTGTTTTGACTATAATTCACGTGTTAGGGTCAAAAACACATTGTGGGTCAAAGCATGCTTTTCTCGCTCTGAAAAGCATTTTGCACGCATAAAAACTGGAAAAGTGAATAACTCAGTCACTTTCAATGCAAACGTGTAACTGAGCTTAAATAGGGTTATTTATGCCATCGCGCACCATTTGGAATTGGAGAGCAGTTGTTTTGACTATAATTCACGTGTTAGGGTCAAAAACACATTGTGGGTCAAAACATGCTTTTCTCGCTCTGAAAAGCATTTTGCACGCATAAAAACTGGAAAAGTGAATAACTCAGTCACTTTCAATGCAAACGTGTAACTGAGCTTAAATAGGGTTATTTATGCCATTGCGCACCATTTGGAAGTGAAGAGCAGTTGTTTTGAGCACAATTCACGTGTCAGGGTCAAAAACACCTTTTTGGTCAAAAAGTGATTCTCTCGCTCTGAAAAGCACTTTGCACGCATAAAAACTGGAAAAGTGAATAACTCAGTCCCTTTCAATGCAAACGTGTAACTGAGCTTAAATAGGGTTATTTATGCCATTGCGCACCATTTGGAAGTGAAGAGCAGTTGTTTTGAGCACAATTCACGTGTCAGGGTCAAAAACACCTTTTTGGTCAAAAAGTGATTCTCTCGCTCTGAAAAGCACTTTGCACGCATAAAAACTGGAAAAGTGAATAACTCAGTCACTTTCAATGCAAACGTGTAACTGAGCTTAAATAGGGTTATTTATGCCATCGCGCACCATTTGGAAGTGGAGAGCAGTTGTTTTGACTATAATTCACGTGTTAGGGTCAAAAACACATTGTGGGTCAAAACATGCTTTTCTCGCTCTGAAAAGCATTTTGCACGCATAAAAACTGGAAAAGTTGATAACTCAGTCCCTTTCAATGCAAACGTGTAACTGAGCTTAAATAGGGTTATTTATGCCATTGCGCACTATTTGGAAGTGGAGAGCATTTGTTTTGACTATAATTCACGTGTTAGGGTCAAAAACACATTGTGGGTCAAAGCATGCTTTTCTCGCTCTGAAAAGCATTTTGCACGCATAAAAACTGGAAAAGTGAATAACTCAGTCACTTTCAATGCAAACGTGTAACTGAGCTTAAATAGGGTTATTTATGCCATCGCGCACCATTTGGAATTGGAGAGCAGTTGTTTTGACTATAATTCACGTGTTAGGGTCAAAAACACATTGTGGGTCAAAACATGCTTTTCTCGCTCTGAAAAGCATTTTGCACGCATAAAAACTGGAAAAGTTGATAACTCAGTCCCTTTCAATTCAAACGTGTAACTGAGCTTAAATAGGGTTATTTATGCCAATGCGCACTATTTGGAAGTGGAGAGCATTTGTTTTGACTATAATTCACGTGTTAGGGTCAAAAACACATTGTGGGTCAAAACATGCTTTTCTCGCTCTGAAAAGCATTTTGCACGCATAAAAACTGGAAAAGTGAATAACTCAGTCACTTTCAATGCAAACGTGTAACTGAGCTTAAATAGGGTTATTTATGCCATCGCGCACCATTTGGAATTGGAGAGCAGTTGTTTTGACTATAATTCACGTGTTAGGGTCAAAAACACATTGTGGGTCAAAACATGCTTTTCTCGCTCTGAAAAGCATTTTGCACGCATAAAAACTGGAAAAGTTGATAACTCAGTCCCTTTCAATTCAAACGTGTAACTGAGCTTAAATAGGGTTATTTATGCCAATGCGCACTATTTGGAAGTGGAGAGCATTTGTTTTGACTATAATTCACGTGTTAGGGTCAAAAACACATTGTGGGTCAAAACATGCTTTTCTCGCTCTGAAAAGCATTTTGCACGCATAAAAACTGGAAAAGTGAATAACTCAGTCACTTTCAATGCAAACGTGTAACTGAGCTTAAATAGGGTTATTTATGCCATTGCGCACCATTTGGAAGTGAAGAGCAGTTGTTTTGAGCACAATTCACGTGTCAGGGTCAAAAACACCTTTTTGGTCAAAAAGTGATTCTCTCGCTCTGAAAAGCACTTTGCACGCATAAAA
The DNA here is from genome assembly GCF_964030765.1 of Micromesistius poutassou. Lineage (NCBI taxonomy): Eukaryota > Metazoa > Chordata > Actinopteri > Gadiformes > Gadidae > Micromesistius > Micromesistius poutassou. The sequence goes on along the minus strand of NC_140290.1, from coordinate 371,173 downwards.
ACTGGAAAAGTGAATAACTCAGTCCCTTTCAATGCAAACGTGTAACTGAGCTTAAATAGGGTTATTTATGCCATCGCGCACCATTTGGAAGTGGAGTGCAGTTGTTTTGACAATAATTCACGTGTTAGGGTCAAAAACACATTGTGGGTCAAAACATGCTTTTCTCGCTCTGAAAAGCATTTTGCACGCATAAAAACTGGAAAAGTTGATAACTCAGTCCCTTTCAATGCAAACGTGTAACTGAGCTTAAATAGGGATAACCCTATTTAAGCTCAGTTACACGTTTGCATGCCATCGCGCACCATTTGGAAGTGGAGAGCAGTTGTTTTGACTATAATTCACGTGTTAGGGTCAAAAACACATTGTGGGTCAAAACATGCTTTTCTCGCTCTGAAAAGCATTTTGCACGCATAAAAACTGGAAAAGTTGATAACTCAGTCCCTTTCAATGCAAACGTGTAACTGAGCTTAAATGGGGTTATTTATGCCATTGCGCACTATTTGGAAGTGGAGAGCATTTGTTTTGACTATAATTCACGTGTTAGGGTCAAAAACACATTGTGGGTCAAAACATGCTTTTCTCGCTCTGAAAAGCATTTTGCACGCATAAAAACTGGAAAAGTGAATAACTCAGTCACTTTCAATGCAAACGTGTAACTGAGCTTAAATAGGGTTATTTATGCCATCGCGCACCATTTGGAAGTGGAGAGCAGTTGTTTTGACTATAGTTCACGTGTTAGGGTCAAAAACACATTGTGGGTCAAAACATGCTTTTCTCGCTCTGAAAAGCATTTTGCACGCATAAAAACTGGAAAAGTTGATAACTCAGTCCCTTTCAATTCAAACGTGTAACTGAGCTTAAATAGGGTTATTTATGCCAATGCGCACTATTTGGAAGTGGAGAGCATTTGTTTTGACTATAATTCACGTGTTAGGGTCAAAAACACATTGTGGGTCAAAACATGCTTTTCTCGCTCTGAAAAGCATTTTGCACGCATAAAAACTGGAAAAGTTGATAGCTCAGTCCCTTTCAATTCAAACGTGTAACTGAGCTTAAATAGGGTTATTTATGCCATTGCGCACTATTTGGAAGTGGAGAGCATTTGTTTTGACTATAATTCACGTGTTAGGGTCAAAAACACATTGTGGGTCAAAACATGCTTTTCTCGCTCTGAAAAGCATTTTGCACGCATAAAAACTGGAAAAGTGAATAACTCAGTCACTTTCAATGCAAACGTGTAACTGAGCTTAAATAGGGTTATTTATGCCATTGCGCACCATTTGGAAGTGAAGAGCAGTTGTTTTGAGCACAATTCACGTGTCAGGGTCAAAAACACCTTTTTGGTAAAAAAGTGATTCTCTCGCTCTGAAAAGCACTTTGCACGCATAAAAACTGGAAAAGTGAATAACTCAGTCCCTTTCAATGCAAACGTGTAACTGAGCTTAAATAGGGTTATTTATGCCATCGCGCACCATTTGGAAGTGGAGTGCAGTTGTTTTGACTATAATTCACGTGTTAGGGTCAAAAACACATTGTGGGTCAAAACATGCTTTTCTCGCTCTGAAAAGCATTTTGCACGCATAAAAACTGGAAAAGTTGATAACTCAGTCCCTTTCAATGCAAACGTGTAACTGAGCTTAAATAGGGTTATTTATGCCATTGCGCACTATTTGGAAGTGGAGAGCATTTGTTTTGACTATAATTCACGTGTTAGGGTCAAAAACACATTGTGGGTCAAAACATGCTTTTCTCGCACTGAAAAGCATTTTGCACGCATAAAAACTGGAAAAGTGAATAACTCAGTCACTTTCAATGCAAACGTGTAACTGAGCTTAAATAGGGTTATTTATGCCATCGCGCACCATTTGGAAGTGGAGAGCATTTGTTTTGACTATAATTCACGTGTTAGGGTCAAAAACACATTGTGGGTCAAAACATGCTTTTCTCGCTCTGAAAAGCATTTTGCACGCATAAAAACTGGAAAAGTTGATAACTCAGTCCCTTTCAATTCAAACGTGTAACTGAGCTTAAATAGGGTTATTTATGCCATTGCGCACTATTTGGAAGTGGAGAGCATTTGTTTTGACTATAATTCACGTGTTAGGGTCAAAAACACATTGTGGGTCAAAACATGCTTTTCTCGCTCTGAAAAGCATTTTGCACGCATAAAAACTGGAAAAGTTGATAACTCAGTCCCTTTCAATTCAAACGTGTAACTGAGCTTAAATAGGGTTATTTATGCCATTGCGCACTATTTGGAAGTGGAGAGCATTTGTTTTGACTATAATTCACGTGTTAGGGTCAAAAACACATTGTGGGTCAAAACATGCTTTTCTCGCTCTGAAAAGCATTTTGCACGCATAAAAACTGGAAAAGTGAATAACTCAGTCACTTTCAATGCAAACGTGTAACTGAGCTTAAATAGGGTTATTTATGCCATTGCGCACCATTTGGAAGTGAAGAGCAGTTGTTTTGAGCACAATTCACGTGTCAGGGTCAAAAACACCTTTTTGGTCAAAAAGTGATTCTCTCGCTCTGAAAAGCACTTTGCACGCATAAAAACTGGAAAAGTGAATAACTCAGTCCCTTTCAATGCAAACGTGTAACTGAGCTTAAATAGGGTTATTTATGCCATTGCGCACCATTTGGAAGTGAAGAGCAGTTGTTTTGAGCACAATTCACGTGTCAGGGTCAAAAACACCTTTTTGGTCAAAAAGTGATTCTCTCGCTCTGAAAAGCACTTTGCACGCATAAAAACTGGAAAAGTGAATAACTCAGTCACTTTCAATGCAAACGTGTAACTGAGCTTAAATAGGGTTATTTATGCCATCGCGCACCATTTGGAAGTGGAGAGCAGTTGTTTTGACTATAATTCACGTGTTAGGGTCAAAAACACATTGTGGGTCAAAACATGCTTTTCTCGCTCTGAAAAGCATTTTGCACGCATAAAAACTGGAAAAGTTGATAACTCAGTCCCTTTCAATGCAAACGTGTAACTGAGCTTAAATAGGGTTATTTATGCCATCGCGCACCATTTGGAAGTGAAGAGCAGTTGTTTTGACTATAATTCACGTGTTAGGGTCAAAAACACATTGTGGGTCAAAACATGCTTTTCTCGCTCTGAAAAGCATTTTGCACGCATAAAAACTGGAAAAGTTGATAACTCAGTCCCTTTCAATGCAACCGTGTAACTGAGCTTAAATAGGGTTATTTATGCCATCGCGCACCATTTGGAAGTGGAGAGCAGTTGTTTTGACTATAATTCACGTGTTAGGGTCAAAAACACATTGTGGGTCAAAACATGCTTTTCTCGCTCTGAAAAGCATTTTGCACGCATAAAAACTGGAAAAGTTGATAACTCAGTCCCTTTCAATTCAAACGTGTAACTGAGCTTAAATAGGGTTATTTATGCCATTGCGCACTATTTGGAAGTGGAGAGCATTTGTTTTGACTATAATTCACGTGTTAGGGTCAAAAACACATTGTGGGTCAAAACATGCTTTTCTCGCTCTGAAAAGCATTTTGCACGCATAAAAACTGGAAAAGGGAATAACTCAGTCACTTTCAATGCAAACGTGTAACTGAGCTTAAATAGGGTTATTTATGCCATTGCGCACCATTTGGAAGTGAAGAGCAGTTGTTTTGAGCACAATTCACGTGTCAGGGTCAAAAACACCTTTTTGGTCAAAAAGTGATTCTCTCGCTCTGAAAAGCACTTTGCACGCATAAAAACTGGAAAAGTGAATAACTCAGTCCCTTTCAATGCAAACGTGTAACTGAGCTTAAATAGGGTTATTTATGCCATCGCGCACCATTTGGAAGTGGAGAGCAGTTGTTTTGACTATAATTCACGTGTTAGGGTCAAAAACACATTGTGGGTCAAAACATGCTTTTCTCGCTCTGAAAAGCATTTTGCACGCATAAAAACTGGAAAAGTTGATAACTCAGTCCCTTTCAATGCAAACGTGTAACTAAGCTTAAATAGGGTTATTTATGCCATTGCGCACTATTTGGAAGTGGAGAGCATTTGTTTTGACTATAATTCACGTGTTAGGGTCAAAAACACATTGTGGGTCAAAACATGCTTTTCTCGCTCTGAAAAGCATTTTGCACGCATAAAAACTGGAAAAGTTGATAACTCAGTCCCTTTCAATTCAAACGTGTAACTGAGCTTAAATAGGGTTATTTATGCCATTGCGCACTATTTGGAAGTGGAGAGCATTTGTTTTGACTATAATTCACGTGTTAGGGTCAAAAACACATTGTGGGTCAAAACATGCTTTTCTCGCTCTGAAAAGCATTTTGCACGCATAAAAACTGGAAAAGTGAATAACTCAGTCACTTTCAATGCAAACGTGTAACTGAGCTTAAATAGGGTTATTTATGCCATTGCGCACCATTTGGAAGTGAAGAGCAGTTGTTTTGAGCACAATTCACGTGTCAGGGTCAAAAACACCTTTTTGGTCAAAAAGTGATTCTCTCGCTCTGAAAAGCACTTTGCACGCATAAAAACTGGAAAAGTGAATAACTCAGTCCCTTTCAATGCAAACGTGTAACTGAGCTTAAATAGGGTTATTTATGCCATTGCGCACCATTTGGAAGTGAAGAGCAGTTGTTTTGAGCACAATTCACGTGTCAGGGTCAAAAACACCTTTTTGGTCAAAAAGTGATTCTCTCGCTCTGAAAAGCACTTTGCACGCATAAAAACTGGAAAAGTGAATAACTCAGTCACTTTCAATGCAAACGTGTAACTGAGCTTAAATAGGGTTATTTATGCCATCGCGCACCATTTGGAAGTGGAGAGCAGTTGTTTTGACTATAATTCACGTGTTAGGGTCAAAAACACATTGTGGGTCAAAACATGCTTTTCTCGCTCTGAAAAGCATTTTGCACGCATAAAAACTGGAAAAGTTGATAACTCAGTCCCTTTCAATGCAAACGTGTAACTGAGCTTAAATAGGGTTATTTATGCCATCGCGCACCATTTGGATGTGAAGAGCAGTTGTTTTGACTATAATTCACGTGTTAGGGTCAAAAACACATTGTGGGTCAAAACATGCTTTTCTCGCTCTGAAAAGCATTTTGCACGCATAAAAACTGGAAAAGTTGATAACTCAGTCCCTTTCAATGCAACCGTGTAACTGAGCTTAAATAGGGTTATTTATGCCATCGCGCACCATTTGGAAGTGGAGAGCAGTTGTTTTGACTATAATTCACGTGTTAGGGTGAAAAACACATTGTGGGTCAAAACATGCTTTTCTCGCTCTGAAAAGCATTTTGCACGCATAAAAACTGGAAAAGTTGATAACTCAGTCCCTTTCAATTCAAACGTGTAACTGAGCTTAAATAGGGTTATTTATGCCATTGCGCACTATTTGGAAGTGGAGAGCATTTGTTTTGACTATAATTCACGTGTTAGGGTCAAAAACACATTGTGGGTCAAAACATGCTTTTCTCGCTCTGAAAAGCATTTTGCACGCATAAAAACTGGAAAAGTGAATAACTCAGTCACTTTCAATGCAAACGTGTAACTGAGCTTAAATAGGGTTATTTATGCCATTGCGCACCATTTGGAAGTGAAGAGCAGTTGTTTTGAGCACAATTCACGTGTCAGGGTCAAAAACACCTTTTTGGTCAAAAAGTGATTCTCTCGCTCTGAAAAGCACTTTGCACGCATAAAAACTGGAAAAGTGAATAACTCAGTCCCTTTCAATGCAAACGTGTAACTGAGCTTAAATAGGGTTATTTATGCCATCGCGCACCATTTGGAAGTGGAGAGCAGTTGTTTTGACTATAATTCACGTGTTAGGGTCAAAAACACATTGTGGGTCAAAACATGCTTTTCTCGCTCTGAAAAGCATTTTGCACGCATAAAAACTGGAAAAGTTGATAAATCAGTCCCTTTCAATGCAAACGTGTAACTAAGCTTAAATAGGGTTATTTATGCCATTGCGCACTATTTGGAAGTGGAGAGCATTTGTTTTGACTATAATTCACGTGTTAGGGTCAAAAACACATTGTGGGTCAAAACATGCTTTTCTCGCTCTGAAAAGCATTTTGCACGCATAAAAACTGGAAAAGTGAATAACTCAGTCACTTTCAATGCAAACGTGTAACTGAGCTTAAATAGGGTTATTTATGCCATCGCGCACCATTTGGAAGTGGAGTGCAGTTGTTTTGACAATAATTCAAGTGTTAGGGTCAAAAACACATTGTGGGTCAAAACATGCTTTTCTCGCTCTGAAAAGCATTTTGCACGCATAAAAACTGGAAAAGTTGATAACTCAGTCCCTTTCAATGCAAACGTGTAACTGAGCTTAAATAGGGTTATTTATGCCATCGCGCACCATTTGGAAGTGGAGTGCAGTTGTTTTGACAATAATTCACGTGTTAGGGTCAAAAACACATTGTGGGTCAAAACATGCTTTTCTCGCTCTGAAAAGCATTTTGCACGCATAAAAACTGGAAAAGTTGATAACTCAGTCCCTTTCAATGCAAACGTGTAACTGAGCTTAAATAGGGTTATTTATGCCATCGCGCACCATTTGGAAGTGGAGAGCAGTTGTTTTGACTATAATTCACGTGTTAGGGTCAAAAACACATTGTGGGTCAAAACATGCTTTTCTCGCTCTGAAAAGCATTTTGCACGCATAAAAACTGGAAAAGTTGATAACTCAGTCCCTTTCAATGCAAACGTGTAACTGAGCTTAAATAGGGTTATTTATGCCATTGCGCACTATTTGGAAGTGGAGAGCATTTGTTTTGACTATAATTCACGTGTTAGGGTCAAAAACACATTGTGGGTCAAAACATGCTTTTCTCGCTCTGAAAAGCATTTTGCACGCATAAAAACTGGAAAAGTTGATAACTCAGTCCCTTTCAATGCAAACGTGTAACTGAGCTTAAATAGGGTTATTTATGCCATTGCGCACTATTTGGAAGTGGAGAGCATTTGTTTTGACTATAATTCACGTGTTAGGGTCAAAAACACATTGTGGGTCAAAACATGCTTTTCTCGCTCTGAAAAGCATTTTGCACGCATAAAAACTGGAAAAGTGAATAACTCAGTCACTTTCAATGCAAACGTGTAACTGAGCTTAAATAGGGTTATTTATGCCATTGCGCACCATTTGGAAGTGAAGAGCAGTTGTTTTGAGCACAATTCACGTGTCAGGGTCAAAAACACCTTTTTGGTCAAAAAGTGATTCTCTCGCTCTGAAAAGCACTTTGCACGCATAAAAACTGGAAAAGTGAATAACTCAGTCCCTTTCAATGCAAACGTGTAACTGAGCTTAAATAGGGTTATTTATGCCATCGCGCACCATTTGGAAGTGGAGTGCAGTTGTTTTGACAATAATTCACGTGTTAGGGTCAAAAACACATTGTGGGTCAAAACATGCTTTTCTCGCTCTGAAAAGCATTTTGCACGCATAAAAACTGGAAAAGTGAATAACTCAGTCACTTTCAATGCAAACGTGTAACTGAGCTTAAACAGGGTTATTTATGCCATTGCGCACCATTTGGAAGTGAAGAGCAGTTGTTTTGAGCACAATTCACGTGTCAGGGTCAAAAACACCTTTTTGGTCAAAAAGTGATTCTCTCGCTCTGAAAAGCACTTTGCACGCATAAAAACTGGAAAAGTTGATAACTCAGTCCCTTTCAATGCAAACGTGTAACTGAGCTTAAATAGGGTTATTTATGCCATCGCGCACCATTTGGAAGTGGAGAGCAGTTGTTTTGACTATAATTCACGTGTTAGGGTCAAAAACACATTGTGGGTCAAAACATGCTTTTCTCGCTCTGAAAAGCATTTTGCACGCATAAAAACTGGAAAAGTTGATAACTCAGTCCCTTTCAATGCAACCGTGTAACTGAGCTTAAATAGGGTTATTTATGCCATCGCGCACCATTTGGAAGTGGAGAGCAGTTGTTTTGACTATAATTCACGTGTTAGGGTCAAAAACACATTGTGGGTCAAAACATGCTTTTCTCGCTCTGAAAAGCATTTTGCATGCATAAAAACTGGAAAAGTTGATAACTCAGTCCCTTTCAATTCAAACGTGTAACTGAGCTTAAATAGGGTTATTTATGCCATTGCGCACTATTTGGAAGTGGAGAGCATTTGTTTTGACTATAATTCACGTGTTAGGGTCAAAAACACATTGTGGGTCAAAACATGCTTTTCTCGCTCTGAAAAGCATTTTGCACGCATAAAAACTGGAAAAGTGAATAACTCAGTCACTTTCAATGCAAACGTGTAACTGAGCTTAAATAGGGTTATTTATGCCATTGCGCACCATTTGGAAGTGAAGAGCAGTTGTTTTGAGCACAATTCACGTGTCAGGGTCAAAAACACCTTTTTGGTCAAAAAGTGATTCTCTCGCTCTGAAAAGCACTTTGCACGCATAAAAACTGGAAAAGTGAATAACTCAGTCCCTTTCAATGCAAACGTGTAACTGAGCTTAAATAGGGTTATTTATGCCATCGCGCACCATTTGGAAGTGGAGTGCAGTTGTTTTGACAATAATTCACGTGTTAGGGTCAAAAACACATTGTGGGTCAAAACATGCTTTTCTCGCTCTGAAAAGCATTTTGCACGCATAAAAACTGGAAAAGTGAATAACTCAGTCACTTTCAATGCAAACGTGTAACTGAGCTTAAACAGGGTTATTTATGCCATTGCGCACCATTTGGAAGTGAAGAGCAGTTGTTTTGAGCACAATTCACGTGTCAGGGTCAAAAACACCTTTTTGGTCAAAACATGCTTTTCTCGCTCTGAAAAGCATTTTGCACGCATAAAAACTGGAAAAGTTGATAACTCAGTCCCTTTCAATTCAAACGTGTAACTGAGCTTAAATAGGGTTATTTATGCCATTGCGCACTATTTGGAAGTGGAGAGCATTTGTTTTGACTATAATTCACGTGTTAGGGTCAAAAACACATTGTGGGTCAAAACATGCTTTTCTCGCTCTGAAAAGCATTTTGCACGCATAAAAACTGGAAAAGTGAATAACTCAGTCACTTTCAATGCAAACGTGTAACTGAGCTTAAATAGGGTTATTTATGCCATTGCGCACTATTTGGAAGTGGAGAGCATTTGTTTTGACTATAATTCACGTGTTAGGGTCAAAAACACATTGTGGGTCAAAACATGCTTTTCTCGCTCTGAAAAGCATTTTGCACGCATAAAAACTGGAAAAGTGAATAACTCAGTCACTTTCAATGCAAACGTGTAACTGAGCTTAAATAGGGTTATTTATGCCATTGCGCACCATTTGGAAGTGAAGAGCAGTTGTTTTGAGCACAATTCACGTGTCAGGGTCAAAAACACCTTTTTGGTCAAAAAGTGATTCTCTCGCTCTGAAAAGCACTTTGCACGCATAAAAACTGGAAAAGTGAATAACTCAGTCCCTTTCAATGCAAACGTGTAACTGAGCTTAAATAGGGTTATTTATGCCATCGCGCACCATTTGGAAGTGGAGTGCAGTTGTTTTGACAATAATTCACGTGTTAGGGTCAAAAACACATTGTGGGTCAAAACATGCTTTTCTCGCTCTGAAAAGCATTTTGCACGCATAAAAACTGGAAAAGTGAATAACTCAGTCACTTTCAATGCAAACGTGTAACTGAGCTTAAACAGGGTTATTTATGCCATTGCGCACCATTTGGAAGTGAAGAGCAGTTGTTTTGAGCACAATTCACGTGTCAGGGTCAAAAACACCTTTTTGGTCAAAACATGCTTTTCTCGCTCTGAAAAGCATTTTGCACGCATAAAAACTGGAAAAGTTGATAACTCAGTCCCTTTCAATTCAAACGTGTAACTGAGCTTAAATAGGGTTATTTATGCCATTGCGCACTATTTGGAAGTGGAGAGCATTTGTTTTGACTATAATTCACGTGTTAGGGTCAAAAACACATTGTGGGTCAAAACATGCTTTTCTCGCTCTGAAAAGCATTTTGCACGCATAAAAACTGGAAAAGTGAATAACTCAGTCACTTTCAATGCAAACGTGTAACTGAGCTTAAATAGGGTTATTTATGCCATTGCGCACCATTTGGAAGTGAAGAGCAGTTGTTTTGAGCACAATTCACGTGTCAGGGTCAAAAACACCTTTTTGGTCAAAAAGTGATTCTCTCGCTCTGAAAAGCACTTTGCACGCATGAAAACTGGAAAAGTGAATAACTCAGTCCCTTTCAATGCAAACGTGTAACTGAGCTTAAATAGGGTTATTTATGCCATCGCGCACCATTTGGAAGTGGAGTGCAGTTGTTTTGACAATAATTCACGTGTTAGGGTCAAAAACACATTGTGGGTCAAAACATGCTTTTCTCGCTCTGAAAAGCATTTTGCACGCATAAAAACTGGAAAAGTGAATAACTCAGTCACTTTCAATGCAAACGTGTAACTGAGCTTAAATAGGGTTATTTATGCCATTGCGCACCATTTGGAAGTGGAGAGCAGTTGTTTTGACTATAATTCACGTGTTAGGGTCAAAAACACATTGTGGGTCAAAACATGCTTTTCTCGCTCTGAAAAGCATTTTGCACGCATAAAAACTGGAAAAGTTGATAACTCAGTCCCTTTCAATGCAACCGTGTAACTGAGCTTAAATAGGGTTATTTATGCCATCGCGCACCATTTGGAAGTGGAGAGCAGTTGTTTTGACTATAATTCACGTGTTAGGGTCAAAAACACATTGTGGGTCAAAACATGCTTTTCTCGCTCTGAAAAGCATTTTGCACGCATAAAAACTGGAAAAGTTGATAACTCAGTCCCTTTCAATGCAAACGTGTAACTGAGCTTAAATAGGGTTATTTATGCCATTGCGCACTATTTGGAAGTGGAGAGCATTTGTTTTGACTATAATTCACGTGTTAGGGTCAAAAACACATTGTGGGTCAAAACATGCTTTTCTCGCTCTGAAAAGCATTTTGCACGCATAAAAACTGGAAAAGTGAATAACTCAGTCACTTTCAATGCAAACGTGTAACTGAGCTTAAATAGGGTTATTTATGCCATTGCGCACCATTTGGAAGTGAAGAGCAGTTGTTTTGAGCACAATTCACGTGTCAGGGTCAAAAACACCTTTTTGGTCAAAAAGTGATTCTCTCGCTCTGAAAAGCACTTTGCACGCATAAAAACTGGAAAAGTGAATAACTCAGTCCCTTTCAATGCAAACGTGTAACTGAGCTTAAATAGGGTTATTTATGCCATCGCGCACCATTTGGAAGTGGAGTGCAGTTGTTTTGACAATAATTCACGTGTTAGGGTCAAAAACACATTGTGGGTCAAAACATGCTTTTCTCGCTCTGAAAAGCATTTTGCACGCATAAAAACTGGAAAAGTGAATAACTCAGTCACTTTCAATGCAAACGTGTAACTGAGCTTAAACAGGGTTATTTATGCCATTGCGCACCATTTGGAAGTGAAGAGCAGTTGTTTTGAGCACAATTCACGTGTCAGGGTCAAAAACACCTTTTTGGTCAAAAAGTGATTCTCTCGCTCTGAAAAGCACTTTGCACGCAAAAAAACTGGAAAAGTTGATAACTCAGTCCCTTTCAATGCAAACGTGTAACTGAGCTTAAATAGGGTTATTTATGCCATTGCGCACTATTTGGAAGTGGAGAGCATTTGTTTTGACTATAATTCACGTGTTAGGGTCAAAAACACATTGTGGGTCAAAACATGCTTTTCTCGCTCTGAAAAGCATTTTGCACGCATAAAAACTGGAAAAGTTGATAACTCAGTCCCTTTCAATGCAAACGTGTAACTGAGCTTAAATAGGGTTATTTATGCCATTGCGCACTATTTGGAAGTGGAGAGCATTTGTTTTGACTATAATTCACGTGTTAGGGTCAAAAACACATTGTGGGTCAAAACATGCTTTTCTCGCTCTGAAAAGCATTTTGCACGCATAAAAACTGGAAAAGTGAATAACTCAGTCACTTTCAATGCAAACGTGTAACTGAGCTTAAATAGGGTTATTTATGCCATTGCGCACCATTTGGAAGTGAAGAGCAGTTGTTTTGAGCACAATTCACGTGTCAGGGTCAAAAACACCTTTTTGGTCAAAAAGTGATTCTCTCGCTCTGAAAAGCACTTTGCACGCATAAAAACTGGAAAAGTGAATAACTCAGTCCCTTTCAATGCAAACGTGTAACTGAGCTTAAATAGGGTTATTTATGCCATCGCGCACCATTTGGAAGTGGAGTGCAGTTGTTTTGACAATAATTCACGTGTTAGGGTCAAAAACACATTGTGGGTCAAAACATGCTTTTCTCGCTCTGAAAAGCATTTTGCACGCATAAAAACTGGAAAAGTGAATAACTCAGTCACTTTCAATGCAAACGTGTAACTGAGCTTAAACAGGGTTATTTATGCCATTGCGCACCATTTGGAAGTGAAGAGCAGTTGTTTTGAGCACAATTCACGTGTCAGGGTCAAAAACACCTTTTTGGTCAAAACATGCTTTTCTCGCTCTGAAAAGCATTTTGCACGCATAAAAACTGGAAAAGTTGATAACTCAGTCCCTTTCAATGCAACCGTGTAACTGAGCTTAAATAGGGTTATTTATGCCATCGCGCACCATTTGGAAGTGGAGAGCAGTTGTTTTGACTATAATTCACGTGTTAGGGTCAAAAACACATTGTGGGTCAAAACATGCTTTTCTCGCTCTGAAAAGCATTTTGCACGCATAAAAACTGGAAAAGTTGATAACTCAGTCCCTTTCAATGCAAACGTGTAACTGAGCTTAAATAGGGTTATTTATGCCATTGCGCACTATTTGGAAGTGGAGAGCATTTGTTTTGACTATAATTCACGTGTTAGGGTCAAAAACACATTGTGGGTCAAAACATGCTTTTCTCGCTCTGAAAAGCATTTTGCACGCATAAAAACTGGAAAAGTGAATAACTCAGTCACTTTCAATGCAAACGTGTAACTGAGCTTAAATAGGGTTATTTATGCCATTGCGCACCATTTGGAAGTGAAGAGCAGTTGTTTTGACAATAATTCACGCGTTAGGGTCAAAAACACATTGTGGGTCAAAACATGCTTTTCTCGCTCTGAAAAGCATTTTGCACGCATAAAAACTGGAAAAGTTGATAACTCAGTCCCTTTCAATGCAAACGTGTAACTGAGCTTAAATAGGGTTATTTATGCCATCGCGCACCATTTGGAAGTGGAGTGCAGTTGTTTTGACAATAATTCACGTGTTAGGGTCAAAAACACATTGTGGGTCAAAACATGCTTTTCTCGCTCTGAAAAGCATTTTGCACGCATAAAAACTGGAAAAGTTGATAACTCAGTCCCTTTCAATGCAAACGTGTAACTGAGCTTAAATAGGGTTATTTATGCCATCGCGCACCATTTGGAAGTGGAGAGCAGTTGTTTTGACTATAATTCACGTGTTAGGGTCAAAAACACATTGTGGGTCAAAACATGCTTTTCTCGCTCTGAAAAGCATTTTGCACGCATAAAAACTGGAAAAGTTGATAACTCAGTCCCTTTCAATGCAAACGTGTAACTGAGCTTAAATAGGGTTATTTATGCCATTGCGCACTATTTGGAAGTGGAGAGCATTTGTTTTGACTATAATTCACGTGTTAGGGTCAAAAACACATTGTGGGTCAAAACATGCTTTTCTCGCTCTGAAAAGCATTTTGCACGCATAAAAACTGGAAAAGTTGATAACTCAGTCCCTTTCAATGCAAACGTGTAACTGAGCTTAAATAGGGTTATTTATGCCATTGCGCACTATTTGGAAGTGGAGAGCATTTGTTTTGACTATAATTCACGTGTTAGGGTCAAAAACACATTGTGGGTCAAAACATGCTTTTCTCGCTCTGAAAAGCATTTTGCACGCATAAAAACTGGAAAAGTGAATAACTCAGTCACTTTCAATGCAAACGTGTAACTGAGCTTAAATAGGGTTATTTATGCCATTGCGCACCATTTGGAAGTGAAGAGCAGTTGTTTTGAGCACAATTCACGTGTCAGGGTCAAAAACACCTTTTTGGTCAAAAAGTGATTCTCTCGCTCTGAAAAGCACTTTGCACGCATAAAAACTGGAAAAGTGAATAACTCAGTCCCTTTCAATGCAAACGTGTAACTGAGCTTAAATAGGGTTATTTATGCCATCGCGCACCATTTGGAAGTGTTGTGCAGTTGTTTTGACAATAATTCACGTGTTAGGGTCAAAAACACATTGTGGGTCAAAACATGCTTTTCTCGCTCTGAAAAGCATTTTGCACGCATAAAAACTGGAAAAGTGAATAACTCAGTCACTTTCAATGCAAACGTGTAACTGAGCTTAAACAGGGTTATTTATGCCATTGCGCACCATTTGGAAGTGAAGAGCAGTTGTTTTGAGCACAATTCACGTGTCAGGGTCAAAAACACCTTTTTGGTCAAAAAGTGATTCTCTCGCTCTGAAAAGCACTTTGCACGCATAAAAACTGGAAAAGTTGATAACTCAGTCCCTTTCAATGCAAACGTGTAACTGAGCTTAAATAGGGTTATTTATGCCATCGCGCACCATTTGGAAGTGGAGAGCAGTTGTTTTGACTATAATTCACGTGTTAGGGTCAAAAACACATTGTGGGTCAAAACATGCTTTTCTCGCTCTGAAAAGCATTTTGCACGCATAAAAACTGGAAAAGTTGATAACTCAGTCCCTTTCAATGCAACCGTGTAACTGAGCTTAAATAGGGTTATTTATGCCATCGCGCACCATTTGGAAGTGGAGAGCAGTTGTTTTGACTATAATTCACGTGTTAGGGTCAAAAACACATTGTGGGTCAAAACATGCTTTTCTCGCTCTGAAAAGCATTTTGCACGCATAAAAACTGGAAAAGTTGATAACTCAGTCCCTTTCAATTCAAACGTGTAACTGAGCTTAAATAGGGTTATTTATGCCATTGCGCACTATTTGGAAGTGGAGAGCATTTGTTTTGACTATAATTCACGTGTTAGGGTCAAAAACACATTGTGGGTCAAAACATGCTTTTCTCGCTCTGAAAAGCATTTTGCACGCATAAAAAC
Organism: Micromesistius poutassou; assembly: GCF_964030765.1. NCBI lineage: Eukaryota > Metazoa > Chordata > Actinopteri > Gadiformes > Gadidae > Micromesistius > Micromesistius poutassou. The sequence continues at coordinate 356,130 of NC_140290.1, read as the reverse complement.
TGGAAAAGTGAATAACTCAGTCACTTTCAATGCAAACGTGTAACTGAGCTTAAATAGGGTTATTTATGCCATTGCGCACCATTTGGAAGTGAAGAGCAGTTGTTTTGAGCACAATTCACGTGTCAGGGTCAAAAACACCTTTTTGGTCAAAAAGTGATTCTCTCGCTCTGAAAAGCACTTTGCACGCATGAAAACTGGAAAAGTGAATAACTCAGTCCCTTTCAATGCAAACGTGTAACTGAGCTTAAATAGGGTTATTTATGCCATCGCGCACCATTTGGAAGTGGAGTGCAGTTGTTTTGACAATAATTCACGTGTTAGGGTCAAAAACACATTGTGGGTCAAAACATGCTTTTCTCGCTCTGAAAAGCATTTTGCACGCATAAAAACTGGAAAAGTGAATAACTCAGTCACTTTCAATGCAAACGTGTAACTGAGCTTAAATAGGGTTATTTATGCCATTGCGCACCATTTGGAAGTGGAGAGCAGTTGTTTTGACTATAATTCACGTGTTAGGGTCAAAAACACATTGTGGGTCAAAACATGCTTTTCTCGCTCTGAAAAGCATTTTGCACGCATAAAAACTGGAAAAGTTGATAACTCAGTCCCTTTCAATGCAACCGTGTAACTGAGCTTAAATAGGGTTATTTATGCCATCGCGCACCATTTGGAAGTGGAGAGCAGTTGTTTTGACTATAATTCACGTGTTAGGGTCAAAAACACATTGTGGGTCAAAACATGCTTTTCTCGCTCTGAAAAGCATTTTGCACGCATAAAAACTGGAAAAGTTGATAACTCAGTCCCTTTCAATTCAAACGTGTAACTGAGCTTAAATAGGGTTATTTATGCCATTGCGCACTATTTGGAAGTGGAGAGCATTTGTTTTGACTATAATTCACGTGTTAGGGTCAAAAACACATTGTGGGTCAAAACATGCTTTTCTCGCTCTGAAAAGCATTTTGCACGCATAAAAACTGGAAAAGTGAATAACTCAGTCACTTTCAATGCAAACGTGTAACTGAGCTTAAATAGGGTTATTTATGCCATTGCGCACCATTTGGAAGTGAAGAGCAGTTGTTTTGAGCACAATTCACGTGTCAGGGTCAAAAACACCTTTTTGGTCAAAAAGTGATTCTCTCGCTCTGAAAAGCACTTTGCACGCATGAAAACTGGAAAAGTGAATAACTCAGTCCCTTTCAATGCAAACGTGTAACTGAGCTTAAATAGGGTTATGTATGCCATTGCGCACTATTTGGAAGTGGAGAGCATTTGTTTTGACTATAATTCACGTGTTAGGGTCAAAAACACATTGTGGGTCAAAACATGCTTTTCTCGCTCTGAAAAGCATTTTGCACGCATAAAAACTGGAAAAGTTGATAACTCAGTCCCTTTCAATGCAAACGTGTAACTGAGCTTAAATAGGGTTATTTATGCCATTGCGCACTATTTGGAAGTGGAGAGCATTTGTTTTGACTATAATTCACGTGTTAGGGTCAAAAACACATTGTGGGTCAAAACATGCTTTTCTCGCTCTGAAAAGCATTTTGCACGCATAAAAACTGGAAAAGTGAATAACTCAGTCACTTTCAATGCAAACGTGTAACTGAGCTTAAATAGGGTTATTTATGCCATCGCGCACCATTTGGAAGTGGAGTGCAGTTGTTTTGACAATAATTCACGTGTTAGGGTCAAAAACACATTGTGGGTCAAAACATGCTTTTCTCGCTCTGAAAAGCATTTTGCACGCATAAAAACTGGAAAAGTTGATAACTCAGTCCCTTTCAATGCAAACGTGTAACTGAGCTTAAATAGGGTTATTTATGCCATTGCGCACTATTTGGAAGTGGAGAGCATTTGTTTTGACTATAATTCACGTGTTAGGGTCAAAAACACATTGTGGGTCAAAACATGCTTTTCTCGCTCTGAAAAGCATTTTGCACGCATAAAAACTGGAAAAGTTGATAACTCAGTCCCTTTCAATGCAAACGTGTAACTGAGCTTAAATAGGGTTATTTATGCCATCGCGCACCATTTGGAAGTGGAGAGCAGTTGTTTTGACTATAATTCACGTGTTAGGGTCAAAAACACATTGTGGGTCAAAACATGCTTTTCTCGCTCTGAAAAGCATTTTGCACGCATAAAAACTGGAAAAGTGAATAACTCAGTCACTTTCAATGCAAACGTGTAACTGAGCTTAAATAGGGTTATTTATGCCATTGCGCACCATTTGGAAGTGGAGAGCAGTTGTTTTGACTATAATTCACGTGTTAGGGTCAAAAACACCTTTTTGGTCAAAAAGTGATTCTCTCGCTCTGAAAAGCACTTTGCACGCATAAAAACTGGAAAAGTGAATAACTCAGTCCCTTTCAATGCAAACGTGTAACTGAGCTTAAATAGGGTTATTTATGCCATCGCGCACCATTTGGAAGTGGAGTGCAGTTGTTTTGACAATAATTCACGTGTTAGGGTCAAAAACACATTGTGGGTCAAAACATGCTTTTCTCGCTCTGAAAAGCATTTTGCACGCATAAAAACTGGAAAAGTGAATAACTCAGTCACTTTCAATGCAAACGTGTAACTGAGCTCAAACAGGGTTATTTATGCCATTGCGCACCATTTGGAAGTGAAGAGCAGTTGTTTTGAGCACAATTCACGTGTCAGGGTCAAAAACACCTTTTTGGTCAAAAAGTGATTCTCTCGCTCTGAAAAGCACTTTGCACGCATAAAAACTGGAAAAGTTGATAACTCAGTCCCTTTCAATGCAAACGTGTAACTGAGCTTAAATAGGGTTATTTATGCCATCGCGCACCATTTGGAAGTGGAGAGCAGTTGTTTTGACTATAATTCACGTGTTAGGGTCAAAAACACATTGTGGGTCAAAACATGCTTTTCTCGCTCTGAAAAGCATTTTGCACGCATAAAAACTGGAAAAGTTGATAACTCAGTCCCTTTCAATGCAACCGTGTAACTGAGCTTAAATAGGGTTATTTATGCCATCGCGCACCATTTGGAAGTGGAGAGCAGTTGTTTTGACTATAATTCACGTGTTAGGGTCAAAAACACATTGTGGGTCAAAACATGCTTTTCTCGCTCTGAAAAGCATTTTGCACGCATAAAAACTGGAAAAGTTGATAACTCAGTCCCTTTCAATTCAAACGTGTAACTGAGCTTAAATAGGGTTATTTATGCCATTGCGCACTATTTGGAAGTGGAGAGCATTTGTTTTGACTATAATTCACGTGTTAGGGTCAAAAACACATTGTGGGTCAAAACATGCTTTTCTCGCTCTGAAAAGCATTTTGCACGCATAAAAACTGGAAAAGTGAATAACTCAGTCACTTTCAATGCAAACGTGTAACTGAGCTTAAATAGGGTTATTTATGCCATTGCGCACCATTTGGAAGTGAAGAGCAGTTGTTTTGAGCACAATTCACGTGTCAGGGTCAAAAACACCTTTTTGGTCAAAAAGTGATTCTCTCGCTCTGAAAAGCACTTTGCACGCATGAAAACTGGAAAAGTGAATAACTCAGTCCCTTTCAATGCAAACGTGTAACTGAGCTTAAATAGGGTTATTTATGCCATCGCGCACCATTTGGAAGTGGAGTGCAGTTGTTTTGACAATAATTCACGTGTTAGGGTCAAAAACACATTGTGGGTCAAAACATGCTTTTCTCGCTCTGAAAAGCATTTTGCACGCATAAAAACTGGAAAAGTGAATAACTCAGTCACTTTCAATGCAAACGTGTAACTGAGCTTAAATAGGGTTATTTATGCCATTGCGCACCATTTGGAAGTGGAGAGCAGTTGTTTTGACTATAATTCACGTGTTAGGGTCAAAAACACATTGTGGGTCAAAACATGCTTTTCTCGCTCTGAAAAGCATTTTGCACGCATAAAAACTGGAAAAGTTGATAACTCAGTCCCTTTCAATGCAACCGTGTAACTGAGCTTAAATAGGGTTATTTATGCCATCGCGCACCATTTGGAAGTGGAGAGCAGTTGTTTTGACTATAATTCACGTGTTAGGGTCAAAAACACATTGTGGGTCAAAACATGCTTTTCTCGCTCTGAAAAGCATTTTGCACGCATAAAAACTGGAAAAGTTGATAACTCAGTCCCTTTCAATTCAAACGTGTAACTGAGCTTAAATAGGGTTATTTATGCCATTGCGCACTATTTGGAAGTGGAGAGCATTTGTTTTGACTATAATTCACGTGTTAGGGTCAAAAACACATTGTGGGTCAAAACATGCTTTTCTCGCTCTGAAAAGCATTTTGCACGCATAAAAACTGGAAAAGTGAATAACTCAGTCACTTTCAATGCAAACGTGTAACTGAGCTTAAATAGGGTTATTTATGCCATTGCGCACCATTTGGAAGTGAAGAGCAGTTGTTTTGAGCACAATTCACGTGTCAGGGTCAAAAACACCTTTTTGGTCAAAAAGTGATTCTCTCGCTCTGAAAAGCACTTTGCACGCATGAAAACTGGAAAAGTGAATAACTCAGTCCCTTTCAATGCAAACGTGTAACTGAGCTTAAATAGGGTTATGTATGCCATTGCGCACTATTTGGAAGTGGAGAGCATTTGTTTTGACTATAATTCACGTGTTAGGGTCAAAAACACATTGTGGGTCAAAACATGCTTTTCTCGCTCTGAAAAGCATTTTGCACGCATAAAAACTGGAAAAGTTGATAACTCAGTCCCTTTCAATGCAAACGTGTAACTGAGCTTAAATAGGGTTATTTATGCCATTGCGCACTATTTGGAAGTGGAGAGCATTTGTTTTGACTATAATTCACGTGTTAGGGTCAAAAACACATTGTGGGTCAAAACATGCTTTTCTCGCTCTGAAAAGCATTTTGCACGCATAAAAACTGGAAAAGTGAATAACTCAGTCACTTTCAATGCAAACGTGTAACTGAGCTTAAATAGGGTTATTTATGCCATTGCGCACCATTTGGAAGTGAAGAGCAGTTGTTTTGAGCACAATTCACGTGTCAGGGTCAAAAACACCTTTTTGGTCAAAAAGTGATTCTCTCGCTCTGAAAAGCACTTTGCACGCATGAAAACTGGAAAAGTGAATAACTCAGTCCCTTTCAATGCAAACGTGTAACTGAGCTTAAATAGGGTTATTTATGCCATCGCGCACCATTTGGAAGTGGAGTGCAGTTGTTTTGACAATAATTCACGTGTTAGGGTCAAAAACACATTGTGGGTCAAAACATGCTTTTCTCGCTCTGAAAAGCATTTTGCACGCATAAAAACTGGAAAAGTGAATAACTCAGTCACTTTCAATGCAAACGTGTAACTGAGCTTAAATAGGGTTATTTATGCCATTGCGCACCATTTGGAAGTGGAGAGCAGTTGTTTTGACTATAATTCACGTGTTAGGGTCAAAAACACATTGTGGGTCAAAACATGCTTTTCTCGCTCTGAAAAGCATTTTGCACGCATAAAAACTGGAAAAGTTGATAACTCAGTCCCTTTCAATGCAACCGTGTAACTGAGCTTAAATAGGGTTATTTATGCCATCGCGCACCATTTGGAAGTGGAGAGCAGTTGTTTTGACTATAATTCACGTGTTAGGGTCAAAAACACATTGTGGGTCAAAACATGCTTTTCTCGCTCTGAAAAGCATTTTGCACGCATAAAAACTGGAAAAGTTGATAACTCAGTCCCTTTCAATGCAAACGTGTAACTGAGCTTAAATAGGGTTATTTATGCCATCGCGCACCATTTGGAAGTGGAGAGCAGTTGTTTTGACTATAATTCACGTGTTAGGGTCAAAGACACATTGTGGGTCAAAACATGCTTTTCTCGCTCTGAAAAGCATTTTGCACGCATAAAAACTGGAAAAGTTGATAACTCAGTCCCTTTCAATTCAAACGTGTAACTGAGCTTAAATAGGGTTATTTATGCCATTGCGCACTATTTGGAAGTGGAGAGCATTTGTTTTGACTATAATTCACGTGTTAGGGTCAAAAACACATTGTGGGTCAAAACATGCTTTTCTCGCTCTGAAAAGCATTTTGCACGCATAAAAACTGGAAAAGTGAATAACTCAGTCACTTTCAATGCAAACGTGTAACTGAGCTTAAATAGGGTTATTTATGCCATTGCGCACCATTTGGAAGTTAAGAGCAGTTGTTTTGAGCACAATTCACGTGTCAGGGTCAAAAACACCTTTTTGGTCAAAAAGTGATTCTCTCGCTCTGAAAAGCACTTTGCACGCATGAAAACTGGAAAAGTGAATAACTCAGTCCCTTTCAATGCAAACGTGTAACTGAGCTTAAATAGGGTTATGTATGCCATTGCGCACTATTTGGAAGTGGAGAGCATTTGTTTTGACTATAATTCACGTGTTAGGGTCAAAAACACATTGTGGGTCAAAACATGCTTTTCTCGCTCTGAAAAGCATTTTGCACGCATAAAAACTGGAAAAGTGAATAACTCAGTCACTTTCAATGCAAACGTGTAACTGAGCTTAAACAGGGTTATTTATGCCATTGCGCACCATTTGGAAGTGAAGAGCAGTTGTTTTGAGCACAATTCACGTGTCAGGGTCAAAAACACCTTTTTGGTCAAAACATGCTTTTCTCGCTCTGAAAAGCATTTTGCACGCATAAAAACTGGAAAAGTTGATAACTCAGTCCCTTTCAATTCAAACGTGTAACTGAGCTTAAATAGGGTTATTTATGCCATTGCGCACTATTTGGAAGTGGAGAGCATTTGTTTTGACTATAATTCACGTGTTAGGGTCAAAAACACATTGTGGGTCAAAACATGCTTTTCTCGCTCTGAAAAGCATTTTGCACGCATAAAAACTGGAAAAGTTGATAACTCAGTCCCTTTCAATGCAACCGTGTAACTGAGCTTAAATAGGGTTATTTATGCCATCGCGCACCATTTGGAAGTGGAGAGCAGTTGTTTTGACTATAATTCACGTGTTAGGGTCAAAAACACATTGTGGGTCAAAACATGCTTTTCTCGCTCTGAAAAGCATTTTGCACGCATAAAAACTGGAAAAGTTGATAACTCAGTCCCTTTCAATGCAAACGTGTAACTGAGCTTAAATAGGGTTATTTATGCCATTGCGCACTATTTGGAAGTGGAGAGCATTTGTTTTGACTATAATTCACGTGTTAGGGTCAAAAACACATTGTGGGTCAAAACATGCTTTTCTCGCTCTGAAAAGCATTTTGCACGCATAAAAACTGGAAAAGTGAATAACTCAGTCACTTTCAATGCAAACGTGTAACTGAGCTTAAATAGGGTTATTTATGCCATTGCGCACCATTTGGAAGTGAAGAGCAGTTGTTTTGAGCACAATTCACGTGTCAGGGTCAAAAACACCTTTTTGGTCAAAAAGTGATTCTCTCGCTCTGAAAAGCACTTTGCACGCATAAAAACTGGAAAAGTGAATAACTCAGTCCCTTTCAATGCAAACGTGTAACTGAGCTTAAATAGGGTTATTTATGCCATCGCGCACCATTTGGAAGTGGAGTGCAGTTGTTTTGACAATAATTCACGTGTTAGGGTCAAAAACACATTGTGGGTCAAAACATGCTTTTCTCGCTCTGAAAAGCATTTTGCACGCATAAAAACTGGAAAAGTGAATAACTCAGTCACTTTCAATGCAAACGTGTAACTGAGCTTAAACAGGGTTATTTATGCCATTGCGCACCATTTGGAAGTGAAGAGCAGTTGTTTTGAGCACAATTCACGTGTCAGGGTCAAAAACACCTTTTTGGTCAAAAAGTGATTCTCTCGCTCTGAAAAGCACTTTGCACGCATAAAAACTGGAAAAGTGAATAACTCAGTCCCTTTCAATGCAAACGTGTAACTGAGCTTAAATAGGGTTATTTATGCCATCGCGCACCATTTGGAAGTGGAGTGCAGTTGTTTTGACAATAATTCACGTGTTAGGGTCAAAAACACATTGTGGGTCAAAACATGCTTTTCTCGCTCTGAAAAGCATTTTGCACGCATAAAAACTGGAAAAGTGAATAACTCAGTCACTTTCAATGCAAACGTGTAACTGAGCTTAAACAGGGTTATTTATGCCATTGCGCACCATTTGGAAGTGAAGAGCAGTTGTTTTGAGCACAATTCACGTGTCAGGGTCAAAAACACCTTTTTGGTCAAAAAGTGATTCTCTCGCTCTGAAAAGCACTTTGCACGCAAAAAAACTGGAAAAGTTGATAACTCAGTCCCTTTCAATGCAAACGTGTAACTGAGCTTAAATAGGGTTATTTATGCCATTGCGCACTATTTGGAAGTGGAGAGCATTTGTTTTGACTATAATTCACGTGTTAGGGTCAAAAACACATTGTGGGTCAAAACATGCTTTTCTCGCTCTGAAAAGCATTTTGCACGCATAAAAACTGGAAAAGTGAATAACTCAGTCACTTTCAATGCAAACGTGTAACTGAGCTTAAATAGGGTTATTTATGCCATTGCGCACCATTTGGAAGTGAAGAGCAGTTGTTTTGAGCACAATTCACGTGTCAGGGTCAAAAACACCTTTTTGGTCAAAAAGTGATTCTCTCGCTCTGAAAAGCACTTTGCACGCATAAAAACTGGAAAAGTGAATAACTCAGTCCCTTTCAATGCAAACGTGTAACTGAGCTTAAATAGGGTTATTTATGCCATCGCGCACCATTTGGAAGTGGAGTGCAGTTGTTTTGACAATAATTCACGTGTTAGGGTCAAAAACACATTGTGGGTCAAAACATGCTTTTCTCGCTCTGAAAAGCATTTTGCACGCATAAAAACTGGAAAAGTGAATAACTCAGTCACTTTCAATGCAAACGTGTAACTGAGCTTAAACAGGGTTATTTATGCCATTGCGCACCATTTGGAAGTGAAGAGCAGTTGTTTTGAGCACAATTCACGTGTCAGGGTCAAAAACACCTTTTTGGTCAAAACATGCTTTTCTCGCTCTGAAAAGCATTTTGCACGCATAAAAACTGGAAAAGTTGATAACTCAGTCCCTTTCAATTCAAACGTGTAACTGAGCTTAAATAGGGTTATTTATGCCATTGCGCACTATTTGGAAGTGGAGAGCATTTGTTTTGACTATAATTCACGTGTTAGGGTCAAAAACACATTGTGGGTCAAAACATGCTTTTCTCGCTCTGAAAAGCATTTTGCACGCATAAAAACTGGAAAAGTGAATAACTCAGTCACTTTCAATGCAAACGTGTAACTGAGCTTAAATAGGGTTATTTATGCCATTGCGCACCATTTGGAAGTGAAGAGCAGTTGTTTTGAGCACAATTCACGTGTCAGGGTCAAAAACACCTTTTTGGTCAAAAAGTGATTCTCTCGCTCTGAAAAGCACTTTGCACGCATGAAAACTGGAAAAGTGAATAACTCAGTCCCTTTCAATGCAAACGTGTAACTGAGCTTAAATAGGGTTATTTATGCCATCGCGCACCATTTGGAAGTGGAGTGCAGTTGTTTTGACAATAATTCACGTGTTAGGGTCAAAAACACATTGTGGGTCAAAACATGCTTTTCTCGCTCTGAAAAGCATTTTGCACGCATAAAAACTGGAAAAGTGAATAACTCAGTCACTTTCAATGCAAACGTGTAACTGAGCTTAAATAGGGTTATTTATGCCATTGCGCACCATTTGGAAGTGGAGAGCAGTTGTTTTGACTATAATTCACGTGTTAGGGTCAAAAACACATTGTGGGTCAAAACATGCTTTTCTCGCTCTGAAAAGCATTTTGCACGCATAAAAACTGGAAAAGTTGATAACTCAGTCCCTTTCAATGCAACCGTGTAACTGAGCTTAAATAGGGTTATTTATGCCATCGCGCACCATTTGGAAGTGGAGAGCAGTTGTTTTGACTATAATTCACGTGTTAGGGTCAAAAACACATTGTGGGTCAAAACATGCTTTTCTCGCTCTGAAAAGCATTTTGCACGCATAAAAACTGGAAAAGTGAATAACTCAGTCACTTTCAATGCAAACGTGTAACTGAGCTTAAATAGGGTTATTTATGCCATTGCGCACCATTTGGAAGTGAAGAGCAGTTGTTTTGACAATAATTCACGTGTTAGGGTCAAAAACACATTGTGGGTCAAAACATGCTTTTCTCGCTCTGAAAAGCATTTTGCACGCATAAAAACTGGAAAAGTTGATAACTCAGTCCCTTTCAATGCAAACGTGTAACTGAGCTTAAATAGGGTTATTTATGCCATCGCGCACCATTTGGAAGTGGAGTGCAGTTGTTTTGACAATAATTCACGTGTTAGGGTCAAAAACACATTGTGGGTCAAAACATGCTTTTCTCGCTCTGAAAAGCATTTTGCACGCATAAAAACTGGAAAAGTTGATAACTCAGTCCCTTTCAATGCAAACGTGTAACTGAGCTTAAATAGGGTTATTTATGCCATCGCGCACCATTTGGAAGTGGAGAGCAGTTGTTTTGACTATAATTCACGTGTTAGGGTCAAAAACACATTGTGGGTCAAAACATGCTTTTCTCGCTCTGAAAAGCATTTTGCACGCATAAAAACTGGAAAAGTTGATAACTCAGTCCCTTTCAATGCAAACGTGTAACTGAGCTTAAATAGGGTTATTTATGCCATTGCGCACTATTTGGAAGTGGAGAGCATTTGTTTTGACTATAATTCACGTGTTAGGGTCAAAAACACATTGTGGGTCAAAACATGCTTTTCTCGCTCTGAAAAGCATTTTGCACGCATAAAAACTGGAAAAGTTGATAACTCAGTCCCTTTCAATGCAAACGTGTAACTGAGCTTAAATAGGGTTATTTATGCCATTGCGCACTATTTGGAAGTGGAGAGCATTTGTTTTGACTATAATTCACGTGTTAGGGTCAAAAACACATTGTGGGTCAAAACATGCTTTTCTCGCTCTGAAAAGCATTTTGCACGCATAAAAACTGGAAAAGTGAATAACTCAGTCACTTTCAATGCAAACGTGTAACTGAGCTTAAATAGGGTTATTTATGCCATTGCGCACCATTTGGAAGTGAAGAGCAGTTGTTTTGAGCACAATTCACGTGTCAGGGTCAAAAACACCTTTTTGGTCAAAAAGTGATTCTCTCGCTCTGAAAAGCACTTTGCACGCATAAAAACTGGAAAAGTGAATAACTCAGTCCCTTTCAATGCAAACGTGTAACTGAGCTTAAATAGGGTTATTTATGCCATCGCGCACCATTTGGAAGTGGAGTGCAGTTGTTTTGACAATAATTCACGTGTTAGGGTCAAAAACACATTGTGGGTCAAAACATGCTTTTCTCGCTCTGAAAAGCATTTTGCACGCATAAAAACTGGAAAAGTGAATAACTCAGTCACTTTCAATGCAAACGTGTAACTGAGCTTAAACAGGGTTATTTATGCCATTGCGCACCATTTGGAAGTGAAGAGCAGTTGTTTTGAGCACAATTCACGTGTCAGGGTCAAAAACACCTTTTTGGTCAAAAAGTGATTCTCTCGCTCTGAAAAGCACTTTGCACGCATAAAAACTGGAAAAGTTGATAACTCAGTCCCTTTCAATGCAAACGTGTAACTGAGCTTAAATAGGGTTATTTATGCCATCGCGCACCATTTGGAAGTGGAGAGCAGTTGTTTTGACTATAATTCACGTGTTAGGGTCAAAAACACATTGTGGGTCAAAACATGCTTTTCTCGCTCTGAAAAGCATTTTGCACGCATAAAAACTGGAAAAGTTGATAACTCAGTCCCTTTCAATGCAACCGTGTAACTGAGCTTAAATAGGGTTATTTATGCCATCGCGCACCATTTGGAAGTGGAGAGCAGTTGTTTTGACTATAATTCACGTGTTAGGGTCAAAAACACATTGTGGGTCAAAACATGCTTTTCTCGCTCTGAAAAGCATTTTGCACGCATAAAAACTGGAAAAGTTGATAACTCAGTCCCTTTCAATTCAAACGTGTAACTGAGCTTAAATAGGGTTATTTATGCCATTGCGCACTATTTGGAAGTGGAGAGCATTTGTTTTGACTATAATTCACGTGTTAGGGTCAAAAACACATTGTGGGTCAAAACATGCTTTTCTCGCTCTGAAAAGCATTTTGCACGCATAAAAACTGGAAAAGTGAATAACTCAGTCACTTTCAATGCAAACGTGTAACTGAGCTTAAATAGGGTTATTTATGCCATTGCGCACCATTTGGAAGTGAAGAGCAGTTGTTTTGAGCACAATTCACGTGTCAGGGTCAAAAACACCTTTTTGGTCAAAAAGTGATTCTCTCGCTCTGAAAAGCACTTTGCACGCATGAAAACTGGAAAAGTGAATAACTCAGTCCCTTTCAATGCAAACGTGTAACTGAGCTTAAATAGGGTTATTTATGCCATCGCGCACCATTTGGAAGTGGAGTGCAGTTGTTTTGACAATAATTCACGTGTTAGGGTCAAAAACACATTGTGGGTCAAAACATGCTTTTCTCGCTCTGAAAAGCATTTTGCACGCATAAAAACTGGAAAAGTGAATAACTCAGTCACTTTCAATGCAAACGTGTAACTGAGCTTAAATAGGGTTATTTATGCCATTGCGCACCATTTGGAAGTGGAGAGCAGTTGTTTTGACTATAATTCACGTGTTAGGGTCAAAAACACATTGTGGGTCAAAACATGCTTTTCTCGCTCTGAAAAGCATTTTGCACGCATAAAAACTGGAAAAGTTGATAACTCAGTCCCTTTCAATGCAACCGTGTAACTGAGCTTAAATAGGGTTATTTATGCCATCGCGCACCATTTGGAAGTGGAGAGCAGTTGTTTTGACTATAATTCACGTGTTAGGGTCAAAAACACATTGTGGGTCAAAACATGCTTTTCTCGCTCTGAAAAGCATTTTGCACGCATAAAAACTGGAAAAGTTGATAACTCAGTCCCTTTCAATTCAAACGTGTAACTGAGCTTAAATAGGGTTATTTATGCCATTGCGCACTATTTGGAAGTGGAGAGCATTTGTTTTGACTATAATTCACGTGTTAGGGTCAAAAACACATTGTGGGTCAAAACATGCTTTTCTCGCTCTGAAAAGCATTTTGCACGCATAAAAACTGGAAAAGTGAATAACTCAGTCACTTTCAATGCAAACGTGTAACTGAGCTTAAATAGGGTTATTTATGCCATTGCGCACCATTTGGAAGTGAAGAGCAGTTGTTTTGAGCACAATTCACGTGTCAGGGTCAAAAACACCTTTTTGGTCAAAAAGTGATTCTCTCGCTCTGAAAAGCACTTTGCACGCATGAAAACTGGAAAAGTGAATAACTCAGTCCCTTTCAATGCAAACGTGTAACTGAGCTTAAATAGGGTTATGTATGCCATTGCGCACTATTTGGAAGTGGAGAGCATTTGTTTTGACTATAATTCACGTGTTAGGGTCAAAAACACATTGTGGGTCAAAACATGCTTTTCTCGCTCTGAAAAGCATTTTGCACGCATAAAAACTGGAAAAGTTGATAACTCAGTCCCTTTCAATGCAAACGTGTAACTGAGCTTAAATAGGGTTATTTATGCCATTGCGCACTATTTGGAAGTGGAGAGCATTTGTTTTGACTATAATTCACGTGTTAGGGTCAAAAACACATTGTGGGTCAAAACATGCTTTTCTCGCTCTGAAAAGCATTTTGCACGCATAAAAACTGGAAAAGTGAATAACTCAGTCACTTTCAATGCAAACGTGTAACTGAGCTTAAATAGGGTTATTTATGCCATCGCGCACCATTTGGAAGTGGAGTGCAGTTGTTTTGACAATAATTCACGTGTTAGGGTCAAAAACACATTGTGGGTCAAAACATGCTTTTCTCGCTCTGAAAAGCATTTTGCACGCATAAAAACTGGAAAAGTTGATAACTCAGTCCCTTTCAATGCAAACGTGTAACTGAGCTTAAATAGGGTTATTTATGCCATCGCGCACCATTTGGAAGTGGAGAGCAGTTGTTTTGACTATAATTCACGTGTTAGGGTCAAAAACACATTGTGGGTCAAAACATGCTTTTCTCGCTCTGAAAAGCATTTTGCACGCATAAAAACTGGAAAAGTTGATAACTCAGTCCCTTTCAATGCAAACGTGTAACTGAGCTTAAATAGGGTTATTTATGCCATTGCGCACTATTTGGAAGTGGAGAGCATTTGTTTTGACTATAATTCACGTGTTAGGGTCAAAAACACATTGTGGGTCAAAACATGCTTTTCTCGCTCTGAAAAGCATTTTGCACGCATAAAAACTGGAAAAGTTGATAACTCAGTCCCTTTCAATGCAAACGTGTAACTGAGCTTAAATAGGGTTATTTATGCCATCGCGCACCATTTGGAAGTGGAGAGCAGTTGTTTTGACTATAATTCACGTGTTAGGGTCAAAAACACATTGTTGGTCAAAACATGCTTTTCTCGCTCTGAAAAGCATTTTGCACGCATAAAAACTGGAAAAGTGAATAACTCAGTCACTTTCAATGCAAACGTGTAACTGAGCTTAAACAGGGTTATTTATGCCATTGCGCACCATTTGGAAGTGAAGAGCAGTTGTTTTGAGCACAATTCACGTGTCAGGGTCAAAAACACCTTTTTGGTCAAAAAGTGATTCTCTCGCTCTGAAAAGCACTTTGCACGCATAAAAACTGGAAAAGTTGATAACTCAGTCCCTTTCAATGCAAACGTGTAACTGAGCTTAAATAGGGTTATTTATGCCATCGCGCACCATTTGGAAGTGGAGAGCAGTTGTTTTGACTATAATTCACGTGTTAGGGTCAAAAACACATTGTGGGTCAAAACATGCTTTTCTCGCTCTGAAAAGCATTTTGCACGCATAAAAACTGGAAAAGTTGATAACTCAGTCCCTTTCAATGCAACCGTGTAACTGAGCTTAAATAGGGTTATTTATGCCATCGCGCACCATTTGGAAGTGGAGAGCAGTTGTTTTGACTATAATTCACGTGTTAGGGTCAAAAACACATTGTGGGTCAAAACATGCTTTTCTCGCTCTGAAAAGCATTTTGCACGCATAAAAACTGGAAAAGTTGATAACTCAGTCCCTTTCAATTCAAACGTGTAACTGAGCTTAAATAGGGTTATTTATGCCATTGCGCACTATTTGGAAGTGGAGAGCATTTGTTTTGACTATAATTCACGTGTTAGGGTCAAAAACACATTGTGGGTCAAAACATGCTTTTCTCGCTCTGAAAAGCATTTTGCACGCATAAAAACTGGAAAAGTGAATAACTCAGTCACTTTCAATGCAAACGTGTAACTGAGCTTAAATAGGGTTATTTATGCCATTGCGCACCATTTGGAAGTGAAGAGCAGTTGTTTTGAGCACAATTCACGTGTCAGGGTCAAAAACACCTTTTTGGTCAAAAAGTGATTCTCTCGCTCTGAAAAGCACTTTGCACGCATGAAAACTGGAAAAGTGAATAACTCAGTCCCTTTCAATGCAAACGTGTAACTGAGCTTAAATAGGGTTATTTATGCCATCGCGCACCATTTGGAAGTGGAGTGCAGTTGTTTTGACAATAATTCACGTGTTAGGGTCAAAAACACATTGTGGGTCAAAACATGCTTTTCTCGCTCTGAAAAGCATTTTGCACGCATAAAAACTGGAAAAGTGAATAACTCAGTCACTTTCAATGCAAACGTGTAACTGAGCTTAAATAGGGTTATTTATGCCATTGCGCACCATTTGGAAGTGGAGAGCAGTTGTTTTGACTATAATTCACGTGTTAGGGTCAAAAACACATTGTGGGTCAAAACATGCTTTTCTCGCTCTGAAAAGCATTTTGCACGCATAAAAACTGGAAAAGTTGATAACTCAGTCCCTTTCAATGCAACCGTGTAACTGAGCTTAAATAGGGTTATTTATGCCATCGCGCACCATTTGGAAGTGGAGAGCAGTTGTTTTGACTATAATTCACGTGTTAGGGTCAAAAACACATTGTGGGTCAAAACATGCTTTTCTCGCTCTGAAAAGCATTTTGCACGCATAAAAACTGGAAAAGTTGATAACTCAGTCCCTTTCAATTCAAACGTGTAACTGAGCTTAAATAGGGTTATTTATGCCATTGCGCACTATTTGGAAGTGGAGAGCATTTGTTTTGACTATAATTCACGTGTTAGGGTCAAAAACACATTGTGGGTCAAAACATGCTTTTCTCGCTCTGAAAAGCATTTTGCACGCATAAAAACTGGAAAAGTGAATAACTCAGTCACTTTCAATGCAAACGTGTAACTGAGCTTAAATAGGGTTATTTATGCCATTGCGCACCATTTGGAAGTGAAGAGCAGTTGTTTTGAGCACAATTCACGTGTCAGGGTCAAAAACACCTTTTTGGTCAAAAAGTGATTCTCTCGCTCTGAAAAGCACTTTGCACGCATGAAAACTGGAAAAGTGAATAACTCAGTCCCTTTCAATGCAAACGTGTAACTGAGCTTAAATAGGGTTATGTATGCCATTGCGCACTATTTGGAAGTGGAGAGCATTTGTTTTGACTATAATTCACGTGTTAGGGTCAAAAACACATTGTGGGTCAAAACATGCTTTTCTCGCTCTGAAAAGCATTTTGCACGCATAAAAACTGGAAAAGTTGATAACTCAGTCCCTTTCAATGCAAACGTGTAACTGAGCTTAAATAGGGTTATTTATGCCATTGCGCACTATTTGGAAGTGGAGAGCATTTGTTTTGACTATAATTCACGTGTTAGGGTCAAAAACACATTGTGGGTCAAAACATGCTTTTCTCGCTCTGAAAAGCATTTTGCACGCATAAAAACTGGAAAAGTGAATAACTCAGTCACTTTCAATGCAAACGTGTAACTGAGCTTAAATAGGGTTATTTATGCCATCGCGCACCATTTGGAAGTGGAGTGCAGTTGTTTTGACAATAATTCACGTGTTAGGGTCAAAAACACATTGTGGGTCAAAACATGCTTTTCTCGCTCTGAAAAGCATTTTGCACGCATAAAAACTGGAAAAGTTGATAACTCAGTCCCTTTCAATGCAAACGTGTAACTGAGCTTAAATAGGGTTATTTATGCCATCGCGCACCATTTGGAAGTGGAGAGCAGTTGTTTTGACTATAATTCACGTGTTAGGGTCAAAAACACATTGTGGGTCAAAACATGCTTTTCTCGCTCTGAAAAGCATTTTGCACGCATAAAAACTGGAAAAGTTGATAACTCAGTCCCTTTCAATGCAAACGTGTAACTGAGCTTAAATAGGGTTATTTATGCCATTGCGCACTATTTGGAAGTGGAGAGCATTTGTTTTGACTATAATTCACGTGTTAGGGTCAAAAACACATTGTGGGTCAAAACATGCTTTTCTCGCTCTGAAAAGCATTTTGCACGCATAAAAACTGGAAAAGTTGATAACTCAGTCCCTTTCAATGCAAACGTGTAACTGAGCTTAAATAGGGTTATTTATGCCATCGCGCACCATTTGGAAGTGGAGAGCAGTTGTTTTGACTATAATTCACGTGTTAGGGTCAAAAACACATTGTTGGTCAAAACATGCTTTTCTCGCTCTGAAAAGCATTTTGCACGCATAAAAACTGGAAAAGTGAATAACTCAGTCACTTTCAATGCAAACGTGTAACTGAGCTTAAATAGGGTTATTTATGCCATTGCGCACCATTTGGAAGTGGAGAGCAGTTGTTTTGACTATAATTCACGTGTTAGGGTCAAAAACACATTGTGGGTCAAAACATGCTTTTCTCGCTCTGAAAAGCATTTTGCACGCATAAAAACTGGAAAAGTTGATAACTCAGTCCCTTTCAATGCAACCGTGTAACTGAGCTTAAATAGGGTTATTTATGCCATCGCGCACCATTTGGAAGTGGAGAGCAGTTGTTTTGACTATAATTCACGTGTTAGGGTCAAAAACACATTGTGGGTCAAAACATGCTTTTCTCGCTCTGAAAAGCATTTTGCACGCATAAAAACTGGAAAAGTTGATAACTCAGTCCCTTTCAATGCAAACGTGTAACTGAGCTTAAATAGGGTTATTTATGCCATTGCGCACTATTTGGAAGTGGAGAGCATTTGTTTTGACTATAATTCACGTGTTAGGGTCAAAAACACATTGTGGGTCAAAACATGCTTTTCTCGCTCTGAAAAGCATTTTGCACGCATAAAAACTGGAAAAGTGAATAACTCAGTCACTTTCAATGCAAACGTGTAACTGAGCTTAAATAGGGTTATTTATGCCATTGCGCACCATTTGGAAGTGAAGAGCAGTTGTTTTGAGCACAATTCACGTGTCAGGGTCAAAAACACCTTTTTGGTCAAAAAGTGATTCTCTCGCTCTGAAAAGCACTTTGCACGCATAAAAACTGGAAAAGTGAATAACTCAGTCCCTTTCAATGCAAACGTGTAACTGAGCTTAAATAGGGTTATTTATGCCATCGCGCACCATTTGGAAGTGGAGTGCAGTTGTTTTGACAATAATTCACGTGTTAGGGTCAAAAACACATTGTGGGTCAAAACATGCTTTTCTCGCTCTGAAAAGCATTTTGCACGCATAAAAACTGGAAAAGTGAATAACTCAGTCACTTTCAATGCAAACGTGTAACTGAGCTTAAACAGGGTTATTTATGCCATTGCGCACCATTTGGAAGTGAAGAGCAGTTGTTTTGAGCACAATTCACGTGTCAGGGTCAAAAACACCTTTTTGGTCAAAAAGTGATTCTCTCGCTCTGAAAAGCACTTTGCACGCATAAAAACTGGAAAAGTTGATAACTCAGTCCCTTTCAATGCAAACGTGTAACTGAGCTTAAATAGGGTTATTTATGCCATCGCGCACCATTTGGAAGTGGAGAGCAGTTGTTTTGACTATAATTCACGTGTTAGGGTCAAAAACACATTGTGGGTCAAAACATGCTTTTCTCGCTCTGAAAAGCATTTTGCACGCATAAAAACTGGAAAAGTTGATAACTCAGTCCCTTTCAATGCAACCGTGTAACTGAGCTTAAATAGGGTTATTTATGCCATCGCGCACCATTTGGAAGTGGAGAGCAGTTGTTTTGACTATAATTCACGTGTTAGGGTCAAAAACACATTGTGGGTCAAAACATGCTTTTCTCGCTCTGAAAAGCATTTTGCACGCATAAAAACTGGAAAAGTTGATAACTCAGTCCCTTTCAATTCAAACGTGTAACTGAGCTTAAATAGGGTTATTTATGCCATTGCGCACTATTTGGAAGTGGAGAGCATTTGTTTTGACTATAATTCACGTGTTAGGGTCAAAAACACATTGTGGGTCAAAACATGCTTTTCTCGCTCTGAAAAGCATTTTGCACGCATAAAAACTGGAAAAGTGAATAACTCAGTCACTTTCAATGCAAACGTGTAACTGAGCTTAAATAGGGTTATTTATGCCATTGCGCACCATTTGGAAGTGAAGAGCAGTTGTTTTGAGCACAATTCACGTGTCAGGGTCAAAAACACCTTTTTGGTCAAAAAGTGATTCTCTCGCTCTGAAAAGCACTTTGCACGCATGAAAACTGGAAAAGTGAATAACTCAGTCCCTTTCAATGCAAACGTGTAACTGAGCTTAAATAGGGTTATTTATGCCATCGCGCACCATTTGGAAGTGGAGTGCAGTTGTTTTGACAATAATTCACGTGTTAGGGTCAAAAACACATTGTGGGTCAAAACATGCTTTTCTCGCTCTGAAAAGCATTTTGCACGCATAAAAACTGGAAAAGTGAATAACTCAGTCACTTTCAATGCAAACGTGTAACTGAGCTTAAATAGGGTTATTTATGCCATTGCGCACCATTTGGAAGTGGAGAGCAGTTGTTTTGACTATAATTCACGTGTTAGGGTCAAAAACACATTGTGGGTCAAAACATGCTTTTCTCGCTCTGAAAAGCATTTTGCACGCATAAAAACTGGAAAAGTTGATAACTCAGTCCCTTTCAATGCAACCGTGTAACTGAGCTTAAATAGGGTTATTTATGCCATCGCGCACCATTTGGAAGTGGAGAGCAGTTGTTTTGACTATAATTCACGTGTTAGGGTCAAAAACACATTGTGGGTCAAAACATGCTTTTCTCGCTCTGAAAAGCATTTTGCACGCATAAAAACTGGAAAAGTTGATAACTCAGTCCCTTTCAATTCAAACGTGTAACTGAGCTTAAATAGGGTTATTTATGCCATTGCGCACTATTTGGAAGTGGAGAGCATTTGTTTTGACTATAATTCACGTGTTAGGGTCAAAAACACATTGTGGGTCAAAACATGCTTTTCTCGCTCTGAAAAGCATTTTGCACGCATAAAAACTGGAAAAGTGAATAACTCAGTCACTTTCAATGCAAACGTGTAACTGAGCTTAAATAGGGTTATTTATGCCATTGCGCACCATTTGGAAGTGAAGAGCAGTTGTTTTGAGCACAATTCACGTGTCAGGGTCAAAAACACCTTTTTGGTCAAAAAGTGATTCTCTCGCTCTGAAAAGCACTTTGCACGCATGAAAACTGGAAAAGTGAATAACTCAGTCCCTTTCAATGCAAACGTGTAACTGAGCTTAAATAGGGTTATGTATGCCATTGCGCACTATTTGGAAGTGGAGAGCATTTGTTTTGACTATAATTCACGTGTTAGGGTCAAAAACACATTGTGGGTCAAAACATGCTTTTCTCGCTCTGAAAAGCATTTTGCACGCATAAAAACTGGAAAAGTTGATAACTCAGTCCCTTTCAATGCAAACGTGTAACTGAGCTTAAATAGGGTTATTTATGCCATTGCGCACTATTTGGAAGTGGAGAGCATTTGTTTTGACTATAATTCACGTGTTAGGGTCAAAAACACATTGTGGGTCAAAACATGCTTTTCTCGCTCTGAAAAGCATTTTGCACGCATAAAAACTGGAAAAGTGAATAACTCAGTCACTTTCAATGCAAACGTGTAACTGAGCTTAAATAGGGTTATTTATGCCATCGCGCACCATTTGGAAGTGGAGTGCAGTTGTTTTGACAATAATTCACGTGTTAGGGTCAAAAACACATTGTGGGTCAAAACATGCTTTTCTCGCTCTGAAAAGCATTTTGCACGCATAAAAACTGGAAAAGTTGATAACTCAGTCCCTTTCAATGCAAACGTGTAACTGAGCTTAAATAGGGTTATTTATGCCATCGCGCACCATTTGGAAGTGGAGAGCAGTTGTTTTGACTATAATTCACGTGTTAGGGTCAAAAACACATTGTGGGTCAAAACATGCTTTTCTCGCTCTGAAAAGCATTTTGCACGCATAAAAACTGGAAAAGTTGATAACTCAGTCCCTTTCAATGCAAACGTGTAACTGAGCTTAAATAGGGTTATTTATGCCATTGCGCACTATTTGGAAGTGGAGAGCATTTGTTTTGACTATAATTCACGTGTTAGGGTCAAAAACACATTGTGGGTCAAAACATGCTTTTCTCGCTCTGAAAAGCATTTTGCACGCATAAAAACTGGAAAAGTTGATAACTCAGTCCCTTTCAATGCAAACGTGTAACTGAGCTTAAATAGGGTTATTTATGCCATCGCGCACCATTTGGAAGTGGAGAGCAGTTGTTTTGACTATAATTCACGTGTTAGGGTCAAAAACACATTGTTGGTCAAAACATGCTTTTCTCGCTCTGAAAAGCATTTTGCACGCATAAAAACTGGAAAAGTGAATAACTCAGTCACTTTCAATGCAAACGTGTAACTGAGCTTAAATAGGGTTATTTATGCCATTGCGCACCATTTGGAAGTGGAGAGCAGTTGTTTTGACTATAATTCACGTGTTAGGGTCAAAAACACATTGTGGGTCAAAACATGCTTTTCTCGCTCTGAAAAGCATTTTGCACGCATAAAAACTGGAAAAGTTGATAACTCAGTCCCTTTCAATGCAACCGTGTAACTGAGCTTAAATAGGGTTATTTATGCCATCGCGCACCATTTGGAAGTGGAGAGCAGTTGTTTTGACTATAATTCACGTGTTAGGGTCAAAAACACATTGTGGGTCAAAACATGCTTTTCTCGCTCTGAAAAGCATTTTGCACGCATAAAAACTGGAAAAGTTGATAACTCAGTCCCTTTCAATGCAAACGTGTAACTGAGCTTAAATAGGGTTATTTATGCCATTGCGCACTATTTGGAAGTGGAGAGCATTTGTTTTGACTATAATTCACGTGTTAGGGTCAAAAACACATTGTGGGTCAAAACATGCTTTTCTCGCTCTGAAAAGCATTTTGCACGCATAAAAACTGGAAAAGTGAATAACTCAGTCACTTTCAATGCAAACGTGTAACTGAGCTTAAATAGGGTTATTTATGCCATTGCGCACCATTTGGAAGTGAAGAGCAGTTGTTTTGAGCACAATTCACGTGTCAGGGTCAAAAACACCTTTTTGGTCAAAAAGTGATTCTCTCGCTCTGAAAAGCACTTTGCACGCATAAAAACTGGAAAAGTGAATAACTCAGTCCCTTTCAATGCAAACGTGTAACTGAGCTTAAATAGGGTTATTTATGCCATCGCGCACCATTTGGAAGTGGAGTGCAGTTGTTTTGACAATAATTCACGTGTTAGGGTCAAAAACACATTGTGGGTCAAAACATGCTTTTCTCGCTCTGAAAAGCATTTTGCACGCATAAAAACTGGAAAAGTGAATAACTCAGTCACTTTCAATGCAAACGTGTAACTGAGCTTAAACAGGGTTATTTATGCCATTGCGCACCATTTGGAAGTGAAGAGCAGTTGTTTTGAGCACAATTCACGTGTCAGGGTCAAAAACACCTTTTTGGTCAAAAAGTGATTCTCTCGCTCTGAAAAGCACTTTGCACGCATAAAAACTGGAAAAGTTGATAACTCAGTCCCTTTCAATGCAAACGTGTAACTGAGCTTAAATAGGGTTATTTATGCCATCGCGCACCATTTGGAAGTGGAGAGCAGTTGTTTTGACTATAATTCACGTGTTAGGGTCAAAAACACATTGTGGGTCAAAACATGCTTTTCTCGCTCTGAAAAGCATTTTGCACGCATAAAAACTGGAAAAGTTGATAACTCAGTCCCTTTCAATGCAACCGTGTAACTGAGCTTAAATAGGGTTATTTATGCCATCGCGCACCATTTGGAAGTGGAGAGCAGTTGTTTTGACTATAATTCACGTGTTAGGGTCAAAAACACATTGTGGGTCAAAACATGCTTTTCTCGCTCTGAAAAGCATTTTGCACGCATAAAAACTGGAAAAGTTGATAACTCAGTCCCTTTCAATTCAAACGTGTAACTGAGCTTAAATAGGGTTATTTATGCCATTGCGCACTATTTGGAAGTGGAGAGCATTTGTTTTGACTATAATTCACGTGTTAGGGTCAAAAACACATTGTGGGTCAAAACATGCTTTTCTCGCTCTGAAAAGCATTTTGCACGCATAAAAACTGGAAAAGTGAATAACTCAGTCACTTTCAATGCAAACGTGTAACTGAGCTTAAATAGGGTTATTTATGCCATTGCGCACCATTTGGAAGTGAAGAGCAGTTGTTTTGAGCACAATTCACGTGTCAGGGTCAAAAACACCTTTTTGGTCAAAAAGTGATTCTCTCGCTCTGAAAAGCACTTTGCACGCATGAAAACTGGAAAAGTGAATAACTCAGTCCCTTTCAATGCAAACGTGTAACTGAGCTTAAATAGGGTTATTTATGCCATCGCGCACCATTTGGAAGTGGAGTGCAGTTGTTTTGACAATAATTCACGTGTTAGGGTCAAAAACACATTGTGGGTCAAAACATGCTTTTCTCGCTCTGAAAAGCATTTTGCACGCATAAAAACTGGAAAAGTGAATAACTCAGTCACTTTCAATGCAAACGTGTAACTGAGCTTAAATAGGGTTATTTATGCCATTGCGCACCATTTGGAAGTGGAGAGCAGTTGTTTTGACTATAATTCACGTGTTAGGGTCAAAAACACATTGTGGGTCAAAACATGCTTTTCTCGCTCTGAAAAGCATTTTGCACGCATAAAAACTGGAAAAGTTGATAACTCAGTCCCTTTCAATGCAACCGTGTAACTGAGCTTAAATAGGGTTATTTATGCCATCGCGCACCATTTGGAAGTGGAGAGCAGTTGTTTTGACTATAATTCACGTGTTAGGGTCAAAAACACATTGTGGGTCAAAACATGCTTTTCTCGCTCTGAAAAGCATTTTGCACGCATAAAAACTGGAAAAGTTGATAACTCAGTCCCTTTCAATTCAAACGTGTAACTGAGCTTAAATAGGGTTATTTATGCCATTGCGCACTATTTGGAAGTGGAGAGCATTTGTTTTGACTATAATTCACGTGTTAGGGTCAAAAACACATTGTGGGTCAAAACATGCTTTTCTCGCTCTGAAAAGCATTTTGCACGCATAAAAACTGGAAAAGTGAATAACTCAGTCACTTTCAATGCAAACGTGTAACTGAGCTTAAATAGGGTTATTTATGCCATTGCGCACCATTTGGAAGTGAAGAGCAGTTGTTTTGAGCACAATTCACGTGTCAGGGTCAAAAACACCTTTTTGGTCAAAAAGTGATTCTCTCGCTCTGAAAAGCACTTTGCACGCATGAAAACTGGAAAAGTGAATAACTCAGTCCCTTTCAATGCAAACGTGTAACTGAGCTTAAATAGGGTTATGTATGCCATTGCGCACTATTTGGAAGTGGAGAGCATTTGTTTTGACTATAATTCACGTGTTAGGGTCAAAAACACATTGTGGGTCAAAACATGCTTTTCTCGCTCTGAAAAGCATTTTGCACGCATAAAAACTGGAAAAGTGAATAACTCAGTCACTTTCAATGCAAACGTGTAACTGAGCTTAAACAGGGTTATTTATGCCATTGCGCACCATTTGGAAGTGAAGAGCAGTTGTTTTGAGCACAATTCACGTGTCAGGGTCAAAAACACCTTTTTGGTCAAAACATGCTTTTCTCGCTCTGAAAAGCATTTTGCACGCATAAAAACTGGAAAAGTTGATAACTCAGTCCCTTTCAATTCAAACGTGTAACTGAGCTTAAATAGGGTTATTTATGCCATTGCGCACTATTTGGAAGTGGAGAGCATTTGTTTTGACTATAATTCACGTGTTAGGGTCAAAAACACATTGTGGGTCAAAACATGCTTTTCTCGCTCTGAAAAGCATTTTGCACGCATAAAAACTGGAAAAGTGAATAACTCAGTCACTTTCAATGCAAACGTGTAACTGAGCTTAAATAGGGTTATTTATGCCATTGCGCACCATTTGGAAGTGAAGAGCAGTTGTTTTGAGCACAATTCACGTGTCAGGGTCAAAAACACCTTTTTGGTCAAAAAGTGATTCTCTCGCTCTGAAAAGCACTTTGCACGCATGAAAACTGGAAAAGTGAATAACTCAGTCCCTTTCAATGCAAACGTGTAACTGAGCTTAAATAGGGTTATTTATGCCATCGCGCACCATTTGGAAGTGGAGTGCAGTTGTTTTGACAATAATTCACGTGTTAGGGTCAAAAACACATTGTGGGTCAAAACATGCTTTTCTCGCTCTGAAAAGCATTTTGCACGCATAAAAACTGGAAAAGTTGATAACTCAGTCCCTTTCAATTCAAACGTGTAACTGAGCTTAAATAGGGTTATTTATGCCATTGCGCACTATTTGGAAGTGGAGAGCATTTGTTTTGACTATAATTCACGTGTTAGGGTCAAAAACACATTGTGGGTCAAAACATGCTTTTCTCGCTCTGAAAAGCATTTTGCACGCATAAAAACTGGAAAAGTGAATAACTCAGTCACTTTCAATGCAAACGTGTAACTGAGCTTAAATAGGGTTATTTATGCCATTGCGCACCATTTGGAAGTGAAGAGCAGTTGTTTTGAGCACAATTCACGTGTCAGGGTCAAAAACACCTTTTTGGTCAAAAAGTGATTCTCTCGCTCTGAAAAGCACTTTGCACGCATGAAAACTGGAAAAGTGAATAACTCAGTCCCTTTCAATGCAAACGTGTAACTGAGCTTAAATAGGGTTATTTATGCCATCGCGCACCATTTGGAAGTGGAGTGCAGTTGTTTTGACAATAATTCACGTGTTAGGGTCAAAAACACATTGTGGGTCAAAACATGCTTTTCTCGCTCTGAAAAGCATTTTGCACGCATAAAAACTGGAAAAGTGAATAACTCAGTCACTTTCAATGCAAACGTGTAACTGAGCTTAAATAGGGTTATTTATGCCATTGCGCACCATTTGGAAGTGGAGAGCAGTTGTTTTGACTATAATTCACGTGTTAGGGTCAAAAACACATTGTGGGTCAAAACATGCTTTTCTCGCTCTGAAAAGCATTTTGCACGCATAAAAACTGGAAAAGTTGATAACTCAGTCCCTTTCAATGCAACCGTGTAACTGAGCTTAAATAGGGTTATTTATGCCATCGCGCACCATTTGGAAGTGGAGAGCAGTTGTTTTGACTATAATTCACGTGTTAGGGTCAAAAACACATTGTGGGTCAAAACATGCTTTTCTCGCTCTGAAAAGCATTTTGCACGCATAAAAACTGGAAAAGTTGATAACTCAGTCCCTTTCAATTCAAACGTGTAACTGAGCTTAAATAGGGTTATTTATGCCATTGCGCACTATTTGGAAGTGGAGAGCATTTGTTTTGACTATAATTCACGTGTTAGGGTCAAAAACACATTGTGGGTCAAAACATGCTTTTCTCGCTCTGAAAAGCATTTTGCACGCATAAAAACTGGAAAAGTGAATAACTCAGTCACTTTCAATGCAAACGTGTAACTGAGCTTAAATAGGGTTATTTATGCCATTGCGCACCATTTGGAAGTGAAGAGCAGTTGTTTTGAGCACAATTCACGTGTCAGGGTCAAAAACACCTTTTTGGTCAAAAAGTGATTCTCTCGCTCTGAAAAGCACTTTGCACGCATGAAAACTGGAAAAGTGAATAACTCAGTCCCTTTCAATGCAAACGTGTAACTGAGCTTAAATAGGGTTATGTATGCCATTGCGCACTATTTGGAAGTGGAGAGCATTTGTTTTGACTATAATTCACGTGTTAGGGTCAAAAACACATTGTGGGTCAAAACATGCTTTTCTCGCTCTGAAAAGCATTTTGCACGCATAAAAACTGGAAAAGTGAATAACTCAGTCACTTTCAATGCAAACGTGTAACTGAGCTTAAACAGGGTTATTTATGCCATTGCGCACCATTTGGAAGTGAAGAGCAGTTGTTTTGAGCACAATTCACGTGTCAGGGTCAAAAACACCTTTTTGGTCAAAACATGCTTTTCTCGCTCTGAAAAGCATTTTGCACGCATAAAAACTGGAAAAGTTGATAACTCAGTCCCTTTCAATTCAAACGTGTAACTGAGCTTAAATAGGGTTATTTATGCCATTGCGCACTATTTGGAAGTGGAGAGCATTTGTTTTGACTATAATTCACGTGTTAGGGTCAAAAACACATTGTGGGTCAAAACATGCTTTTCTCGCTCTGAAAAGCATTTTGCACGCATAAAAACTGGAAAAGTGAATAACTCAGTCACTTTCAATGCAAACGTGTAACTGAGCTTAAATAGGGTTATTTATGCCATTGCGCACCATTTGGAAGTGAAGAGCAGTTGTTTTGAGCACAATTCACGTGTCAGGGTCAAAAACACCTTTTTGGTCAAAAAGTGATTCTCTCGCTCTGAAAAGCACTTTGCACGCATGAAAACTGGAAAAGTGAATAACTCAGTCCCTTTCAATGCAAACGTGTAACTGAGCTTAAATAGGGTTATTTATGCCATCGCGCACCATTTGGAAGTGGAGTGCAGTTGTTTTGACAATAATTCACGTGTTAGGGTCAAAAACACATTGTGGGTCAAAACATGCTTTTCTCGCTCTGAAAAGCATTTTGCACGCATAAAAACTGGAAAAGTGAATAACTCAGTCACTTTCAATGCAAACGTGTAACTGAGCTTAAATAGGGTTATTTATGCCATTGCGCACCATTTGGAAGTGGAGAGCAGTTGTTTTGACTATAATTCACGTGTTAGGGTCAAAAACACATTGTGGGTCAAAACATGCTTTTCTCGCTCTGAAAAGCATTTTGCACGCATAAAAACTGGAAAAGTTGATAACTCAGTCCCTTTCAATGCAACCGTGTAACTGAGCTTAAATAGGGTTATTTATGCCATCGCGCACCATTTGGAAGTGGAGAGCAGTTGTTTTGACTATAATTCACGTGTTAGGGTCAAAAACACATTGTGGGTCAAAACATGCTTTTCTCGCTCTGAAAAGCATTTTGCACGCATAAAAACTGGAAAAGTTGATAACTCAGTCCCTTTCAATGCAAACGTGTAACTGAGCTTAAATAGGGTTATTTATGCCATTGCGCACTATTTGGAAGTGGAGAGCATTTGTTTTGACTATAATTCACGTGTTAGGGTCAAAAACACATTGTGGGTCAAAACATGCTTTTCTCGCTCTGAAAAGCATTTTGCACGCATAAAAACTGGAAAAGTGAATAACTCAGTCACTTTCAATGCAAACGTGTAACTGAGCTTAAATAGGGTTATTTATGCCATTGCGCACCATTTGGAAGTGAAGAGCAGTTGTTTTGAGCACAATTCACGTGTCAGGGTCAAAAACACCTTTTTGGTCAAAAAGTGATTCTCTCGCTCTGAAAAGCACTTTGCACGCATAAAAACTGGAAAAGTGAATAACTCAGTCCCTTTCAATGCAAACGTGTAACTGAGCTTAAATAGGGTTATTTATGCCATCGCGCACCATTTGGAAGTGGAGTGCAGTTGTTTTGACAATAATTCACGTGTTAGGGTCAAAAACACATTGTGGGTCAAAACATGCTTTTCTCGCTCTGAAAAGCATTTTGCACGCATAAAAACTGGAAAAGTGAATAACTCAGTCACTTTCAATGCAAACGTGTAACTGAGCTTAAACAGGGTTATTTATGCCATTGCGCACCATTTGGAAGTGAAGAGCAGTTGTTTTGAGCACAATTCACGTGTCAGGGTCAAAAACACCTTTTTGGTCAAAAAGTGATTCTCTCGCTCTGAAAAGCACTTTGCACGCAAAAAAACTGGAAAAGTTGATAACTCAGTCCCTTTCAATGCAAACGTGTAACTGAGCTTAAATAGGGTTATTTATGCCATTGCGCACTATTTGGAAGTGGAGAGCATTTGTTTTGACTATAATTCACGTGTTAGGGTCAAAAACACATTGTGGGTCAAAACATGCTTTTCTCGCTCTGAAAAGCATTTTGCACGCATAAAAACTGGAAAAGTTGATAACTCAGTCCCTTTCAATGCAAACGTGTAACTGAGCTTAAATAGGGTTATTTATGCCATTGCGCACTATTTGGAAGTGGAGAGCATTTGTTTTGACTATAATTCACGTGTTAGGGTCAAAAACACATTGTGGGTCAAAACATGCTTTTCTCGCTCTGAAAAGCATTTTGCACGCATAAAAACTGGAAAAGTGAATAACTCAGTCACTTTCAATGCAAACGTGTAACTGAGCTTAAATAGGGTTATTTATGCCATTGCGCACCATTTGGAAGTGAAGAGCAGTTGTTTTGAGCACAATTCACGTGTCAGGGTCAAAAACACCTTTTTGGTCAAAAAGTGATTCTCTCGCTCTGAAAAGCACTTTGCACGCATAAAAACTGGAAAAGTGAATAACTCAGTCCCTTTCAATGCAAACGTGTAACTGAGCTTAAATAGGGTTATTTATGCCATCGCGCACCATTTGGAAGTGGAGTGCAGTTGTTTTGACAATAATTCACGTGTTAGGGTCAAAAACACATTGTGGGTCAAAACATGCTTTTCTCGCTCTGAAAAGCATTTTGCACGCATAAAAACTGGAAAAGTGAATAACTCAGTCACTTTCAATGCAAACGTGTAACTGAGCTTAAACAGGGTTATTTATGCCATTGCGCACCATTTGGAAGTGAAGAGCAGTTGTTTTGAGCACAATTCACGTGTCAGGGTCAAAAACACCTTTTTGGTCAAAACATGCTTTTCTCGCTCTGAAAAGCATTTTGCACGCATAAAAACTGGAAAAGTTGATAACTCAGTCCCTTTCAATTCAAACGTGTAACTGAGCTTAAATAGGGTTATTTATGCCATTGCGCACTATTTGGAAGTGGAGAGCATTTGTTTTGACTATAATTCACGTGTTAGGGTCAAAAACACATTGTGGGTCAAAACATGCTTTTCTCGCTCTGAAAAGCATTTTGCACGCATAAAAACTGGAAAAGTGAATAACTCAGTCACTTTCAATGCAAACGTGTAACTGAGCTTAAATAGGGTTATTTATGCCATTGCGCACCATTTGGAAGTGAAGAGCAGTTGTTTTGAGCACAATTCACGTGTCAGGGTCAAAAACACCTTTTTGGTCAAAAAGTGATTCTCTCGCTCTGAAAAGCACTTTGCACGCATGAAAACTGGAAAAGTGAATAACTCAGTCCCTTTCAATGCAAACGTGTAACTGAGCTTAAATAGGGTTATTTATGCCATCGCGCACCATTTGGAAGTGGAGTGCAGTTGTTTTGACAATAATTCACGTGTTAGGGTCAAAAACACATTGTGGGTCAAAACATGCTTTTCTCGCTCTGAAAAGCATTTTGCACGCATAAAAACTGGAAAAGTGAATAACTCAGTCACTTTCAATGCAAACGTGTAACTGAGCTTAAATAGGGTTATTTATGCCATTGCGCACCATTTGGAAGTGGAGAGCAGTTGTTTTGACTATAATTCACGTGTTAGGGTCAAAAACACATTGTGGGTCAAAACATGCTTTTCTCGCTCTGAAAAGCATTTTGCACGCATAAAAACTGGAAAAGTTGATAACTCAGTCCCTTTCAATGCAACCGTGTAACTGAGCTTAAATAGGGTTATTTATGCCATCGCGCACCATTTGGAAGTGGAGAGCAGTTGTTTTGACTATAATTCACGTGTTAGGGTCAAAAACACATTGTGGGTCAAAACATGCTTTTCTCGCTCTGAAAAGCATTTTGCACGCATAAAAACTGGAAAAGTTGATAACTCAGTCCCTTTCAATGCAAACGTGTAACTGAGCTTAAATAGGGTTATTTATGCCATTGCGCACTATTTGGAAGTGGAGAGCATTTGTTTTGACTATAATTCACGTGTTAGGGTCAAAAACACATTGTGGGTCAAAACATGCTTTTCTCGCTCTGAAAAGCATTTTGCACGCATAAAAACTGGAAAAGTGAATAACTCAGTCACTTTCAATGCAAACGTGTAACTGAGCTTAAATAGGGTTATTTATGCCATTGCGCACCATTTGGAAGTGAAGAGCAGTTGTTTTGAGCACAATTCACGTGTCAGGGTCAAAAACACCTTTTTGGTCAAAAAGTGATTCTCTCGCTCTGAAAAGCACTTTGCACGCATAAAAACTGGAAAAGTGAATAACTCAGTCCCTTTCAATGCAAACGTGTAACTGAGCTTAAATAGGGTTATTTATGCCATCGCGCACCATTTGGAAGTGGAGTGCAGTTGTTTTGACAATAATTCACGTGTTAGGGTCAAAAACACATTGTGGGTCAAAACATGCTTTTCTCGCTCTGAAAAGCATTTTGCACGCATAAAAACTGGAAAAGTGAATAACTCAGTCACTTTCAATGCAAACGTGTAACTGAGCTTAAACAGGGTTATTTATGCCATTGCGCACCATTTGGAAGTGAAGAGCAGTTGTTTTGAGCACAATTCACGTGTCAGGGTCAAAAACACCTTTTTGGTCAAAAAGTGATTCTCTCGCTCTGAAAAGCACTTTGCACGCATAAAAACTGGAAAAGTTGATAACTCAGTCCCTTTCAATGCAAACGTGTAACTGAGCTTAAATAGGGTTATTTATGCCATCGCGCACCATTTGGAAGTGGAGAGCAGTTGTTTTGACTATAATTCACGTGTTAGGGTCAAAAACACATTGTGGGTCAAAACATGCTTTTCTCGCTCTGAAAAGCATTTTGCACGCATAAAAACTGGAAAAGTTGATAACTCAGTCCCTTTCAATGCAACCGTGTAACTGAGCTTAAATAGGGTTATTTATGCCATCGCGCACCATTTGGAAGTGGAGAGCAGTTGTTTTGACTATAATTCACGTGTTAGGGTCAAAAACACATTGTGGGTCAAAACATGCTTTTCTCGCTCTGAAAAGCATTTTGCACGCATAAAAACTGGAAAAGTTGATAACTCAGTCCCTTTCAATTCAAACGTGTAACTGAGCTTAAATAGGGTTATTTATGCCATTGCGCACTATTTGGAAGTGGAGAGCATTTGTTTTGACTATAATTCACGTGTTAGGGTCAAAAACACATTGTGGGTCAAAACATGCTTTTCTCGCTCTGAAAAGCATTTTGCACGCATAAAAACTGGAAAAGTGAATAACTCAGTCACTTTCAATGCAAACGTGTAACTGAGCTTAAATAGGGTTATTTATGCCATTGCGCACCATTTGGAAGTGAAGAGCAGTTGTTTTGAGCACAATTCACGTGTCAGGGTCAAAAACACCTTTTTGGTCAAAAAGTGATTCTCTCGCTCTGAAAAGCACTTTGCACGCATAAAAACTGGAAAAGTTGATAACTCAGTCCCTTTCAATGCAAACGTGTAACTGAGCTTAAATAGGGTTATTTATGCCATTGCGCACTATTTGGAAGTGGAGAGCATTTGTTTTGACTATAATTCACGTGTTAGGGTCAAAAACACATTGTGGGTCAAAACATGCTTTTCTCGCTCTGAAAAGCATTTTGCACGCATAAAAACTGGAAAAGTTGATAACTCAGTCCCTTTCAATGCAAACGTGTAACTGAGCTTAAATAGGGTTATTTATGCCATTGCGCACTATTTGGAAGTGGAGAGCATTTGTTTTGACTATAATTCACGTGTTAGGGTCAAAAACACATTGTGGGTCAAAACATGCTTTTCTCGCTCTGAAAAGCATTTTGCACGCATAAAAACTGGAAAAGTGAATAACTCAGTCACTTTCAATGCAAACGTGTAACTGAGCTTAAATAGGGTTATTTATGCCATTGCGCACCATTTGGAAGTGAAGAGCAGTTGTTTTGAGCACAATTCACGTGTCAGGGTCAAAAACACCTTTTTGGTCAAAAAGTGATTCTCTCGCTCTGAAAAGCACTTTGCACGCATAAAAACTGGAAAAGTGAATAACTCAGTCCCTTTCAATGCAAACGTGTAACTGAGCTTAAATAGGGTTATTTATGCCATCGCGCACCATTTGGAAGTGGAGTGCAGTTGTTTTGACAATAATTCACGTGTTAGGGTCAAAAACACATTGTGGGTCAAAACATGCTTTTCTCGCTCTGAAAAGCATTTTGCACGCATAAAAACTGGAAAAGTGAATAACTCAGTCACTTTCAATGCAAACGTGTAACTGAGCTTAAACAGGGTTATTTATGCCATTGCGCACCATTTGGAAGTGAAGAGCAGTTGTTTTGAGCACAATTCACGTGTCAGGGTCAAAAACACCTTTTTGGTCAAAACATGCTTTTCTCGCTCTGAAAAGCATTTTGCACGCATAAAAACTGGAAAAGTTGATAACTCAGTCCCTTTCAATTCAAACGTGTAACTGAGCTTAAATAGGGTTATTTATGCCATTGCGCACTATTTGGAAGTGGAGTGCAGTTGTTTTGACAATAATTCACGTGTTAGGGTCAAAAACACATTGTGGGTCAAAACATGCTTTTCTCGCTCTGAAAAGCATTTTGCACGCATAAAAACTGGAAAAGTGAATAACTCAGTCACTTTCAATGCAAACGTGTAACTGAGCTTAAATAGGGTTATTTATGCCATTGCGCACCATTTGGAAGTGGAGAGCAGTTGTTTTGACTATAATTCACGTGTTAGGGTCAAAAACACATTGTGGGTCAAAACATGCTTTTCTCGCTCTGAAAAGCATTTTGCACGCATAAAAACTGGAAAAGTGAATAACTCAGTCACTTTCAATGCAAACGTGTAACTGAGCTTAAATAGGGTTATTTATGCCATTGCGCACCATTTGGAAGTGAAGAGCAGTTGTTTTGAGCACAATTCACGTGTCAGGGTCAAAAACACCTTTTTGGTCAAAAAGTGATTCTCTCGCTCTGAAAAGCACTTTGCACGCATAAAAACTGGAAAAGTGAATAACTCAGTCCCTTTCAATGCAAACGTGTAACTGAGCTTAAATAGGGTTATTTATGCCATCGCGCACCATTTGGAAGTGGAGTGCAGTTGTTTTGACAATAATTCACGTGTTAGGGTCAAAAACACATTGTGGGTCAAAACATGCTTTTCTCGCTCTGAAAAGCATTTTGCACGCATAAAAACTGGAAAAGTGAATAACTCAGTCACTTTCAATGCAAACGTGTAACTGAGCTTAAACAGGGTTATTTATGCCATTGCGCACCATTTGGAAGTGAAGAGCAGTTGTTTTGAGCACAATTCACGTGTCAGGGTCAAAAACACCTTTTTGGTCAAAACATGCTTTTCTCGCTCTGAAAAGCATTTTGCACGCATAAAAACTGGAAAAGTTGATAACTCAGTCCCTTTCAATTCAAACGTGTAACTGAGCTTAAATAGGGTTATTTATGCCATTGCGCACTATTTGGAAGTGGAGAGCATTTGTTTTGACTATAATTCACGTGTTAGGGTCAAAAACACATTGTGGGTCAAAACATGCTTTTCTCGCTCTGAAAAGCATTTTGCACGCATAAAAACTGGAAAAGTGAATAACTCAGTCACTTTCAATGCAAACGTGTAACTGAGCTTAAATAGGGTTATTTATGCCATTGCGCACCATTTGGAAGTGAAGAGCAGTTGTTTTGAGCACAATTCACGTGTCAGGGTCAAAAACACCTTTTTGGTCAAAAAGTGATTCTCTCGCTCTGAAAAGCACTTTGCACGCATGAAAACTGGAAAAGTGAATAACTCAGTCCCTTTCAATGCAAACGTGTAACTGAGCTTAAATAGGGTTATTTATGCCATCGCGCACCATTTGGAAGTGGAGTGCAGTTGTTTTGACAATAATTCACGTGTTAGGGTCAAAAACACATTGTGGGTCAAAACATGCTTTTCTCGCTCTGAAAAGCATTTTGCACGCATAAAAACTGGAAAAGTGAATAACTCAGTCACTTTCAATGCAAACGTGTAACTGAGCTTAAATAGGGTTATTTATGCCATTGCGCACCATTTGGAAGTGGAGAGCAGTTGTTTTGACTATAATTCACGTGTTAGGGTCAAAAACACATTGTGGGTCAAAACATGCTTTTCTCGCTCTGAAAAGCATTTTGCACGCATAAAAACTGGAAAAGTTGATAACTCAGTCCCTTTCAATGCAACCGTGTAACTGAGCTTAAATAGGGTTATTTATGCCATCGCGCACCATTTGGAAGTGGAGAGCAGTTGTTTTGACTATAATTCACGTGTTAGGGTCAAAAACACATTGTGGGTCAAAACATGCTTTTCTCGCTCTGAAAAGCATTTTGCACGCATAAAAACTGGAAAAGTTGATAACTCAGTCCCTTTCAATGCAAACGTGTAACTGAGCTTAAATAGGGTTATTTATGCCATTGCGCACTATTTGGAAGTGGAGAGCATTTGTTTTGACTATAATTCACGTGTTAGGGTCAAAAACACATTGTGGGTCAAAACATGCTTTTCTCGCTCTGAAAAGCATTTTGCACGCATAAAAACTGGAAAAGTGAATAACTCAGTCACTTTCAATGCAAACGTGTAACTGAGCTTAAATAGGGTTATTTATGCCATTGCGCACCATTTGGAAGTGAAGAGCAGTTGTTTTGAGCACAATTCACGTGTCAGGGTCAAAAACACCTTTTTGGTCAAAAAGTGATTCTCTCGCTCTGAAAAGCACTTTGCACGCATAAAAACTGGAAAAGTGAATAACTCAGTCCCTTTCAATGCAAACGTGTAACTGAGCTTAAATAGGGTTATTTATGCCATCGCGCACCATTTGGAAGTGGAGTGCAGTTGTTTTGACAATAATTCACGTGTTAGGGTCAAAAACACATTGTGGGTCAAAACATGCTTTTCTCGCTCTGAAAAGCATTTTGCACGCATAAAAACTGGAAAAGTGAATAACTCAGTCACTTTCAATGCAAACGTGTAACTGAGCTTAAACAGGGTTATTTATGCCATTGCGCACCATTTGGAAGTGAAGAGCAGTTGTTTTGAGCACAATTCACGTGTCAGGGTCAAAAACACCTTTTTGGTCAAAAAGTGATTCTCTCGCTCTGAAAAGCACTTTGCACGCATAAAAACTGGAAAAGTTGATAACTCAGTCCCTTTCAATGCAAACGTGTAACTGAGCTTAAATAGGGTTATTTATGCCATCGCGCACCATTTGGAAGTGGAGAGCAGTTGTTTTGACTATAATTCACGTGTTAGGGTCAAAAACACATTGTGGGTCAAAACATGCTTTTCTCGCTCTGAAAAGCATTTTGCACGCATAAAAACTGGAAAAGTTGATAACTCAGTCCCTTTCAATGCAACCGTGTAACTGAGCTTAAATAGGGTTATTTATGCCATCGCGCACCATTTGGAAGTGGAGAGCAGTTGTTTTGACTATAATTCACGTGTTAGGGTCAAAAACACATTGTGGGTCAAAACATGCTTTTCTCGCTCTGAAAAGCATTTTGCACGCATAAAAACTGGAAAAGTTGATAACTCAGTCCCTTTCAATTCAAACGTGTAACTGAGCTTAAATAGGGTTATTTATGCCATTGCGCACTATTTGGAAGTGGAGAGCATTTGTTTTGACTATAATTCACGTGTTAGGGTCAAAAACACATTGTGGGTCAAAACATGCTTTTCTCGCTCTGAAAAGCATTTTGCACGCATAAAAACTGGAAAAGTGAATAACTCAGTCACTTTCAATGCAAACGTGTAACTGAGCTTAAATAGGGTTATTTATGCCATTGCGCACCATTTGGAAGTGAAGAGCAGTTGTTTTGAGCACAATTCACGTGTCAGGGTCAAAAACACCTTTTTGGTCAAAAAGTGATTCTCTCGCTCTGAAAAGCACTTTGCACGCATAAAAACTGGAAAAGTTGATAACTCAGTCCCTTTCAATGCAAACGTGTAACTGAGCTTAAATAGGGTTATTTATGCCATTGCGCACTATTTGGAAGTGGAGAGCATTTGTTTTGACTATAATTCACGTGTTAGGGTCAAAAACACATTGTGGGTCAAAACATGCTTTTCTCGCTCTGAAAAGCATTTTGCACGCATAAAAACTGGAAAAGTTGATAACTCAGTCCCTTTCAATGCAAACGTGTAACTGAGCTTAAATAGGGTTATTTATGCCATTGCGCACTATTTGGAAGTGGAGAGCATTTGTTTTGACTATAATTCACGTGTTAGGGTCAAAAACACATTGTGGGTCAAAACATGCTTTTCTCGCTCTGAAAAGCATTTTGCACGCATAAAAACTGGAAAAGTTGATAACTCAGTCCCTTTCAATTCAAACGTGTAACTGAGCTTAAATAGGGTTATTTATGCCATTGCGCACTATTTGGAAGTGGAGTGCAGTTGTTTTGACAATAATTCACGTGTTAGGGTCAAAAACACATTGTGGGTCAAAACATGCTTTTCTCGCTCTGAAAAGCATTTTGCACGCATAAAAACTGGAAAAGTGAATAACTCAGTCACTTTCAATGCAAACGTGTAACTGAGCTTAAATAGGGTTATTTATGCCATTGCGCACCATTTGGAAGTGGAGAGCAGTTGTTTTGACTATAATTCACGTGTTAGGGTCAAAAACACATTGTGGGTCAAAACATGCTTTTCTCGCTCTGAAAAGCATTTTGCACGCATAAAAACTGGAAAAGTTGATAACTCAGTCCCTTTCAATGCAACCGTGTAACTGAGCTTAAATAGGGTTATTTATGCCATCGCGCACCATTTGGAAGTGGAGAGCAGTTGTTTTGACTATAATTCACGTGTTAGGGTCAAAAACACATTGTGGGTCAAAACATGCTTTTCTCGCTCTGAAAAGCATTTTGCACGCATAAAAACTGGAAAAGTTGATAACTCAGTCCCTTTCAATGCAAACGTGTAACTGAGCTTAAATAGGGTTATTTTTGCCATTGCGCACTATTTGGAAGTGGAGAGCATTTGTTTTGACTATAATTCACGTGTTAGGGTCAAAAACACATTGTGGGTCAAAACATGCTTTTCTCGCTCTGAAAAGCATTTTGCACGCATAAAAACTGGAAAAGTGAATAACTCAGTCACTTTCAATGCAAACGTGTAACTGAGCTTAAATAGGGTTATTTATGCCATTGCGCACCATTTGGAAGTGAAGAGCAGTTGTTTTGAGCACAATTCACGTGTCAGGGTCAAAAACACCTTTTTGGTCAAAAAGTGATTCTCTCGCTCTGAAAAGCACTTTGCACGCATAAAAACTGGAAAAGTGAATAACTCAGTCCCTTTCAATGCAAACGTGTAACTGAGCTTAAATAGGGTTATTTATGCCATCGCGCACCATTTGGAAGTGGAGTGCAGTTGTTTTGACAATAATTCACGTGTTAGGGTCAAAAACACATTGTGGGTCAAAACATGCTTTTCTCGCTCTGAAAAGCATTTTGCACGCATAAAAACTGGAAAAGTTGATAACTCAGTCCCTTTCAATGCAACCGTGTAACTGAGCTTAAATAGGGTTATTTATGCCATCGCGCACCATTTGGAAGTGGAGAGCAGTTGTTTTGACTATAATTCACGTGTTAGGGTCAAAAACACATTGTGGGTCAAAACATGCTTTTCTCGCTCTGAAAAGCATTTTGCACGCATAAAAACTGGAAAAGTTGATAACTCAGTCCCTTTCAATTCAAACGTGTAACTGAGCTTAAATAGGGTTATTTATGCCATTGCGCACTATTTGGAAGTGGAGAGCATTTGTTTTGACTATAATTCACGTGTTAGGGTCAAAAACACATTGTGGGTCAAAACATGCTTTTCTCGCTCTGAAAAGCATTTTGCACGCATAAAAACTGGAAAAGTGAATAACTCAGTCACTTTCAATGCAAACGTGTAACTGAGCTTAAATAGGGTTATTTATGCCATTGCGCACCATTTGGAAGTGAAGAGCAGTTGTTTTGAGCACAATTCACGTGTCAGGGTCAAAAACACCTTTTTGGTCAAAAAGTGATTCTCTCGCTCTGAAAAGCACTTTGCACGCATAAAAACTGGAAAAGTTGATAACTCAGTCCCTTTCAATGCAAACGTGTAACTGAGCTTAAATAGGGTTATTTATGCCATTGCGCACTATTTGGAAGTGGAGAGCATTTGTTTTGACTATAATTCACGTGTTAGGGTCAAAAACACATTGTGGGTCAAAACATGCTTTTCTCGCTCTGAAAAGCATTTTGCACGCATAAAAACTGGAAAAGTTGATAACTCAGTCCCTTTCAATGCAAACGTGTAACTGAGCTTAAATAGGGTTATTTATGCCATTGCGCACTATTTGGAAGTGGAGAGCATTTGTTTTGACTATAATTCACGTGTTAGGGTCAAAAACACATTGTGGGTCAAAACATGCTTTTCTCGCTCTGAAAAGCATTTTGCACGCATAAAAACTGGAAAAGTGAATAACTCAGTCACTTTCAATGCAAACGTGTAACTGAGCTTAAATAGGGTTATTTATGCCATTGCGCACCATTTGGAAGTGAAGAGCAGTTGTTTTGAGCACAATTCACGTGTCAGGGTCAAAAACACCTTTTTGGTCAAAAAGTGATTCTCTCGCTCTGAAAAGCACTTTGCACGCATAAAAACTGGAAAAGTGAATAACTCAGTCCCTTTCAATGCAAACGTGTAACTGAGCTTAAATAGGGTTATTTATGCCATCGCGCACCATTTGGAAGTGGAGTGCAGTTGTTTTGACAATAATTCACGTGTTTGGGTCAAAAACACATTGTGGGTCAAAACATGCTTTTCTCGCTCTGAAAAGCATTTTGCACGCATAAAAACTGGAAAAGTGAATAACTCAGTCACTTTCAATGCAAACGTGTAACTGAGCTTAAACAGGGTTATTTATGCCATTGCGCACCATTTGGAAGTGTAGAGCAGTTGTTTTGAGCACAATTCACGTGTCAGGGTCAAAAACACCTTTTTGGTCAAAACATGCTTTTCTCGCTCTGAAAAGCATTTTGCACGCATAAAAACTGGAAAAGTTGATAACTCAGTCCCTTTCAATTCAAACGTGTAACTGAGCTTAAATAGGGTTATTTATGCCATTGCGCACTATTTGGAAGTGGAGAGCATTTGTTTTGACTATAATTCACGTGTTAGGGTCAAAAACACATTGTGGGTCAAAACATGCTTTTCTCGCTCTGAAAAGCATTTTGCACGCATAAAAACTGGAAAAGTGAATAACTCAGTCACTTTCAATGCAAACGTGTAACTGAGCTTAAATAGGGTTATTTATGCCATTGCGCACCATTTGGAAGTGAAGAGCAGTTGTTTTGAGCACAATTCACGTGTCAGGGTCAAAAACACCTTTTTGGTCAAAAAGTGATTCTCTCGCTCTGAAAAGCACTTTGCACGCATGAAAACTGGAAAAGTGAATAACTCAGTCCCTTTCAATGCAAACGTGTAACTGAGCTTAAATAGGGTTATTTATGCCATCGCGCACCATTTGGAAGTGGAGTGCAGTTGTTTTGACAATAATTCACGTGTTAGGGTCAAAAACACATTGTGGGTCAAAACATGCTTTTCTCGCTCTGAAAAGCATTTTGCACGCATAAAAACTGGAAAAGTTGATAACTCAGTCCCTTTCAATGCAAACGTGTAACTGAGCTTAAATAGGGTTATTTATGCCATTGCGCACTATTTGGAAGTGGAGAGCATTTGTTTTGACTATAATTCACGTGTTAGGGTCAAAAACACATTGTGGGTCAAAACATGCTTTTCTCGCTCTGAAAAGCATTTTGCACGCATAAAAACTGGAAAAGTTGATAACTCAGTCCCTTTCAATTCAAACGTGTAACTGAGCTTAAATAGGGTTATTTATGCCATTGCGCACTATTTGGAAGTGGAGTGCAGTTGTTTTGACAATAATTCACGTGTTAGGGTCAAAAACACATTGTGGGTCAAAACATGCTTTTCTCGCTCTGAAAAGCATTTTGCACGCATAAAAACTGGAAAAGTGAATAACTCAGTCACTTTCAATGCAAACGTGTAACTGAGCTTAAATAGGGTTATTTATGCCATTGCGCACCATTTGGAAGTGGAGAGCAGTTGTTTTGACTATAATTCACGTGTTAGGGTCAAAAACACATTGTGGGTCAAAACATGCTTTTCTCGCTCTGAAAAGCATTTTGCACGCATAAAAACTGGAAAAGTTGATAACTCAGTCCCTTTCAATGCAACCGTGTAACTGAGCTTAAATAGGGTTATTTATGCCATCGCGCACCATTTGGAAGTGGAGAGCAGTTGTTTTGACTATAATTCACGTGTTAGGGTCAAAAACACATTGTGGGTCAAAACATGCTTTTCTCGCTCTGAAAAGCATTTTGCACGCATAAAAACTGGAAAAGTTGATAACTCAGTCCCTTTCAATGCAAACGTGTAACTGAGCTTAAATAGGGTTATTTTTGCCATTGCGCACTATTTGGAAGTGGAGAGCATTTGTTTTGACTATAATTCACGTGTTAGGGTCAAAAACACATTGTGGGTCAAAACATGCTTTTCTCGCTCTGAAAAGCATTTTGCACGCATAAAAACTGGAAAAGTGAATAACTCAGTCACTTTCAATGCAAACGTGTAACTGAGCTTAAATAGGGTTATTTATGCCATTGCGCACCATTTGGAAGTGAAGAGCAGTTGTTTTGAGCACAATTCACGTGTCAGGGTCAAAAACACCTTTTTGGTCAAAAAGTGATTCTCTCGCTCTGAAAAGCACTTTGCACGCATAAAAACTGGAAAAGTGAATAACTCAGTCCCTTTCAATGCAAACGTGTAACTGAGCTTAAATAGGGTTATTTATGCCATCGCGCACCATTTGGAAGTGGAGTGCAGTTGTTTTGACAATAATTCACGTGTTAGGGTCAAAAACACATTGTGGGTCAAAACATGCTTTTCTCGCTCTGAAAAGCATTTTGCACGCATAAAAACTGGAAAAGTTGATAACTCAGTCCCTTTCAATGCAACCGTGTAACTGAGCTTAAA
Organism: Micromesistius poutassou; assembly: GCF_964030765.1. Taxonomy (NCBI): domain Eukaryota; kingdom Metazoa; phylum Chordata; class Actinopteri; order Gadiformes; family Gadidae; genus Micromesistius; species Micromesistius poutassou. Next base: position 313,956 of record NC_140290.1, on the reverse strand, counting down.
TAGGGTTATTTATGCCATCGCGCACCATTTGGAAGTGGAGAGCAGTTGTTTTGACTATAATTCACGTGTTAGGGTCAAAAACACATTGTGGGTCAAAACATGCTTTTCTCGCTCTGAAAAGCATTTTGCACGCATAAAAACTGGAAAAGTTGATAACTCAGTCCCTTTCAATTCAAACGTGTAACTGAGCTTAAATAGGGTTATTTATGCCATTGCGCACTATTTGGAAGTGGAGAGCATTTGTTTTGACTATAATTCACGTGTTAGGGTCAAAAACACATTGTGGGTCAAAACATGCTTTTCTCGCTCTGAAAAGCATTTTGCACGCATAAAAACTGGAAAAGTGAATAACTCAGTCACTTTCAATGCAAACGTGTAACTGAGCTTAAATAGGGTTATTTATGCCATTGCGCACCATTTGGAAGTGAAGAGCAGTTGTTTTGAGCACAATTCACGTGTCAGGGTCAAAAACACCTTTTTGGTCAAAAAGTGATTCTCTCGCTCTGAAAAGCACTTTGCACGCATAAAAACTGGAAAAGTTGATAACTCAGTCCCTTTCAATGCAAACGTGTAACTGAGCTTAAATAGGGTTATTTATGCCATTGCGCACTATTTGGAAGTGGAGAGCATTTGTTTTGACTATAATTCACGTGTTAGGGTCAAAAACACATTGTGGGTCAAAACATGCTTTTCTCGCTCTGAAAAGCATTTTGCACGCATAAAAACTGGAAAAGTTGATAACTCAGTCCCTTTCAATGCAAACGTGTAACTGAGCTTAAATAGGGTTATTTATGCCATTGCGCACTATTTGGAAGTGGAGAGCATTTGTTTTGACTATAATTCACGTGTTAGGGTCAAAAACACATTGTGGGTCAAAACATGCTTTTCTCGCTCTGAAAAGCATTTTGCACGCATAAAAACTGGAAAAGTGAATAACTCAGTCACTTTCAATGCAAACGTGTAACTGAGCTTAAATAGGGTTATTTATGCCATTGCGCACCATTTGGAAGTGAAGAGCAGTTGTTTTGAGCACAATTCACGTGTCAGGGTCAAAAACACCTTTTTGGTCAAAAAGTGATTCTCTCGCTCTGAAAAGCACTTTGCACGCATAAAAACTGGAAAAGTGAATAACTCAGTCCCTTTCAATGCAAACGTGTAACTGAGCTTAAATAGGGTTATTTATGCCATCGCGCACCATTTGGAAGTGGAGTGCAGTTGTTTTGACAATAATTCACGTGTTTGGGTCAAAAACACATTGTGGGTCAAAACATGCTTTTCTCGCTCTGAAAAGCATTTTGCACGCATAAAAACTGGAAAAGTGAATAACTCAGTCACTTTCAATGCAAACGTGTAACTGAGCTTAAACAGGGTTATTTATGCCATTGCGCACCATTTGGAAGTGAAGAGCAGTTGTTTTGAGCACAATTCACGTGTCAGGGTCAAAAACACCTTTTTGGTCAAAACATGCTTTTCTCGCTCTGAAAAGCATTTTGCACGCATAAAAACTGGAAAAGTTGATAACTCAGTCCCTTTCAATTCAAACGTGTAACTGAGCTTAAATAGGGTTATTTATGCCATTGCGCACTATTTGGAAGTGGAGAGCATTTGTTTTGACTATAATTCACGTGTTAGGGTCAAAAACACATTGTGGGTCAAAACATGCTTTTCTCGCTCTGAAAAGCATTTTGCACGCATAAAAACTGGAAAAGTGAATAACTCAGTCACTTTCAATGCAAACGTGTAACTGAGCTTAAATAGGGTTATTTATGCCATTGCGCACCATTTGGAAGTGAAGAGCAGTTGTTTTGAGCACAATTCACGTGTCAGGGTCAAAAACACCTTTTTGGTCAAAAAGTGATTCTCTCGCTCTGAAAAGCACTTTGCACGCATGAAAACTGGAAAAGTGAATAACTCAGTCCCTTTCAATGCAAACGTGTAACTGAGCTTAAATAGGGTTATTTATGCCATCGCGCACCATTTGGAAGTGGAGTGCAGTTGTTTTGACAATAATTCACGTGTTAGGGTCAAAAACACATTGTGGGTCAAAACATGCTTTTCTCGCTCTGAAAAGCATTTTGCACGCATAAAAACTGGAAAAGTGAATAACTCAGTCACTTTCAATGCAAACGTGTAACTGAGCTTAAATAGGGTTATTTATGCCATTGCGCACCATTTGGAAGTGGAGAGCAGTTGTTTTGACTATAATTCACGTGTTAGGGTCAAAAACACATTGTGGGTCAAAACATGCTTTTCTCGCTCTGAAAAGCATTTTGCACGCATAAAAACTGGAAAAGTTGATAACTCAGTCCCTTTCAATGCAACCGTGTAACTGAGCTTAAATAGGGTTATTTATGCCATCGCGCACCATTTGGAAGTGGAGAGCAGTTGTTTTGACTATAATTCACGTGTTAGGGTCAAAAACACATTGTGGGTCAAAACATGCTTTTCTCGCTCTGAAAAGCATTTTGCACGCATAAAAACTGGAAAAGTTGATAACTCAGTCCCTTTCAATGCAAACGTGTAACTGAGCTTAAATAGGGTTATTTATGCCATTGCGCACTATTTGGAAGTGGAGAGCATTTGTTTTGACTATAATTCACGTGTTAGGGTCAAAAACACATTGTGGGTCAAAACATGCTTTTCTCGCTCTGAAAAGCATTTTGCACGCATAAAAACTGGAAAAGTGAATAACTCAGTCACTTTCAATGCAAACGTGTAACTGAGCTTAAATAGGGTTATTTATGCCATTGCGCACCATTTGGAAGTGAAGAGCAGTTGTTTTGAGCACAATTCACGTGTCAGGGTCAAAAACACCTTTTTGGTCAAAAAGTGATTCTCTCGCTCTGAAAAGCACTTTGCACGCATAAAAACTGGAAAAGTGAATAACTCAGTCCCTTTCAATGCAAACGTGTAACTGAGCTTAAATAGGGTTATTTATGCCATCGCGCACCATTTGGAAGTGGAGTGCAGTTGTTTTGACAATAATTCACGTGTTAGGGTCAAAAACACATTGTGGGTCAAAACATGCTTTTCTCGCTCTGAAAAGCATTTTGCACGCATAAAAACTGGAAAAGTGAATAACTCAGTCACTTTCAATGCAAACGTGTAACTGAGCTTAAACAGGGTTATTTATGCCATTGCGCACCATTTGGAAGTGAAGAGCAGTTGTTTTGAGCACAATTCACGTGTCAGGGTCAAAAACACCTTTTTGGTCAAAAAGTGATTCTCTCGCTCTGAAAAGCACTTTGCACGCATAAAAACTGGAAAAGTTGATAACTCAGTCCCTTTCAATGCAAACGTGTAACTGAGCTTAAATAGGGTTATTTATGCCATCGCGCACCATTTGGAAGTGGAGAGCAGTTGTTTTGACTATAATTCACGTGTTAGGGTCAAAAACACATTGTGGGTCAAAACATGCTTTTCTCGCTCTGAAAAGCATTTTGCACGCATAAAAACTGGAAAAGTTGATAACTCAGTCCCTTTCAATGCAACCGTGTAACTGAGCTTAAATAGGGTTATTTATGCCATCGCGCACCATTTGGAAGTGGAGAGCAGTTGTTTTGACTATAATTCACGTGTTAGGGTCAAAAACACATTGTGGGTCAAAACATGCTTTTCTCGCTCTGAAAAGCATTTTGCACGCATAAAAATTGGAAAAGTTGATAACTCAGTCCCTTTCAATTCAAACGTGTAACTGAGCTTAAATAGGGTTATTTATGCCATTGCGCACTATTTGGAAGTGGAGAGCATTTGTTTTGACTATAATTCACGTGTTAGGGTCAAAAACACATTGTGGGTCAAAACATGCTTTTCTCGCTCTGAAAAGCATTTTGCACGCATAAGAACTGGAAAAGTGAATAACTCAGTCACTTTCAATGCAAACGTGTAACTGAGCTTAAATAGGGTTATTTATGCCATTGCGCACCATTTGGAAGTGAAGAGCAGTTGTTTTGAGCACAATTCACGTGTCAGGGTCAAAAACACCTTTTTGGTCAAAAAGTGATTCTCTCGCTCTGAAAAGCACTTTGCACGCATAAAAACTGGAAAAGTTGATAACTCAGTCCCTTTCAATGCAAACGTGTAACTGAGCTTAAATAGGGTTATTTATGCCATTGCGCACTATTTGGAAGTGGAGAGCATTTGTTTTGACTATAATTCACGTGTTAGGGTCAAAAACACATTGTGGGTCAAAACATGCTTTTCTCGCTCTGAAAAGCATTTTGCACGCATAAAAACTGGAAAAGTTGATAACTCAGTCCCTTTCAATGCAAACGTGTAACTGAGCTTAAATAGGGTTATTTATGCCATTGCGCACTATTTGGAAGTGGAGAGCATTTGTTTTGACTATAATTCACGTGTTAGGGTCAAAAACACATTGTGGGTCAAAACATGCTTTTCTCGCTCTGAAAAGCATTTTGCACGCATAAAAACTGGAAAAGTGAATAACTCAGTCACTTTCAATGCAAACGTGTAACTGAGCTTAAATAGGGTTATTTATGCCATTGCGCACCATTTGGAAGTGAAGAGCAGTTGTTTTGAGCACAATTCACGTGTCAGGGTCAAAAACACCTTTTTGGTCAAAAAGTGATTCTCTCGCTCTGAAAAGCACTTTGCACGCATAAAAACTGGAAAAGTTGATAACTCAGTCCCTTTCAATGCAAACGTGTAACTGAGCTTAAATAGGGTTATTTATGCCATTGCGCACTATTTGGAAGTGGAGAGCATTTGTTTTGACTATAATTCACGTGTTAGGGTCAAAAACACATTGTGGGTCAAAACATGCTTTTCTCGCTCTGAAAAGCATTTTGCACGCATAAAAACTGGAAAAGTTGATAACTCAGTCCCTTTCAATGCAAACGTGTAACTGAGCTTAAATAGGGTTATTTATGCCATTGCGCACTATTTGGAAGTGGAGAGCATTTGTTTTGACTATAATTCACGTGTTAGGGTCAAAAACACATTGTGGGTCAAAACATGCTTTTCTCGCTCTGAAAAGCATTTTGCACGCATAAAAACTGGAAAAGTGAATAACTCAGTCACTTTCAATGCAAACGTGTAACTGAGCTTAAACAGGGTTATTTATGCCATTGCGCACCATTTGGAAGTGAAGAGCAGTTGTTTTGAGCACAATTCACGTGTCAGGGTCAAAAACACCTTTTTGGTCAAAACATGCTTTTCTCGCTCTGAAAAGCATTTTGCACGCATAAAAACTGGAAAAGTTGATAACTCAGTCCCTTTCAATGCAACCGTGTAACTGAGCTTAAATAGGGTTATTTATGCCATCGCGCACCATTTGGAAGTGGAGAGCAGTTGTTTTGACTATAATTCACGTGTTAGGGTCAAAAACACATTGTGGGTCAAAACATGCTTTTCTCGCTCTGAAAAGCATTTTGCACGCATAAAAACTGGAAAAGTTGATAACTCAGTCCCTTTCAATTCAAACGTGTAACTGAGCTTAAATAGGGTTATTTATGCCATTGCGCACTATTTGGAAGTGGAGAGCATTTGTTTTGACTATAATTCACGTGTTAGGGTCAAAAACACATTGTGGGTCAAAACATGCTTTTCTCGCTCTGAAAAGCATTTTGCACGCATAAAAACTGGAAAAGTGAATAACTCAGTCACTTTCAATGCAAACGTGTAACTGAGCTTAAATAGGGTTATTTATGCCATTGCGCACCATTTGGAAGTGAAGAGCAGTTGTTTTGAGCACAATTCACGTGTCAGGGTCAAAAACACCTTTTTGGTCAAAAAGTGATTCTCTCGCTCTGAAAAGCACTTTGCACGCATAAAAACTGGAAAAGTTGATAACTCAGTCCCTTTCAATGCAAACGTGTAACTGAGCTTAAATAGGGTTATTTATGCCATTGCGCACTATTTGGAAGTGGAGAGCATTTGTTTTGACTATAATTCACGTGTTAGGGTCAAAAACACATTGTGGGTCAAAACATGCTTTTCTCGCTCTGAAAAGCATTTTGCACGCATAAAAACTGGAAAAGTTGATAACTCAGTCCCTTTCAATGCAAACGTGTAACTGAGCTTAAATAGGGTTATTTATGCCATTGCGCACTATTTGGAAGTGGAGAGCATTTGTTTTGACTATAATTCACGTGTTAGGGTCAAAAACACATTGTGGGTCAAAACATGCTTTTCTCGCTCTGAAAAGCATTTTGCACGCATAAAAACTGGAAAAGTGAATAACTCAGTCACTTTCAATGCAAACGTGTAACTGAGCTTAAATAGGGTTATTTATGCCATTGCGCACCATTTGGAAGTGAAGAGCAGTTGTTTTGAGCACAATTCACGTGTCAGGGTCAAAAACACCTTTTTGGTCAAAAAGTGATTCTCTCGCTCTGAAAAGCACTTTGCACGCATGAAAACTGGAAAAGTGAATAACTCAGTCCCTTTCAATGCAAACGTGTAACTGAGCTTAAATAGGGTTATTTATGCCATCGCGCACCATTTGGAAGTGGAGTGCAGTTGTTTTGACAATAATTCACGTGTTAGGGTCAAAAACACATTGTGGGTCAAAACATGCTTTTCTCGCTCTGAAAAGCATTTTGCACGCATAAAAACTGGAAAAGTGAATAACTCAGTCACTTTCAATGCAAACGTGTAACTGAGCTTAAATAGGGTTATTTATGCCATTGCGCACCATTTGGAAGTGGAGAGCAGTTGTTTTGACTATAATTCACGTGTTAGGGTCAAAAACACATTGTGGGTCAAAACATGCTTTTCTCGCTCTGAAAAGCATTTTGCACGCATAAAAACTGGAAAAGTTGATAACTCAGTCCCTTTCAATGCAACCGTGTAACTGAGCTTAAATAGGGTTATTTATGCCATCGCGCACCATTTGGAAGTGGAGAGCAGTTGTTTTGACTATAATTCACGTGTTAGGGTCAAAAACACATTGTGGGTCAAAACATGCTTTTCTCGCTCTGAAAAGCATTTTGCACGCATAAAAACTGGAAAAGTTGATAACTCAGTCCCTTTCAATGCAAACGTGTAACTGAGCTTAAATAGGGTTATTTATGCCATTGCGCACTATTTGGAAGTGGAGAGCATTTGTTTTGACTATAATTCACGTGTTAGGGTCAAAAACACATTGTGGGTCAAAACATGCTTTTCTCGCTCTGAAAAGCATTTTGCACGCATAAAAACTGGAAAAGTGAATAACTCAGTCACTTTCAATGCAAACGTGTAACTGAGCTTAAATAGGGTTATTTATGCCATTGCGCACCATTTGGAAGTGAAGAGCAGTTGTTTTGAGCACAATTCACGTGTCAGGGTCAAAAACACCTTTTTGGTCAAAAAGTGATTCTCTCGCTCTGAAAAGCACTTTGCACGCATAAAAACTGGAAAAGTGAATAACTCAGTCCCTTTCAATGCAAACGTGTAACTGAGCTTAAATAGGGTTATTTATGCCATCGCGCACCATTTGGAAGTGGAGTGCAGTTGTTTTGACAATAATTCACGTGTTAGGGTCAAAAACACATTGTGGGTCAAAACATGCTTTTCTCGCTCTGAAAAGCATTTTGCACGCATAAAAACTGGAAAAGTGAATAACTCAGTCACTTTCAATGCAAACGTGTAACTGAGCTTAAACAGGGTTATTTATGCCATTGCGCACCATTTGGAAGTGAAGAGCAGTTGTTTTGAGCACAATTCACGTGTCAGGGTCAAAAACACCTTTTTGGTCAAAAAGTGATTCTCTCGCTCTGAAAAGCACTTTGCACGCATAAAAACTGGAAAAGTTGATAACTCAGTCCCTTTCAATGCAAACGTGTAACTGAGCTTAAATAGGGTTATTTATGCCATCGCGCACCATTTGGAAGTGGAGAGCAGTTGTTTTGACTATAATTCACGTGTTAGGGTCAAAAACACATTGTGGGTCAAAACATGCTTTTCTCGCTCTGAAAAGCATTTTGCACGCATAAAAACTGGAAAAGTTGATAACTCAGTCCCTTTCAATGCAACCGTGTAACTGAGCTTAAATAGGGTTATTTATGCCATCGCGCACCATTTGGAAGTGGAGAGCAGTTGTTTTGACTATAATTCACGTGTTAGGGTCAAAAACACATTGTGGGTCAAAACATGCTTTTCTCGCTCTGAAAAGCATTTTGCACGCATAAAAACTGGAAAAGTTGATAACTCAGTCCCTTTCAATGCAAACGTGTAACTGAGCTTAAATAGGGTTATTTATGCCATTGCGCACTATCTGGAAGTGGAGAGCATTTGTTTTGACTATAATTCACGTGTTAGGGTCAAAAACACATTGTGGGTCAAAACATGCTTTTCTCGCTCTGAAAAGCATTTTGCACGCATAAAAACTGGAAAAGTGAATAACTCAGTCACTTTCAATGCAAACGTGTAACTGAGCTTAAATAGGGTTATTTATGCCATTGCGCACCATTTGGAAGTGAAGAGCAGTTGTTTTGAGCACAATTCACGTGTCAGGGTCAAAAACACCTTTTTGGTCAAAAAGTGATTCTCTCGCTCTGAAAAGCACTTTGCACGCATAAAAACTGGAAAAGTGAATAACTCAGTCCCTTTCAATGCAAACGTGTAACTGAGCTTAAATAGGGTTATTTATGCCATCGCGCACCATTTGGAAGTGGAGTGCAGTTGTTTTGACAATAATTCACGTGTTAGGGTCAAAAACACATTGTGGGTCAAAACATGCTTTTCTCGCTCTGAAAAGCATTTTGCACGCATAAAAACTGGAAAAGTGAATAACTCAGTCACTTTCAATGCAAACGTGTAACTGAGCTTAAACAGGGTTATTTATGCCATTGCGCACCATTTGGAAGTGAAGAGCAGTTGTTTTGAGCACAATTCACGTGTCAGGGTCAAAAACACCTTTTTGGTCAAAAAGTGATTCTCTCGCTCTGAAAAGCACTTTGCACGCATAAAAACTGGAAAAGTTGATAACTCAGTCCCTTTCAATGCAAACGTGTAACTGAGCTTAAATAGGGTTATTTATGCCATCGCGCACCATTTGGAAGTGGAGAGCAGTTGTTTTGACTATAATTCACGTGTTAGGGTCAAAAACACATTGTGGGTCAAAACATGCTTTTCTCGCTCTGAAAAGCATTTTGCACGCATAAAAACTGGAAAAGTTGATAACTCAGTCCCTTTCAATGCAACCGTGTAACTGAGCTTAAATAGGGTTATTTATGCCATCGCGCACCATTTGGAAGTGGAGAGCAGTTGTTTTGACTATAATTCACGTGTTAGGGTCAAAAACACATTGTGGGTCAAAACATGCTTTTCTCGCTCTGAAAAGCATTTTGCACGCATAAAAACTGGAAAAGTTGATAACTCAGTCCCTTTCAATTCAAACGTGTAACTGAGCTTAAATAGGGTTATTTATGCCATTGCGCACTATTTGGAAGTGGAGAGCATTTGTTTTGACTATAATTCACGTGTTAGGGTCAAAAACACATTGTGGGTCAAAACATGCTTTTCTCGCTCTGAAAAGCATTTTGTACGCATAAAAACTGGAAAAGTGAATAACTCAGTCACTTTCAATGCAAACGTGTAACTGAGCTTAAATAGGGTTATTTATGCCATTGCGCACCATTTGGAAGTGAAGAGCAGTTGTTTTGAGCACAATTCACGTGTCAGGGTCAAAAACACCTTTTTGGTCAAAAAGTGATTCTCTCGCTCTGAAAAGCACTTTGCACGCATAAAAACTGGAAAAGTTGATAACTCAGTCCCTTTCAATGCAAACGTGTAACTGAGCTTAAATAGGGTTATTTATGCCATTGCGCACTATTTGGAAGTGGAGAGCATTTGTTTTGACTATAATTCACGTGTTAGGGTCAAAAACACATTGTGGGTCAAAACATGCTTTTCTCGCTCTGAAAAGCATTTTGCACGCATAAAAACTGGAAAAGTTGATAACTCAGTCCCTTTCAATGCAAACGTGTAACTGAGCTTAAATAGGGTTATTTATGCCATTGCGCACTATTTGGAAGTGGAGAGCATTTGTTTTGACTATAATTCACGTGTTAGGGTCAAAAACACATTGTGGGTCAAAACATGCTTTTCTCGCTCTGAAAAGCATTTTGCACGCATAAAAACTGGAAAAGTGAATAACTCAGTCACTTTCAATGCAAACGTGTAACTGAGCTTAAATAGGGTTATTTATGCCATTGCGCACCATTTGGAAGTGAAGAGCAGTTGTTTTGAGCACAATTCACGTGTCAGGGTCAAAAACACCTTTTTGGTCAAAAAGTGATTCTCTCGCTCTGAAAAGCACTTTGCACGCATAAAAACTGGAAAAGTGAATAACTCAGTCCCTTTCAATGCAAACGTGTAACTGAGCTTAAATAGGGTTATTTATGCCATCGCGCACCATTTGGAAGTGGAGTGCAGTTGTTTTGACAATAATTCACGTGTTAGGGTCAAAAACACATTGTGGGTCAAAACATGCTTTTCTCGCTCTGAAAAGCATTTTGCACGCATAAAAACTGGAAAAGTGAATAACTCAGTCACTTTCAATGCAAACGTGTAACTGAGCTTAAATAGGGTTATTTATGCCATTGCGCACCATTTGGAAGTGAAGAGCAGTTGTTTTGAGCACAATTCACGTGTCAGGGTCAAAAACACCTTTTTGGTCAAAAAGTGATTCTCTCGCTCTGAAAAGCACTTTGCACGCATAAAAACTGGAAAAGTGAATAACTCAGTCCCTTTCAATGCAAACGTGTAACTGAGCTTAAATAGGGTTATTTATGCCATCGCGCACCATTTGGAAGTGGAGTGCAGTTGTTTTGACAATAATTCACGTGTTAGGGTCAAAAACACATTGTGGGTCAAAACATGCTTTTCTCGCTCTGAAAAGCATTTTGCACGCATAAAAACTGGAAAAGTGAATAACTCAGTCACTTTCAATGCAAACGTGTAACTGAGCTTAAATAGGGTTATTTATGCCATTGCGCACCATTTGGAAGTGGAGAGCAGTTGTTTTGACTATAATTCACGTGTTAGGGTCAAAAACACATTGTGGGTCAAAACATGCTTTTCTCGCTCTGAAAAGCATTTTGCACGCATAAAAACTGGAAAAGTTGATAACTCAGTCCCTTTCAATGCAACCGTGTAACTGAGCTTAAATAGGGTTATTTATGCCATCGCGCACCATTTGGAAGTGGAGAGCAGTTGTTTTGACTATAATTCACGTGTTAGGGTCAAAAACACATTGTGGGTCAAAACATGCTTTTCTCGCTCTGAAAAGCATTTTGCACGCATAAAAACTGGAAAAGTTGATAACTCAGTCCCTTTCAATTCAAACGTGTAACTGAGCTTAAATAGGGTTATTTATGCCATTGCGCACTATTTGGAAGTGGAGAGCATTTGTTTTGACTATAATTCACGTGTTAGGGTCAAAAACACATTGTGGGTCAAAACATGCTTTTCTCGCTCTGAAAAGCATTTTGCACGCATAAAAACTGGAAAAGTGAATAACTCAGTCACTTTCAATGCAAACGTGTAACTGAGCTTAAATAGGGTTATTTATGCCATTGCGCACCATTTGGAAGTGAAGAGCAGTTGTTTTGAGCACAATTCACGTGTCAGGGTCAAAAACACCTTTTTGGTCAAAAAGTGATTCTCTCGCTCTGAAAAGCACTTTGCACGCATGAAAACTGGAAAAGTGAATAACTCAGTCCCTTTCAATGCAAACGTGTAACTGAGCTTAAATAGGGTTATTTATGCCATTGCGCACTATTTGGAAGTGGAGAGCATTTGTTTTGACTATAATTCACGTGTTAGGGTCAAAAACACATTGTGGGTCAAAACATGCTTTTCTCGCTCTGAAAAGCATTTTGCACGCATAAAAACTGGAAAAGTTGATAACTCAGTCCCTTTCAATGCAAACGTGTAACTGAGCTTAAATAGGGTTATTTATGCCATTGCGCACTATTTGGAAGTGGAGAGCATTTGTTTTGACTATAATTCACGTGTTAGGGTCAAAAACACATTGTGGGTCAAAACATGCTTTTCTCGCTCTGAAAAGCATTTTGCACGCATAAAAACTGGAAAAGTGAATAACTCAGTCACTTTCAATGCAAACGTGTAACTGAGCTTAAATAGGGTTATTTATGCCATTGCGCACTATTTGGAAGTGGAGAGCATTTGTTTTGACTATAATTCACGTGTTAGGGTCAAAAACACATTGTGGGTCAAAACATGCTTTTCTCGCTCTGAAAAGCATTTTGCACGCATAAAAACTGGAAAAGTGAATAACTCAGTCACTTTCAATGCAAACGTGTAACTGAGCTTAAATAGGGTTATTTATGCCATTGCGCACCATTTGGAAGTGAAGAGCAGTTGTTTTGAGCACAATTCACGTGTCAGGGTCAAAAACACCTTTTTGGTCAAAAAGTGATTCTCTCGCTCTGAAAAGCACTTTGCACGCATAAAAACTGGAAAAGTGAATAACTCAGTCACTTTCAATGCAAACGTGTAACTGAGCTTAAATAGGGTTATTTATGCCATCGCGCACCATTTGGAAGTGGAGAGCAGTTGTTTTGACTATAATTCACGTGTTAGGGTCAAAAACACATTGTGGGTCAAAACATGCTTTTCTCGCTCTGAAAAGCATTTTGCACGCATAAAAACTGGAAAAGTTGATAACTCAGTCCCTTTCAATTCAAACGTGTAACTGAGCTTAAATAGGGTTATTTATGCCAATGCGCACTATTTGGAAGTGAAGAGCAGTTGTTTTGAGCACAATTCACGTGTCAGGGTCAAAAACACCTTTTTGGTCAAAAAGTGATTCTCTCGCTCTGAAAAGCACTTTGCACGCATGAAAACTGGAAAAGTGAATAACTCAGTCCCTTTCAATGCAAACGTGTAACTGAGCTTAAATAGGGTTATTTATGCCATCGCGCACCATTTGGAAGTGGAGAGCAGTTGTTTTGACTATAATTCACGTGTTAGGGTCAAAAACACATTGTGGGTCAAAACATGCTTTTCTCGCTCTGAAAAGCATTTTGCACGCATAAAAACTGGAAAAGTGAATAACTCAGTCACTTTCAATGCAAACGTGTAACTGAGCTTAAATAGGGTTATTTATGCCATTGCGCACCATTTGGAAGTGGAGAGCAGTTGTTTTGACTATAATTCACGTGTTAGGGTCAAAAACACATTGTGGGTCAAAACATGCTTTTCTCGCTCTGAAAAGCATTTTGCACGCATAAAAACTGGAAAAGTTGATAACTCAGTCCCTTTCAATGCAACCGTGTAACTGAGCTTAAATAGGGTTATTTATGCCATCGCGCACCATTTGGAAGTGGAGAGCAGTTGTTTTGACTATAATTCACGTGTTAGGGTCAAAAACACATTGTGGGTCAAAACATGCTTTTCTCGCTCTGAAAAGCATTTTGCACGCATAAAAACTGGAAAAGTTGATAACTCAGTCCCTTTCAATTCAAACGTGTAACTGAGCTTAAATAGGGTTATTTATGCCATTGCGCACTATTTGGAAGTGGAGAGCATTTGTTTTGACTATAATTCACGTGTTAGGGTCAAAAACACATTGTGGGTCAAAACATGCTTTTCTCGCTCTGAAAAGCATTTTGCACGCATAAAAACTGGAAAAGTGAATAACTCAGTCACTTTCAATGCAAACGTGTAACTGAGCTTAAATAGGGTTATTTATGCCATTGCGCACCATTTGGAAGTGAAGAGCAGTTGTTTTGAGCACAATTCACGTGTCAGGGTCAAAAACACCTTTTTGGTCAAAAAGTGATTCTCTCGCTCTGAAAAGCACTTTGCACGCATGAAAACTGGAAAAGTGAATAACTCAGTCCCTTTCAATGCAAACGTGTAACTGAGCTTAAATAGGGTTATTTATGCCATTGCGCACTATTTGGAAGTGGAGAGCATTTGTTTTGACTATAATTCACGTGTTAGGGTCAAAAACACATTGTGGGTCAAAACATGCTTTTCTCGCTCTGAAAAGCATTTTGCACGCATAAAAACTGGAAAAGTTGATAACTCAGTCCCTTTCAATGCAAACGTGTAACTGAGCTTAAATAGGGTTATTTATGCCATTGCGCACTATTTGGAAGTGGAGAGCATTTGTTTTGACTATAATTCACGTGTTAGGGTCAAAAACACATTGTGGGTCAAAACATGCTTTTCTCGCTCTGAAAAGCATTTTGCACGCATAAAAACTGGAAAAGTGAATAACTCAGTCACTTTCAATGCAAACGTGTAACTGAGCTTAAATAGGGTTATTTATGCCATTGCGCACCATTTGGAAGTGGAGAGCAGTTGTTTTGACTATAATTCACGTGTTAGGGTCAAAAACACATTGTGGGTCAAAACATGCTTTTCTCGCTCTGAAAAGCATTTTGCACGCATAAAAACTGGAAAAGTGAATAACTCAGTCACTTTCAATGCAAACGTGTAACTGAGCTTAAATAGGGTTATTTATGCCATTGCGCACCATTTGGAAGTGAAGAGCAGTTGTTTTGAGCACAATTCACGTGTCAGGGTCAAAAACACCTTTTTGGTCAAAAAGTGATTCTCTCGCTCTGAAAAGCACTTTGCACGCATAAAAACTGGAAAAGTGAATAACTCAGTCACTTTCAATGCAAACGTGTAACTGAGCTTAAATAGGGTTATTTATGCCATCGCGCACCATTTGGAAGTGGAGAGCAGTTGTTTTGACTATAATTCACGTGTTAGGGTCAAAAACACATTGTGGGTCAAAACATGCTTTTCTCGCTCTGAAAAGCATTTTGCACGCATAAAAACTGGAAAAGTTGATAACTCAGTCCCTTTCAATTCAAACGTGTAACTGAGCTTAAATAGGGTTATTTATGCCATTGCGCACTATTTGGAAGTGGAGAGCATTTGTTTTGACTATAATTCACGTGTTAGGGTCAAAAACACATTGTGGGTCAAAACATGCTTTTCTCGCTCTGAAAAGCATTTTGCACGCATAAAAACTGGAAAAGTGAATAACTCAGTCACTTTCAATGCAAACGTGTAACTGAGCTTAAATAGGGTTATTTATGCCATTGCGCACCATTTGGAAGTGAAGAGCAGTTGTTTTGAGCACAATTCACGTGTCAGGGTCAAAAACACCTTTTTGGTCAAAAAGTGATTCTCTCGCTCTGAAAAGCACTTTGCACGCATGAAAACTGGAAAAGTGAATAACTCAGTCCCTTTCAATGCAAACGTGTAACTGAGCTTAAATAGGGTTATTTATGCCATCGCGCACCATTTGGAAGTGGAGAGCAGTTGTTTTGACTATAATTCACGTGTTAGGGTCAAAAACACATTGTGGGTCAAAACATGCTTTTCTCGCTCTGAAAAGCATTTTGCACGCATAAAAACTGGAAAAGTTGATAACTCAGTCCCTTTCAATTCAAACGTGTAACTGAGCTTAAATAGGGTTATTTATGCCAATGCGCACTATTTGGAAGTGGAGAGCATTTGTTTTGACTATAATTCACGTGTTAGGGTCAAAAACACATTGTGGGTCAAAACATGCTTTTCTCGCTCTGAAAAGCATTTTGCACGCATAAAAACTGGAAAAGTTGATAACTCAGTCCCTTTCAATTCAAACGTGTAACTGATCTTAAATAGGGTTATTTATGCCATTGCGCACTATTTGGAAGTGGAGAGCATTTGTTTTGACTATAATTCACGTGTTAGGGTCAAAAACACATTGTGGGTCAAAACATGCTTTTCTCGCTCTGAAAAGCATTTTGCACGCATAAAAACTGGAAAAGTGAATAACTCAGTCACTTTCAATGCAAACGTGTAACTGAGCTTAAATAGGGTTATTTATGCCATTGCGCACCATTTGGAAGTGAAGAGCAGTTGTTTTGAGCACAATTCACGTGTCAGGGTCAAAAACACCTTTTTGGTCAAAAAGTGATTCTCTCGCTCTGAAAAGCACTTTGCACGCATAAAAACTGGAAAAGTGAATAACTCAGTCACTTTCAATGCAAACGTGTAACTGAGCTTAAATAGGGTTATTTATGCCATCGCGCACCATTTGGAAGTGGAGAGCAGTTGTTTTGACTATAATTCACGTGTTAGGGTCAAAAACACATTGTGGGTCAAAACATGCTTTTCTCGCTCTGAAAAGCATTTTGCACGCATAAAAACTGGAAAAGTTGATAACTCAGTCCCTTTCAATTCAAACGTGTAACTGAGCTTAAATAGGGTTATTTATGCCAATGCGCACTATTTGGAAGTGAAGAGCAGTTGTTTTGAGCACAATTCACGTGTCAGGGTCAAAAACACCTTTTTGGTCAAAAAGTGATTCTCTCGCTCTGAAAAGCACTTTGCACGCATGAAAACTGGAAAAGTGAATAACTCAGTCCCTTTCAATGCAAACGTGTAACTGAGCTTAAATAGGGTTATTTATGCCATCGCGCACCATTTGGAAGTGGAGTGCAGTTGTTTTGACAATAATTCACGTGTTAGGGTCAAAAACACATTGTGGGTCAAAACATGCTTTTCTCGCTCTGAAAAGCATTTTGCACGCATAAAAACTGGAAAAGTGAATAACTCAGTCACTTTCAATGCAAACGTGTAACTGAGCTTAAATAGGGTTATTTATGCCATTGCGCACCATTTGGAAGTGGAGAGCAGTTGTTTTGACTATAATTCACGTGTTAGGGTCAAAAACACATTGTGGGTCAAAACATGCTTTTCTCGCTCTGAAAAGCATTTTGCACGCATAAAAACTGGAAAAGTTGATAACTCAGTCCCTTTCAATGCAACCGTGTAACTGAGCTTAAATAGGGTTATTTATGCCATCGCGCACCATTTGGAAGTGGAGAGCAGTTGTTTTGACTATAATTCACGTGTTAGGGTCAAAAACACATTGTGGGTCAAAACATGCTTTTCTCGCTCTGAAAAGCATTTTGCACGCATAAAAACTGGAAAAGTTGATAACTCAGTCCCTTTCAATTCAAACGTGTAACTGAGCTTAAATAGGGTTATTTATGCCATTGCGCACTATTTGGAAGTGGAGAGCATTTGTTTTGACTATAATTCACGTGTTAGGGTCAAAAACACATTGTGGGTCAAAACATGCTTTTCTCGCTCTGAAAAGCATTTTGCACGCATAAAAACTGGAAAAGTGAATAACTCAGTCACTTTCAATGCAAACGTGTAACTGAGCTTAAATAGGGTTATTTATGCCATTGCGCACCATTTGGAAGTGAAGAGCAGTTGTTTTGAGCACAATTCACGTGTCAGGGTCAAAAACACCTTTTTGGTCAAAAAGTGATTCTCTCGCTCTGAAAAGCACTTTGCACGCATGAAAACTGGAAAAGTGAATAACTCAGTCCCTTTCAATGCAAACGTGTAACTGAGCTTAAATAGGGTTATTTATGCCATTGCGCACTATTTGGAAGTGGAGAGCATTTGTTTTGACTATAATTCACGTGTTAGGGTCAAAAACACATTGTGGGTCAAAACATGCTTTTCTCGCTCTGAAAAGCATTTTGCACGCATAAAAACTGGAAAAGTTGATAACTCAGTCCCTTTCAATGCAAACGTGTAACTGAGCTTAAATAGGGTTATTTATGCCATTGCGCACTATTTGGAAGTGGAGAGCATTTGTTTTGACTATAATTCACGTGTTAGGGTCAAAAACACATTGTGGGTCAAAACATGCATTTCTCGCTCTGAAAAGCATTTTGCACGCATAAAAACTGGAAAAGTGAATAACTCAGTCACTTTCAATGCAAACGTGTAACTGAGCTTAAATAGGGTTATTTATGCCATTGCGCACCATTTGGAAGTGAAGAGCAGTTGTTTTGAGCACAATTCACGTGTCAGGGTCAAAAACACCTTTTTGGTCAAAAAGTGATTCTCTCGCTCTGAAAAGCACTTTGCACGCATGAAAACTGGAAAAGTGAATAACTCAGTCCCTTTCAATGCAAACGTGTAACTGAGCTTAAATAGGGTTATTTATGCCATTGCGCACTATTTGGAAGTGGAGAGCATTTGTTTTGACTATAATTCACGTGTTAGGGTCAAAAACACATTGTGGGTCAAAACATGCTTTTCTCGCTCTGAAAAGCATTTTGCACGCATAAAAACTGGAAAAGTTGATAACTCAGTCCCTTTCAATGCAAACGTGTAACTGAGCTTAAATAGGGTTATTTATGCCATTGCGCACTATTTGGAAGTGGAGAGCATTTGTTTTGACTATAATTCACGTGTTAGGGTCAAAAACACATTGTGGGTCAAAACATGCATTTCTCGCTCTGAAAAGCATTTTGCACGCATAAAAACTGGAAAAGTGAATAACTCAGTCACTTTCAATGCAAACGTGTAACTGAGCTTAAATAGGGTTATTTATGCCATTGCGCACTATTTGGAAGTGGAGAGCATTTGTTTTGACTATAATTCACGTGTTAGGGTCAAAAACACATTGTGTGTCAAAACATGCTTTTCTCGCTCTGAAAAGCATTTTGCACGCATAAAAACTGGAAAAGTGAATAACTCAGTCACTTTCAATGCAAACGTGTAACTGAGCTTAAATAGGGTTATTTATGCCATTGCGCACCATTTGGAAGTGAAGAGCAGTTGTTTTGAGCACAATTCACGTGTCAGGGTCAAAAACACCTTTTTGGTCAAAAAGTGATTCTCTCGCTCTGAAAAGCACTTTGCACGCATAAAAACTGGAAAAGTGAATAACTCAGTCACTTTCAATGCAAACGTGTAACTGAGCTTAAATAGGGTTATTTATGCCATCGCGCACCATTTGGAAGTGGAGAGCAGTTGTTTTGACTATAATTCACGTGTTAGGGTCAAAAACACATTGTGGGTCAAAACATGCTTTTCTCGCTCTGAAAAGCATTTTGCACGCATAAAAACTGGAAAAGTGAATAACTCAGTCACTTTCAATGCAAACGTGTAACTGAGCTTAAATAGGGTTATTTATGCCATTGCGCACCATTTGGAAGTGGAGAGCAGTTGTTTTGACTATAATTCACGTGTTAGGGTCAAAAACACATTGTGGGTCAAAACATGCTTTTCTCGCTCTGAAAAGCATTTTGCACGCATAAAAACTGGAAAAGTTGATAACTCAGTCCCTTTCAATGCAACCGTGTAACTGAGCTTAAATAGGGTTATTTATGCCATCGCGCACCATTTGGAAGTGGAGAGCAGTTGTTTTGACTATAATTCACGTGTTAGGGTCAAAAACACATTGTGGGTCAAAACATGCTTTTCTCGCTCTGAAAAGCATTTTGCACGCATAAAAACTGGAAAAGTGAATAACTCAGTCACTTTCAATGCAAACGTGTAACTGAGCTTAAATAGGGTTATTTATGCCATTGCGCACCATTTGGAAGTGAAGAGCAGTTGTTTTGAGCACAATTCACGTGTCAGGGTCAAAAACACCTTTTTGGTCAAAAAGTGATTCTCTCGCTCTGAAAAGCACTTTGCACGCATGAAAACTGGAAAAGTGAATAACTCAGTCCCTTTCAATGCAAACGTGTAACTGAGCTTAAATAGGGTTATTTATGCCATTGCGCACTATTTGGAAGTGGAGAGCATTTGTTTTGACTATAATTCACGTGTTAGGGTCAAAAACACATTGTGGGTCAAAACATGCTTTTCTCGCTCTGAAAAGCATTTTGCACGCATAAAAACTGGAAAAGTTGATAACTCAGTCCCTTTCAATGCAAACGTGTAACTGAGCTTAAATAGGGTTATTTATGCCATTGCGCACTATTTGGAAGTGGAGAGCATTTGTTTTGACTATAATTCACGTGTTAGGGTCAAAAACACATTGTGGGTCAAAACATGCTTTTCTCGCTCTGAAAAGCATTTTGCACGCATAAAAACTGGAAAAGTGAATAACTCAGTCACTTTCAATGCAAACGTGTAACTGAGCTTAAATAGGGTTATTTATGCCATTGCGCACTATTTGGAAGTGGAGAGCATTTGTTTTGACTATAATTCACGTGTTAGGGTCAAAAACACATTGTGGGTCAAAACATGCTTTTCTCGCTCTGAAAAGCATTTTGCACGCATAAAAACTGGAAAAGTGAATAACTCAGTCACTTTCAATGCAAACGTGTAACTGAGCTTAAATAGGGTTATTTATGCCATTGCGCACCATTTGGAAGTGAAGAGCAGTTGTTTTGAGCACAATTCACGTGTCAGGGTCAAAAACACCTTTTTGGTCAAAAAGTGATTCTCTCGCTCTGAAAAGCACTTTGCACGCATAAAAACTGGAAAAGTGAATAACTCAGTCACTTTCAATGCAAACGTGTAACTGAGCTTAAATAGGGTTATTTATGCCATCGCGCACCATTTGGAAGTGGAGAGCAGTTGTTTTGACTATAATTCACGTGTTAGGGTCAAAAACACATTGTGGGTCAAAACATGCTTTTCTCGCTCTGAAAAGCATTTTGCACGCATAAAAACTGGAAAAGTTGATAAGTCAGTCCCTTTCAATTCAAACGTGTAACTGAGCTTAAATAGGGTTATTTATGCCATTGCGCACTATTTGGAAGTGGAGAGCATTTGTTTTGACTATAATTCACGTGTTAGGGTCAAAAACACATTGTGGGTCAAAACATGCTTTTCTCGCTCTGAAAAGCATTTTGCACGCATAAAAACTGGAAAAGTGAATAACTCAGTCACTTTCAATGCAAACGTGTAACTGAGCTTAAATAGGGTTATTTATGCCATTGCGCACCATTTGGAAGTGAAGAGCAGTTGTTTTGAGCACAATTCACGTGTCAGGGTCAAAAACACCTTTTTGGTCAAAAAGTGATTCTCTCGCTCTGAAAAGCACTTTGCACGCATGAAAACTGGAAAAGTGAATAACTCAGTCCCTTTCAATGCAAACGTGTAACTGAGCTTAAATAGGGTTATTTATGCCATCGCGCACCATTTGGAAGTGGAGAGCAGTTGTTTTGACTATAATTCACGTGTTAGGGTCAAAAACACATTGTGGGTCAAAACATGCTTTTCTCGCTCTGAAAAGCATTTTGCACGCATAAAAACTGGAAAAGTTGATAACTCAGTCCCTTTCAATTCAAACGTGTAACTGAGCTTAAATAGGGTTATTTATGCCAATGCGCACTATTTGGAAGTGGAGAGCATTTGTTTTGACTATAATTCACGTGTTAGGGTCAAAAACACATTGTGGGTCAAAACATGCTTTTCTCGCTCTGAAAAGCATTTTGCACGCATAAAAACTGGAAAAGTTGATAACTCAGTCCCTTTCAATTCAAACGTGTAACTGATCTTAAATAGGGTTATTTATGCCATTGCGCACTATTTGGAAGTGGAGAGCATTTGTTTTGACTATAATTCACGTGTTAGGGTCAAAAACACATTGTGGGTCAAAACATGCTTTTCTCGCTCTGAAAAGCATTTTGCACGCATAAAAACTGGAAAAGTGAATAACTCAGTCACTTTCAATGCAAACGTGTAACTGAGCTTAAATAGGGTTATTTATGCCATTGCGCACCATTTGGAAGTGAAGAGCAGTTGTTTTGAGCACAATTCACGTGTCAGGGTCAAAAACACCTTTTTGGTCAAAAAGTGATTCTCTCGCTCTGAAAAGCACTTTGCACGCATAAAAACTGGAAAAGTGAATAACTCAGTCACTTTCAATGCAAACGTGTAACTGAGCTTAAATAGGGTTATTTATGCCATCGCGCACCATTTGGAAGTGGAGAGCAGTTGTTTTGACTATAATTCACGTGTTAGGGTCAAAAACACATTGTGGGTCAAAACATGCTTTTCTCGCTCTGAAAAGCATTTTGCACGCATAAAAACTGGAAAAGTTGATAACTCAGTCCCTTTCAATGCAAACGTGTAACTGAGCTTAAATAGGGTTATTTATGCCATCGCGCACCATTTGGAAGTGGAGAGCAGTTGTTTTGACTATAATTCACGTGTTAGGGTCAAAAACACATTGTGGGTCAAAACATGCTTTTCTCGCTCTGAAAAGCATTTTGCACGCATAAAAACTGGAAAAGTTGATAACTCAGTCCCTTTCAATGCAACCGTGTAACTGAGCTTAAATAGGGTTATTTATGCCATCGCGCACCATTTGGAAGTGGAGAGCAGTTGTTTTGACTATAATTCACGTGTTAGGGTCAAAAACACATTGTGGGTCAAAACATGCTTTTCTCGCTCTGAAAAGCATTTTGCACGCATAAAAACTGGAAAAGTTGATAACTCAGTCCCTTTCAATTCAAACGTGTAACTGAGCTTAAATAGGGTTATTTATGCCATTGCGCACTATTTGGAAGTGGAGAGCATTTGTTTTGACTATAATTCACGTGTTAGGGTCAAAAACACATTGTGGGTCAAAACATGCTTTTCTCGCTCTGAAAAGCATTTTGCACGCATAAAAACTGGAAAAGTGAATAACTCAGTCACTTTCAATGCAAACGTGTAACTGAGCTTAAATAGGGTTATTTATGCCATTGCGCACCATTTGGAAGTGAAGAGCAGTTGTTTTGAGCACAATTCACGTGTCAGGGTCAAAAACACCTTTTTGGTCAAAAAGTGATTCTCTCGCTCTGAAAAGCACTTTGCACGCATAAAAACTGGAAAAGTGAATAACTCAGTCACTTTCAATGCAAACGTGTAACTGAGCTTAAATAGGGTTATTTATGCCATCGCGCACCATTTGGAAGTGGAGAGCAGTTGTTTTGACTATAATTCACGTGTTAGGGTCAAAAACACATTGTGGGTCAAAACATGCTTTTCTCGCTCTGAAAAGCATTTTGCACGCATAAAAACTGGAAAAGTGAATAACTCAGTCACTTTCAATGCAAACGTGTAACTGAGCTTAAATAGGGTTATTTATGCCATTGCGCACCATTTGGAAGTGGAGAGCAGTTGTTTTGACTATAATTCACGTGTTAGGGTCAAAAACACATTGTGGGTCAAAACATGCTTTTCTCGCTCTGAAAAGCATTTTGCACGCATAAAAACTGGAAAAGTTGATAACTCAGTCCCTTTCAATGCAACCGTGTAACTGAGCTTAAATAGGGTTATTTATGCCATCGCGCACCATTTGGAAGTGGAGAGCAGTTGTTTTGACTATAATTCACGTGTTAGGGTCAAAAACACATTGTGGGTCAAAACATGCTTTTCTCGCTCTGAAAAGCATTTTGCACGCATAAAAACTGGAAAAGTTGATAACTCAGTCCCTTTCAATTCAAACGTGTAACTGAGCTTAAATAGGGTTATTTATGCCATTGCGCACTATTTGGAAGTGGAGAGCATTTGTTTTGACTATAATTCACGTGTTAGGGTCAAAAACACATTGTGGGTCAAAACATGCTTTTCTCGCTCTGAAAAGCATTTTGCACGCATAAAAACTGGAAAAGTGAATAACTCAGTCACTTTCAATGCAAACGTGTAACTGAGCTTAAATAGGGTTATTTATGCCATTGCGCACCATTTGGAAGTGAAGAGCAGTTGTTTTGAGCACAATTCACGTGTCAGGGTCAAAAACACCTTTTTGGTCAAAAAGTGATTCTCTCGCTCTGAAAAGCACTTTGCACGCATGAAAACTGGAAAAGTGAATAACTCAGTCCCTTTCAATGCAAACGTGTAACTGAGCTTAAATAGGGTTATTTATGCCATTGCGCACTATTTGGAAGTGGAGAGCATTTGTTTTGACTATAATTCACGTGTTAGGGTCAAAAACACATTGTGGGTCAAAACATGCTTTTCTCGCTCTGAAAAGCATTTTGCACGCATAAAAACTGGAAAAGTTGATAACTCAGTCCCTTTCAATGCAAACGTGTAACTGAGCTTAAATAGGGTTATTTATGCCATTGCGCACTATTTGGAAGTGGAGAGCATTTGTTTTGACTATAATTCACGTGTTAGGGTCAAAAACACATTGTGGGTCAAAACATGCTTTTCTCGCTCTGAAAAGCATTTTGCACGCATAAAAACTGGAAAAGTGAATAACTCAGTCACTTTCAATGCAAACGTGTAACTGAGCTTAAATAGGGTTATTTATGCCATTGCGCACTATTTGGAAGTGGAGAGCATTTGTTTTGACTATAATTCACGTGTTAGGGTCAAAAACACATTGTGGGTCAAAACATGCTTTTCTCGCTCTGAAAAGCATTTTGCACGCATAAAAACTGGAAAAGTGAATAACTCAGTCACTTTCAATGCAAACGTGTAACTGAGCTTAAATAGGGTTATTTATGCCATTGCGCACCATTTGGAAGTGAAGAGCAGTTGTTTTGAGCACAATTCACGTGTCAGGGTCAAAAACACCTTTTTGGTCAAAAAGTGATTCTCTCGCTCTGAAAAGCACTTTGCACGCATAAAAACTGGAAAAGTGAATAACTCAGTCACTTTCAATGCAAACGTGTAACTGAGCTTAAATAGGGTTATTTATGCCATCGCGCACCATTTGGAAGTGGAGAGCAGTTGTTTTGACTATAATTCACGTGTTAGGGTCAAAAACACATTGTGGGTCAAAACATGCTTTTCTCGCTCTGAAAAGCATTTTGCACGCATAAAAACTGGAAAAGTTGATAACTCAGTCCCTTTCAATTCAAACGTGTAACTGAGCTTAAATAGGGTTATTTATGCCATTGCGCACTATTTGGAAGTGGAGAGCATTTGTTTTGACTATAATTCACGTGTTAGGGTCAAAAACACATTGTGGGTCAAAACATGCTTTTCTCGCTCTGAAAAGCATTTTGCACGCATAAAAACTGGAAAAGTGAATAACTCAGTCACTTTCAATGCAAACGTGTAACTGAGCTTAAATAGGGTTATTTATGCCATTGCGCACCATTTGGAAGTGAAGAGCAGTTGTTTTGAGCACAATTCACGTGTCAGGGTCAAAAACACCTTTTTGGTCAAAAAGTGATTCTCTCGCTCTGAAAAGCACTTTGCACGCATAAAAACTGGAAAAGTGAATAACTCAGTCACTTTCAATGCAAACGTGTAACTGAGCTTAAATAGGGTTATTTATGCCATCGCGCACCATTTGGAAGTGGAGAGCAGTTGTTTTGACTATAATTCACGTGTTAGGGTCAAAAACACATTGTGGGTCAAAACATGCTTTTCTCGCTCTGAAAAGCATTTTGCACGCATAAAAACTGGAAAAGTTGATAACTCAGTCCCTTTCAATGCAAACGTGTAACTGAGCTTAAATAGGGTTATTTATGCCATCGCGCACCATTTGGAAGTGGAGAGCAGTTGTTTTGACTATAATTCACGTGTTAGGGTCAAAAACACATTGTGGGTCAAAACATGCTTTTCTCGCTCTGAAAAGCATTTTGCACGCATAAAAACTGGAAAAGTTGATAACTCAGTCCCTTTCAATGCAACCGTGTAACTGAGCTTAAATAGGGTTATTTATGCCATCGCGCACCATTTGGAAGTGGAGAGCAGTTGTTTTGACTATAATTCACGTGTTAGGGTCAAAAACACATTGTGGGTCAAAACATGCTTTTCTCGCTCTGAAAAGCATTTTGCACGCATAAAAACTGGAAAAGTTGATAACTCAGTCCCTTTCAATTCAAACGTGTAACTGAGCTTAAATAGGGTTATTTATGCCATTGCGCACTATTTGGAAGTGGAGAGCATTTGTTTTGACTATAATTCACGTGTTAGGGTCAAAAACACATTGTGGGTCAAAACATGCTTTTCTCGCTCTGAAAAGCATTTTGCACGCATAAAAACTGGAAAAGTGAATAACTCAGTCACTTTCAATGCAAACGTGTAACTGAGCTTAAATAGGGTTATTTATGCCATTGCGCACCATTTGGAAGTGAAGAGCAGTTGTTTTGAGCACAATTCACGTGTCAGGGTCAAAAACACCTTTTTGGTCAAAAAGTGATTCTCTCGCTCTGAAAAGCACTTTGCACGCATAAAAACTGGAAAAGTGAATAACTCAGTCACTTTCAATGCAAACGTGTAACTGAGCTTAAATAGGGTTATTTATGCCATCGCGCACCATTTGGAAGTGGAGAGCAGTTGTTTTGACTATAATTCACGTGTTAGGGTCAAAAACACATTGTGGGTCAAAACATGCTTTTCTCGCTCTGAAAAGCATTTTGCACGCATAAAAACTGGAAAAGTTGATAACTCAGTCCCTTTCAATGCAAACGTGTAACTGAGCTTAAATAGGGTTATTTATGCCATCGCGCACCATTTGGAAGTGGAGAGCAGTTGTTTTGACTATAATTCACGTGTTAGGGTCAAAAACACATTGTGGGTCAAAACATGCTTTTCTCGCTCTGAAAAGCATTTTGCACGCATAAAAACTGGAAAAGTTGATAACTCAGTCCCTTTCAATGCAACCGTGTAACTGAGCTTAAATAGGGTTATTTATGCCATCGCGCACCATTTGGAAGTGGAGAGCAGTTGTTTTGACTATAATTCACGTGTTAGGGTCAAAAACACATTGTGGGTCAAAACATGCTTTTCTCGCTCTGAAAAGCATTTTGCACGCATAAAAACTGGAAAAGTTGATAAGTCAGTCCCTTTCAATTCAAACGTGTAACTGAGCTTAAATAGGGTTATTTATGCCATTGCGCACTATTTGGAAGTGGAGAGCATTTGTTTTGACTATAATTCACGTGTTAGGGTCAAAAACACATTGTGGGTCAAAACATGCTTTTCTCGCTCTGAAAAGCATTTTGCACGCATAAAAACTGGAAAAGTGAATAACTCAGTCACTTTCAATGCAAACGTGTAACTGAGCTTAAATAGGGTTATTTATGCCATTGCGCACCATTTGGAAGTGAAGAGCAGTTGTTTTGAGCACAATTCACGTGTCAGGGTCAAAAACACCTTTTTGGTCAAAAAGTGATTCTCTCGCTCTGAAAAGCACTTTGCACGCATGAAAACTGGAAAAGTGAATAACTCAGTCCCTTTCAATGCAAACGTGTAACTGAGCTTAAATAGGGTTATTTATGCCATTGCGCACTATTTGGAAGTGGAGAGCATTTGTTTTGACTATAATTCACGTGTTAGGGTCAAAAACACATTGTGGGTCAAAACATGCTTTTCTCGCTCTGAAAAGCATTTTGCACGCATAAAAACTGGAAAAGTTGATAACTCAGTCCCTTTCAATGCAAACGTGTAACTGAGCTTAAATAGGGTTATTTATGCCATTGCGCACTATTTGGAAGTGGAGAGCATTTGTTTTGACTATAATTCACGTGTTAGGGTCAAAAACACATTGTGGGTCAAAACATGCTTTTCTCGCTCTGAAAAGCATTTTGCACGCATAAAAACTGGAAAAGTGAATAACTCAGTCACTTTCAATGCAAACGTGTAACTGAGCTTAAATAGGGTTATTTATGCCATTGCGCACTATTTGGAAGTGGAGAGCATTTGTTTTGACTATAATTCACGTGTTAGGGTCAAAAACACATTGTGGGTCAAAACATGCTTTTCTCGCTCTGAAAAGCATTTTGCACGCATAAAAACTGGAAAAGTGAATAACTCAGTCACTTTCAATGCAAACGTGTAACTGAGCTTAAATAGGGTTATTTATGCCATTGCGCACCATTTGGAAGTGAAGAGCAGTTGTTTTGAGCACAATTCACGTGTCAGGGTCAAAAACACCTTTTTGGTCAAAAAGTGATTCTCTTGCTCTGAAAAGCACTTTGCACGCATAAAAACTGGAAAAGTGAATAACTCAGTCACTTTCAATGCAAACGTGTAACTGAGCTTAAATAGGGTTATTTATGCCATCGCGCACCATTTGGAAGTGGAGAGCAGTTGTTTTGACTATAATTCACGTGTTAGGGTCAAAAACACATTGTGGGTCAAAACATGCTTTTCTCGCTCTGAAAAGCATTTTGCACGCATAAAAACTGGAAAAGTTGATAAGTCAGTCCCTTTCAATTCAAACGTGTAACTGAGCTTAAATAGGGTTATTTATGCCATTGCGCACTATTTGGAAGTGGAGAGCATTTGTTTTGACTATAATTCACGTGTTAGGGTCAAAAACACATTGTGGGTCAAAACATGCTTTTCTCGCTCTGAAAAGCATTTTGCACGCATAAAAACTGGAAAAGTGAATAACTCAGTCACTTTCAATGCAAACGTGTAACTGAGCTTAAATAGGGTTATTTATGCCATTGCGCACCATTTGGAAGTGAAGAGCAGTTGTTTTGAGCACAATTCACGTGTCAGGGTCAAAAACACCTTTTTGGTCAAAAAGTGATTCTCTCGCTCTGAAAAGCACTTTGCACGCATGAAAACTGGAAAAGTGAATAACTCAGTCCCTTTCAATGCAAACGTGTAACTGAGCTTAAATAGGGTTATTTATGCCATCGCGCACCATTTGGAAGTGGAGAGCAGTTGTTTTGACTATAATTCACGTGTTAGGGTCAAAAACACATTGTGGGTCAAAACATGCTTTTCTCGCTCTGAAAAGCATTTTGCACGCATAAAAACTGGAAAAGTTGATAACTCAGTCCCTTTCAATTCAAACGTGTAACTGAGCTTAAATAGGGTTATTTATGCCAATGCGCACTATTTGGAAGTGGAGAGCATTTGTTTTGACTATAATTCACGTGTTAGGGTCAAAAACACATTGTGGGTCAAAACATGCTTTTCTCGCTCTGAAAAGCATTTTGCACGCATAAAAACTGGAAAAGTTGATAACTCAGTCCCTTTCAATTCAAACGTGTAACTGATCTTAAATAGGGTTATTTATGCCATTGCGCACTATTTGGAAGTGGAGAGCATTTGTTTTGACTATAATTCACGTGTTAGGGTCAAAAACACATTGTGGGTCAAAACATGCTTTTCTCGCTCTGAAAAGCATTTTGCACGCATAAAAACTGGAAAAGTGAATAACTCAGTCACTTTCAATGCAAACGTGTAACTGAGCTTAAATAGGGTTATTTATGCCATTGCGCACCATTTGGAAGTGAAGAGCAGTTGTTTTGAGCACAATTCACGTGTCAGGGTCAAAAACACCTTTTTGGTCAAAAAGTGATTCTCTCGCTCTGAAAAGCACTTTGCACGCATAAAAACTGGAAAAGTGAATAACTCAGTCACTTTCAATGCAAACGTGTAACTGAGCTTAAATAGGGTTATTTATGCCATCGCGCACCATTTGGAAGTGGAGAGCAGTTGTTTTGACTATAATTCACGTGTTAGGGTCAAAAACACATTGTGGGTCAAAACATGCTTTTCTCGCTCTGAAAAGCATTTTGCACGCATAAAAACTGGAAAAGTTGATAACTCAGTCCCTTTCAATGCAAACGTGTAACTGAGCTTAAATAGGGTTATTTATGCCATCGCGCACCATTTGGAAGTGGAGAGCAGTTGTTTTGACTATAATTCACGTGTTAGGGTCAAAAACACATTGTGGGTCAAAACATGCTTTTCTCGCTCTGAAAAGCATTTTGCACGCATAAAAACTGGAAAAGTTGATAACTCAGTCCCTTTCAATTCAAACGTGTAACTGAGCTTAAATAGGGTTATTTATGCCATTGCGCACTATTTGGAAGTGGAGAGCATTTGTTTTGACTATAATTCACGTGTTAGGGTCAAAAACACATTGTGGGTCAAAACATGCTTTTCTCGCTCTGAAAAGCATTTTGCACGCATAAAAACTGGAAAAGTGAATAACTCAGTCACTTTCAATGCAAACGTGTAACTGAGCTTAAATAGGGTTATTTATGCCATTGCGCACCATTTGGAAGTGAAGAGCAGTTGTTTTGAGCACAATTCACGTGTCAGGGTCAAAAACACCTTTTTGGTCAAAAAGTGATTCTCTCGCTCTGAAAAGCACTTTGCACGCATAAAAACTGGAAAAGTGAATAACTCAGTCACTTTCAATGCAAACGTGTAACTGAGCTTAAATAGGGTTATTTATGCCATCGCGCACCATTTGGAAGTGGAGAGCAGTTGTTTTGACTATAATTCACGTGTTAGGGTCAAAAACACATTGTGGGTCAAAACATGCTTTTCTCGCTCTGAAAAGCATTTTGCACGCATAAAAACTGGAAAAGTTGATAACTCAGTCCCTTTCAATGCAAACGTGTAACTGAGCTTAAATAGGGTTATTTATGCCATCGCGCACCATTTGGAAGTGGAGAGCAGTTGTTTTGACTATAATTCACGTGTTAGGGTCAAAAACACATTGTGGGTCAAAACATGCTTTTCTCGCTCTGAAAAGCATTTTGCACGCATAAAAACTGGAAAAGTTGATAACTCAGTCCCTTTCAATGCAACCGTGTAACTGAGCTTAAATAGGGTTATTTATGCCATCGCGCACCATTTGGAAGTGGAGAGCAGTTGTTTTGACTATAATTCACGTGTTAGGGTCAAAAACACATTGTGGGTCAAAACATGCTTTTCTCGCTCTGAAAAGCATTTTGCACGCATAAAAACTGGAAAAGTTGATAACTCAGTCCCTTTCAATTCAAACGTGTAACTGAGCTTAAATAGGGTTATTTATGCCATTGCGCACTATTTGGAAGTGGAGAGCATTTGTTTTGACTATAATTCACGTGTTAGGGTCAAAAACACATTGTGGGTCAAAACATGCTTTTCTCGCTCTGAAAAGCATTTTGCACGCATAAAAACTGGAAAAGTGAATAACTCAGTCACTTTCAATGCAAACGTGTAACTGAGCTTAAATAGGGTTATTTATGCCATTGCGCACCATTTGGAAGTGAAGAGCAGTTGTTTTGAGCACAATTCACGTGTCAGGGTCAAAAACACCTTTTTGGTCAAAAAGTGATTCTCTCGCTCTGAAAAGCACTTTGCACGCATAAAAACTGGAAAAGTGAATAACTCAGTCACTTTCAATGCAAACGTGTAACTGAGCTTAAATAGGGTTATTTATGCCATCGCGCACCATTTGGAAGTGGAGAGCAGTTGTTTTGACTATAATTCACGTGTTAGGGTCAAAAACACATTGTGGGTCAAAACATGCTTTTCTCGCTCTGAAAAGCATTTTGCACGCATAAAAACTGGAAAAGTTGATAACTCAGTCCCTTTCAATGCAAACGTGTAACTGAGCTTAAATAGGGTTATTTATGCCATCGCGCACCATTTGGAAGTGGAGAGCAGTTGTTTTGACTATAATTCACGTGTTAGGGTCAAAAACACATTGTGGGTCAAAACATGCTTTTCTCGCTCTGAAAAGCATTTTGCACGCATAAAAACTGGAAAAGTTGATAACTCAGTCCCTTTCAATGCAACCGTGTAACTGAGCTTAAATAGGGTTATTTATGCCATCGCGCACCATTTGGAAGTGGAGAGCAGTTGTTTTGACTATAATTCACGTGTTAGGGTCAAAAACACATTGTGGGTCAAAACATGCTTTTCTCGCTCTGAAAAGCATTTTGCACGCATAAAAACTGGAAAAGTTGATAACTCAGTCCCTTTCAATTCAAACGTGTAACTGAGCTTAAATAGGGTTATTTATGCCATTGCGCACTATTTGGAAGTGGAGAGCATTTGTTTTGACTATAATTCACGTGTTAGGGTCAAAAACACATTGTGGGTCAAAACATGCTTTTCTCGCTCTGAAAAGCATTTTGCACGCATAAAAACTGGAAAAGTGAATAACTCAGTCACTTTCAATGCAAACGTGTAACTGAGCTTAAATAGGGTTATTTATGCCATTGCGCACCATTTGGAAGTGAAGAGCAGTTGTTTTGAGCACAATTCACGTGTCAGGGTCAAAAACACCTTTTTGGTCAAAAAGTGATTCTCTCGCTCTGAAAAGCACTTTGCACGCATAAAAACTGGAAAAGTGAATAACTCAGTCCCTTTCAATGCAAACGTGTAACTGAGCTTCAATAGGGTTATTTATGCCATCGCGCACCATTTGGAAGTGGAGTGCAGTTGTTTTGACAATAATTCACGTGTTAGGGTCAAAAACACATTGTGGGTCAAAACATGCTTTTCTCGCTCTGAAAAGCATTTTGCACGCATAAAAACTGGAAAAGTGAATAACTCAGTCACTTTCAATGCAAACGTGTAACTGAGCTTGAATAGGGTTATTTATGCCATCGCGCACCATTTGGAAGTGGAGAGCAGTTGTTTTGACTATAATTCACGTGTTAGGGTCAAAAACACATTGTGGGTCAAAACATGCTTTTCTCGCTCTGAAAAGCATTTTGCACGCATAAAAACTGGAAAAGTTGATAACTCAGTCCCTTTCAATTCAAATGTGTAACTGAGCTTAAATAGGGTTATTTATGCCATCGCGCACCATTTGGAAGTGGAGAGCAGTTGTTTTGACTATAATTCACGTGTTAGGGTCAAAAACACATTGTGGGTCAAAACATGCTTTTCTCGCTCTGAAAAGCATTTTGCACGCATAAAAACTGGAAAAGTGAATAACTCAGTCACTTTCAATGCAAACGTGTAACTGAGCTTAAATAGGGTTATTTATGCCATTGCGCACCATTTGGAAGTGGAGAGCAGTTGTTTTGACTATAATTCACGTGTTAGGGTCAAAAACACATTGTGGGTCAAAACATGCTTTTCTCGCTCTGAAAAGCATTTTGCACGCATAAAAACTGGAAAAGTTGATAACTCAGTCCCTTTCAATGCAACCGTGTAACTGAGCTTAAATAGGGTTATTTATGCCATCGCGCACCATTTGGAAGTGGAGAGCAGTTGTTTTGACTATAATTCACGTGTTAGGGTCAAAAACACATTGTGGGTCAAAACATGCTTTTCTCGCTCTGAAAAGCATTTTGCACGCATAAAAACTGGAAAAGTTGATAACTCAGTCCCTTTCAATTCAAACGTGTAACTGAGCTTAAATAGGGTTATTTATGCCATTGCGCACTATTTGGAAGTGGAGAGCATTTGTTTTGACTATAATTCACGTGTTAGGGTCAAAAACACATTGTGGGTCAAAACATGCTTTTCTCGCTCTGAAAAGCATTTTGCACGCATAAAAACTGGAAAAGTGAATAACTCAGTCACTTTCAATGCAAACGTGTAACTGAGCTTAAATAGGGTTATTTATGCCATTGCGCACCATTTGGAAGTGAAGAGCAGTTGTTTTGAGCACAATTCACGTGTCAGGGTCAAAAACACCTTTTTGGTCAAAAAGTGATTCTCTCGCTCTGAAAAGCACTTTGCACGCATGAAAACTGGAAAAGTGAATAACTCAGTCCCTTTCAATGCAAACGTGTAACTGAGCTTAAATAGGGTTATTTATGCCATTGCGCACTATTTGGAAGTGGAGAGCATTTGTTTTGACTATAATTCACGTGTTAGGGTCAAAAACACATTGTGGGTCAAAACATGCTTTTCTCGCTCTGAAAAGCATTTTGCACGCATAAAAACTGGAAAAGTTGATAACTCAGTCCCTTTCAATGCAAACGTGTAACTGAGCTTAAATAGGGTTATTTATGCCATTGCGCACTATTTGGAAGTGGAGAGCATTTGTTTTGACTATAATTCACGTGTTAGGGTCAAAAACACATTGTGGGTCAAAACATGCTTTTCTCGCTCTGAAAAGCATTTTGCACGCATAAAAACTGGAAAAGTGAATAACTCAGTCACTTTCAATGCAAACGTGTAACTGAGCTTAAATAGGGTTATTTATGCCATTGCGCACCATTTGGAAGTGGAGAGCAGTTGTTTTGACTATAATTCACGTGTTAGGGTCAAAAACACATTGTGGGTCAAAACATGCTTTTCTCGCTCTGAAAAGCATTTTGCACGCATAAAAACTGGAAAAGTTGATAACTCAGTCCCTTTCAATGCAACCGTGTAACTGAGCTTAAATAGGGTTATTTATGCCATCGCGCACCATTTGGAAGTGGAGAGCAGTTGTTTTGACTATAATTCACGTGTTAGGGTCAAAAACACATTGTGGGTCAAAACATGCTTTTCTCGCTCTGAAAAGCATTTTGCACGCATAAAAACTGGAAAAGTTGATAACTCAGTCCCTTTCAATTCAAACGTGTAACTGAGCTTAAATAGGGTTATTTATGCCATTGCGCACTATTTGGAAGTGGAGAGCATTTGTTTTGACTATAATTCACGTGTTAGGGTCAAAAACACATTGTGGGTCAAAACATGCTTTTCTCGCTCTGAAAAGCATTTTGCACGCATAAAAACTGGAAAAGTGAATAACTCAGTCACTTTCAATGCAAACGTGTAACTGAGCTTAAATAGGGTTATTTATGCCATTGCGCACCATTTGGAAGTGAAGAGCAGTTGTTTTGAGCACAATTCACGTGTCAGGGTCAAAAACACCTTTTTGGTCAAAAAGTGATTCTCTCGCTCTGAAAAGCACTTTGCACGCATAAAAACTGGAAAAGTGAATAACTC
The DNA here is from genome assembly GCF_964030765.1 of Micromesistius poutassou. NCBI lineage: Eukaryota > Metazoa > Chordata > Actinopteri > Gadiformes > Gadidae > Micromesistius > Micromesistius poutassou. The sequence continues at coordinate 279,672 of NC_140290.1, read as the reverse complement.
AGTCACTTTCAATGCAAACGTGTAACTGAGCTTAAATAGGGTTATTTATGCCATCGCGCACCATTTGGAAGTGGAGAGCAGTTGTTTTGACTATAATTCACGTGTTAGGGTCAAAAACACATTGTGGGTCAAAACATGCTTTTCTCGCTCTGAAAAGCATTTTGCACGCATAAAAACTGGAAAAGTTGATAACTCAGTCCCTTTCAATGCAAACGTGTAACTGAGCTTAAATAGGGTTATTTATGCCATCGCGCACCATTTGGAAGTGGAGAGCAGTTGTTTTGACTATAATTCACGTGTTAGGGTCAAAAACACATTGTGGGTCAAAACATGCTTTTCTCGCTCTGAAAAGCATTTTGCACGCATAAAAACTGGAAAAGTTGATAACTCAGTCCCTTTCAATGCAACCGTGTAACTGAGCTTAAATAGGGTTATTTATGCCATCGCGCACCATTTGGAAGTGGAGAGCAGTTGTTTTGACTATAATTCACGTGTTAGGGTCAAAAACACATTGTGGGTCAAAACATGCTTTTCTCGCTCTGAAAAGCATTTTGCACGCATAAAAACTGGAAAAGTTGATAACTCAGTCCCTTTCAATTCAAACGTGTAACTGAGCTTAAATAGGGTTATTTATGCCATTGCGCACTATTTGGAAGTGGAGAGCATTTGTTTTGACTATAATTCACGTGTTAGGGTCAAAAACACATTGTGGGTCAAAACATGCTTTTCTCGCTCTGAAAAGCATTTTGCACGCATAAAAACTGGAAAAGTGAATAACTCAGTCCCTTTCAATGCAAACGTGTAACTGAGCTTAAATAGGGTTATTTATGCCATCGCGCACCATTTGGAAGTGGAGTGCAGTTGTTTTGACAATAATTCACGTGTTAGGGTCAAAAATACATTGTGGGTCAAAACATGCTTTTCTCGCTCTGAAAAGCATTTTGCACGCATAAAAACTGGAAAAGTGAATAACTCAGTCACTTTCAATGCAAACGTGTAACTGAGCTTGAATAGGGTTATTTATGCCATCGCGCACCATTTGGAAGTGGAGAGCAGTTGTTTTGACTATAATTCACGTGTTAGGGTCAAAAACACATTGTGGGTCAAAACATGCTTTTCTCGCTCTGAAAAGCATTTTGCACGCATAAAAACTGGAAAAGTGAATAACTCAGTCACTTTCAATGCAAACGTGTAACTGAGCTTAAATAGGGTTATTTATGCCATTGCGCACCATTTGGAAGTGAAGAGCAGTTGTTTTGAGCACAATTCACGTGTCAGGGTCAAAAACACCTTTTTGGTCAAAAAGTGATTCTCTCGCTCTGAAAAGCACTTTGCACGCATAAAAACTGGAAAAGTGAATAACTCAGTCACTTTCAATGCAAACGTGTAACTGAGCTTAAATAGGGTTATTTATGCCATTGCGCACCATTTGGAAGTGAAGAGCAGTTGTTTTGAGCACAATTCACGTGTCAGGGTCAAAAACACCTTTTTGGTCAAAAAGTGATTCTCTCGCTCTGAAAAGCACTTTGCACGCATAAAAACTGGAAAAGTGAATAACTCAGTCCCTTTCAATGCAAACGTGTAACTGAGCTTAAATAGGGTTATTTATGCCATCGCGCACCATTTGGAAGTGGAGTGCAGTTGTTTTGACAATAATTCACGTGTTAGGGTCAAAAACACATTGTGGGTCAAAACATGCTTTTCTCGCTCTGAAAAGCATTTTGCACGCATAAAAACTGGAAAAGTGAATAACTCAGTCACTTTCAATGCAAACGTGTAACTGAGCTTGAATAGGGTTATTTATGCCATCGCGCACCATTTGGAAGTGGAGAGCAGTTGTTTTGACTATAATTCACGTGTTAGGGTCAAAAACACATTGTGGGTCAAAACATGCTTTTCTCGCTCTGAAAAGCATTTTGCACGCATAAAAACTGGAAAAGTGAATAACTCAGTCACTTTCAATGCAAACGTGTAACTGAGCTTAAATAGGGTTATTTATGCCATTGCGCACCATTTGGAAGTGAAGAGCAGTTGTTTTGAGCACAATTCACGTGTCAGGGTCAAAAACACCTTTTTGGTCAAAAAGTGATTCTCTCGCTCTGAAAAGCACTTTGCACGCATAAAAACTGGAAAAGTGAATAACTCAGTCACTTTCAATGCAAACGTGTAACTGAGCTTAAATAGGGTTATTTATGCCATCGCGCACCATTTGGAAGTGGAGAGCAGTTGTTTTGACTATAATTCACGTGTTAGGGTCAAAAACACATTGTGGGTCAAAACATGCTTTTCTCGCTCTGAAAAGCATTTTGCACGCATAAAAACTGGAAAAGTTGATAACTCAGTCCCTTTCAATGCAAACGTGTAACTGAGCTTAAATAGGGTTATTTATGCCATCGCGCACCATTTGGAAGTGGAGAGCAGTTGTTTTGACTATAATTCACGTGTTAGGGTTAGGGTTAGGGTTAGGGTCAAAAACACATTGTGGGTCAAAACATGCTTTTCTCGCTCTGAAAAGCATTTTGCACGCATAAAAACTGGAAAAGTTGATAACTCAGTCCCTTTCAATGCAACCGTGTAACTGAGCTTAAATAGGGTTATTTATGCCATCGCGCACCATTTGGAAGTGGAGAGCAGTTGTTTTGACTATAATTCACGTGTTAGGGTCAAAAACACATTGTGGGTCAAAACATGCTTTTCTCGCTCTGAAAAGCATTTTGCACGCATAAAAACTGGAAAAGTTGATAACTCAGTCCCTTTCAATTCAAACGTGTAACTGAGCTTAAATAGGGTTATTTATGCCATTGCGCACTATTTGGAAGTGGAGAGCATTTGTTTTGACTATAATTCACGTGTTAGGGTCAAAAACACATTGTGGGTCAAAACATGCTTTTCTCGCTCTGAAAAGCATTTTGCACGCATAAAAACTGGAAAAGTGAATAACTCAGTCACTTTCAATGCAAACGTGTAACTGAGCTTAAATAGGGTTATTTATGCCATTGCGCACCATTTGGAAGTGAAGAGCAGTTGTTTTGAGCACAATTCACGTGTCAGGGTCAAAAACACCTTTTTGGTCAAAAAGTGATTCTCTCGCTCTGAAAAGCACTTTGCACGCATAAAAACTGGAAAGGTGAATAACTCAGTCCCTTTCAATGCAAACGTGTAACTGAGCTTAAATAGGGTTATTTATGCCATCGCGCACCATTTGGAAGTGGAGTGCAGTTGTTTTGACAATAATTCACGTGTTAGGGTCAAAAACACATTGTGGGTCAAAACATGCTTTTCTCGCTCTGAAAAGCATTTTGCACGCATAAAAACTGGAAAAGTGAATAACTCAGTCACTTTCAATGCAAACGTGTAACTGAGCTTGAATAGGGTTATTTATGCCATCGCGCACCATTTGGAAGTGGAGAGCAGTTGTTTTGACTATAATTCACGTGTTAGGGTCAAAAACACATTGTGGGTCAAAACATGCTTTTCTCGCTCTGAAAAGCATTTTGCACGCATAAAAACTGGAAAAGTTGATAACTCAGTCCCTTTCAATTCAAATGTGTAACTGAGCTTAAATAGGGTTATTTATGCCATCGCGCACCATTTGGAAGTGGAGAGCAGTTGTTTTGACTATAATTCACGTGTTAGGGTCAAAAACACATTGTGGGTCAAAACATGCTTTTCTCGCTCTGAAAAGCATTTTGCACGCATAAAAACTGGAAAAGTGAATAACTCAGTCACTTTCAATGCAAACGTGTAACTGAGCTTAAATAGGGTTATTTATGCCATTGCGCACCATTTGGAAGTGGAGAGCAGTTGTTTTGACTATAATTCACGTGTTAGGGTCAAAAACACATTGTGGGTCAAAACATGCTTTTCTCGCTCTGAAAAGCATTTTGCACGCATAAAAACTGGAAAAGTTGATAACTCAGTCCCTTTCAATGCAACCGTGTAACTGAGCTTAAATAGGGTTATTTATGCCATCGCGCACCATTTGGAAGTGGAGAGCAGTTGTTTTGACTATAATTCACGTGTTAGGGTCAAAAACACATTGTGGGTCAAAACATGCTTTTCTCGCTCTGAAAAGCATTTTGCACGCATAAAAACTGGAAAAGTTGATAACTCAGTCCCTTTCAATTCAAACGTGTAACTGAGCTTAAATAGGGTTATTTATGCCATTGCGCACTATTTGGAAGTGGAGAGCATTTGTTTTGACTATAATTCACGTGTTAGGGTCAAAAACACATTGTGGGTCAAAACATGCTTTTCTCGCTCTGAAAAGCATTTTGCACGCATAAAAACTGGAAAAGTGAATAACTCAGTCACTTTCAATGCAAACGTGTAACTGAGCTTAAATAGGGTTATTTATGCCATTGCGCACCATTTGGAAGTGAAGAGCAGTTGTTTTGAGCACAATTCACGTGTCAGGGTCAAAAACACCTTTTTGGTCAAAAAGTGATTCTCTCGCTCTGAAAAGCACTTTGCACGCATGAAAACTGGAAAAGTGAATAACTCAGTCCCTTTCAATGCAAACGTGTAACTGAGCTTAAATAGGGTTATTTATGCCATTGCGCACTATTTGGAAGTGGAGAGCATTTGTTTTGACTATAATTCACGTGTTAGGGTCAAAAACACATTGTGGGTCAAAACATGCTTTTCTCGCTCTGAAAAGCATTTTGCACGCATAAAAACTGGAAAAGTTGATAACTCAGTCCCTTTCAATGCAAACGTGTAACTGAGCTTAAATAGGGTTATTTATGCCATTGCGCACTATTTGGAAGTGGAGAGCATTTGTTTTGACTATAATTCACGTGTTAGGGTCAAAAACACATTGTGGGTCAAAACATGCTTTTCTCGCTCTGAAAAGCATTTTGCACGCATAAAAACTGGAAAAGTGAATAACTCAGTCACTTTCAATGCAAACGTGTAACTGAGCTTAAATAGGGTTATTTATGCCATTGCGCACCATTTGGAAGTGGAGAGCAGTTGTTTTGACTATAATTCACGTGTTAGGGTCAAAAACACATTGTGGGTCAAAACATGCTTTTCTCGCTCTGAAAAGCATTTTGCACGCATAAAAACTGGAAAAGTTGATAACTCAGTCCCTTTCAATGCAACCGTGTAACTGAGCTTAAATAGGGTTATTTATGCCATCGCGCACCATTTGGAAGTGGAGAGCAGTTGTTTTGACTATAATTCACGTGTTAGGGTCAAAAACACATTGTGGGTCAAAACATGCTTTTCTCGCTCTGAAAAGCATTTTGCACGCATAAAAACTGGAAAAGTTGATAACTCAGTCCCTTTCAATTCAAACGTGTAACTGAGCTTAAATAGGGTTATTTATGCCATTGCGCACTATTTGGAAGTGGAGAGCATTTGTTTTGACTATAATTCACGTGTTAGGGTCAAAAACACATTGTGGGTCAAAACATGCTTTTCTCGCTCTGAAAAGCATTTTGCACGCATAAAAACTGGAAAAGTGAATAACTCAGTCACTTTCAATGCAAACGTGTAACTGAGCTTAAATAGGGTTATTTATGCCATTGCGCACCATTTGGAAGTGAAGAGCAGTTGTTTTGAGCACAATTCACGTGTCAGGGTCAAAAACACCTTTTTGGTCAAAAAGTGATTCTCTCGCTCTGAAAAGCACTTTGCACGCATAAAAACTGGAAAAGTGAATAACTCAGTCACTTTCAATGCAAACGTGTAACTGAGCTTAAATAGGGTTATTTATGCCATCGCGCACCATTTGGAAGTGGAGAGCAGTTGTTTTGACTATAATTCACGTGTTAGGGTCAAAAACACATTGTGGGTCAAAACATGCTTTTCTCGCTCTGAAAAGCATTTTGCACGCATAAAAACTGGAAAAGTTGATAACTCAGTCCCTTTCAATGCAAACGTGTAACTGAGCTTAAATAGGGTTATTTATGCCATCGCGCACCATTTGGAAGTGGAGAGCAGTTGTTTTGACTATAATTCACGTGTTAGGGTCAAAAACACATTGTGGGTCAAAACATGCTTTTCTCGCTCTGAAAAGCATTTTGCACGCATAAAAACTGGAAAAGTTGATAACTCAGTCCCTTTCAATGCAACCGTGTAACTGAGCTTAAATAGGGTTATTTATGCCATCGCGCACCATTTGGAAGTGGAGAGCAGTTGTTTTGACTATAATTCACGTGTTAGGGTCAAAAACACATTGTGGGTCAAAACATGCTTTTCTCGCTCTGAAAAGCATTTTGCACGCATAAAAACTGGAAAAGTTGATAACTCAGTCCCTTTCAATTCAAACGTGTAACTGAGCTTAAATAGGGTTATTTATGCCATTGCGCACTATTTGGAAGTGGAGAGCATTTGTTTTGACTATAATTCACGTGTTAGGGTCAAAAACACATTGTGGGTCAAAACATGCTTTTCTCGCTCTGAAAAGCATTTTGCACGCATAAAAACTGGAAAAGTGAATAACTCAGTCACTTTCAATGCAAACGTGTAACTGAGCTTAAATAGGGTTATTTATGCCATTGCGCACCATTTGGAAGTGAAGAGCAGTTGTTTTGAGCACAATTCACGTGTCAGGGTCAAAAACACCTTTTTGGTCAAAAAGTGATTCTCTCGCTCTGAAAAGCACTTTGCACGCATAAAAACTGGAAAAGTGAATAACTCAGTCCCTTTCAATGCAAACGTGTAACTGAGCTTAAATAGGGTTATTTATGCCATCGCGCACCATTTGGAAGTGGAGTGCAGTTGTTTTGACAATAATTCACGTGTTAGGGTCAAAAACACATTGTGGGTCAAAACATGCTTTTCTCGCTCTGAAAAGCATTTTGCACGCATAAAAACTGGAAAAGTTGATAACTCAGTCCCTTTCAATTCAAACGTGTAACTGAGCTTAAATAGGGTTATTTATGCCATCGCGCACCATTTGGAAGTGGAGAGCAGTTGTTTTGACTATAATTCACGTGTTAGGGTCAAAAACACATTGTGGGTCAAAACATGCTTTTCTCGCTCTGAAAAGCATTTTGCACGCATAAAAACTGGAAAAGTGAATAACTCAGTCACTTTCAATGCAAACGTGTAACTGAGCTTAAATAGGGTTATTTATGCCATTGCGCACCATTTGGAAGTGGAGAGCAGTTGTTTTGACTATAATTCACGTGTTAGGGTCAAAAACACATTGTGGGTCAAAACATGCTTTTCTCGCTCTGAAAAGCATTTTGCACGCATAAAAACTGGAAAAGTTGATAACTCAGTCCCTTTCAATGCAACCGTGTAACTGAGCTTAAATAGGGTTATTTATGCCATCGCGCACCATTTGGAAGTGGAGAGCAGTTGTTTTGACTATAATTCACGTGTTAGGGTCAAAAACACATTGTGGGTCAAAACATGCTTTTCTCGCTCTGAAAAGCATTTTGCACGCATAAAAACTGGAAAAGTTGATAACTCAGTCCCTTTCAATTCAAACGTGTAACTGAGCTTAAATAGGGTTATTTATGCCATTGCGCACTATTTGGAAGTGGAGAGCATTTGTTTTGACTATAATTCACGTGTTAGGGTCAAAAACACATTGTGGGTCAAAACATGCTTTTCTCGCTCTGAAAAGCATTTTGCACGCATAAAAACTGGAAAAGTGAATAACTCAGTCACTTTCAATGCAAACGTGTAACTGAGCTTAAATAGGGTTATTTATGCCATTGCGCACCATTTGGAAGTGAAGAGCAGTTGTTTTGAGCACAATTCACGTGTCAGGGTCAAAAACACCTTTTTGGTCAAAAAGTGATTCTCTCGCTCTGAAAAGCACTTTGCACGCATGAAAACTGGAAAAGTGAATAACTCAGTCCCTTTCAATGCAAACGTGTAACTGAGCTTAAATAGGGTTATTTATGCCATTGCGCACTATTTGGAAGTGGAGAGCATTTGTTTTGACTATAATTCACGTGTTAGGGTCAAAAACACATTGTGGGTCAAAACATGCTTTTCTCGCTCTGAAAAGCATTTTGCACGCATAAAAACTGGAAAAGTTGATAACTCAGTCCCTTTCAATGCAAACGTGTAACTGAGCTTAAATAGGGTTATTTATGCCATTGCGCACTATTTGGAAGTGGAGAGCATTTGTTTTGACTATAATTCACGTGTTAGGGTCAAAAACACATTGTGGGTCAAAACATGCTTTTCTCGCTCTGAAAAGCATTTTGCACGCATAAAAACTGGAAAAGTGAATAACTCAGTCACTTTCAATGCAAACGTGTAACTGAGCTTAAATAGGGTTATTTATGCCATTGCGCACCATTTGGAAGTGGAGAGCAGTTGTTTTGACTATAATTCACGTGTTAGGGTCAAAAACACATTGTGGGTCAAAACATGCTTTTCTCGCTCTGAAAAGCATTTTGCACGCATAAAAACTGGAAAAGTTGATAACTCAGTCCCTTTCAATGCAACCGTGTAACTGAGCTTAAATAGGGTTATTTATGCCATCGCGCACCATTTGGAAGTGGAGAGCAGTTGTTTTGACTATAATTCACGTGTTAGGGTCAAAAACACATTGTGGGTCAAAACATGCTTTTCTCGCTCTGAAAAGCATTTTGCACGCATAAAAACTGGAAAAGTTGATAACTCAGTCCCTTTCAATTCAAACGTGTAACTGAGCTTAAATAGGGTTATTTATGCCATTGCGCACTATTTGGAAGTGGAGAGCATTTGTTTTGACTATAATTCACGTGTTAGGGTCAAAAACACATTGTGGGTCAAAACATGCTTTTCTCGCTCTGAAAAGCATTTTGCACGCATAAAAACTGGAAAAGTGAATAACTCAGTCACTTTCAATGCAAACGTGTAACTGAGCTTAAATAGGGTTATTTATGCCATTGCGCACCATTTGGAAGTGAAGAGCAGTTGTTTTGAGCACAATTCACGTGTCAGGGTCAAAAACACCTTTTTGGTCAAAAAGTGATTCTCTCGCTCTGAAAAGCACTTTGCACGCATGAAAACTGGAAAAGTGAATAACTCAGTCCCTTTCAATGCAACCGTGTAACTGAGCTTAAATAGGGTTATTTATGCCATCGCGCACCATTTGGAAGTGGAGAGCAGTTGTTTTGACTATAATTCACGTGTTAGGGTCAAAAACACATTGTGGGTCAAAACATGCTTTTCTCGCTCTGAAAAGCATTTTGCACGCATAAAAACTGGAAAAGTTGATAACTCAGTCCCTTTCAATTCAAACGTGTAACTGAGCTTAAATAGGGTTATTTATGCCATTGCGCACTATTTGGAAGTGGAGAGCATTTGTTTTGACTATAATTCACGTGTTAGGGTCAAAAACACATTGTGGGTCAAAACATGCTTTTCTCGCTCTGAAAAGCATTTTGCACGCATAAAAACTGGAAAAGTGAATAACTCAGTCACTTTCAATGCAAACATGTAACTGAGCTTAAATAGGGTTATTTATGCCATTGCGCACCATTTGGAAGTGAAGAGCAGTTGTTTTGAGCACAATTCACGTGTCAGGGTCAAAAACACCTTTTTGGTCAAAAAGTGATTCTCTCGCTCTGAAAAGCACTTTGCACGCATGAAAACTGGAAAAGTGAATAACTCAGTCCCTTTCAATGCAAACGTGTAACTGAGCTTAAATAGGGTTATTTATGCCATTGCGCACTATTTGGAAGTGGAGAGCATTTGTTTTGACTATAATTCACGTGTTAGGGTCAAAAACACATTGTGGGTCAAAACATGCTTTTCTCGCTCTGAAAAGCATTTTGCACGCATAAAAACTGGAAAAGTTGATAACTCAGTCCCTTTCAATGCAAACGTGTAACTGAGCTTAAATAGGGTTATTTATGCCATTGCGCACTATTTGGAAGTGGAGAGCATTTGTTTTGACTATAATTCACGTGTTAGGGTCAAAAACACATTGTGGGTCAAAACATGCTTTTCTCGCTCTGAAAAGCATTTTGCACGCATAAAAACTGGAAAAGTGAATAACTCAGTCACTTTCAATGCAACCGTGTAACTGAGCTTAAATAGGGTTATTTATGCCATCGCGCACCATTTGGAAGTGGAGAGCAGTTGTTTTGACTATAATTCACGTGTTAGGGTCAAAAACACATTGTGGGTCAAAACATGCTTTTCTCGCTCTGAAAAGCATTTTGCACGCATAAAAACTGGAAAAGTTGATAACTCAGTCCCTTTCAATTCAAACGTGTAACTGAGCTTAAATAGGGTTATTTATGCCATTGCGCACTATTTGGAAGTGGAGAGCATTTGTTTTGACTATAATTCACGTGTTAGGGTCAAAAACACATTGTGGGTCAAAACATGCTTTTCTCGCTCTGAAAAGCATTTTGCACGCATAAAAACTGGAAAAGTGAATAACTCAGTCACTTTCAATGCAAACGTGTAACTGAGCTTAAATAGGGTTATTTATGCCATTGCGCACCATTTGGAAGTGAAGAGCAGTTGTTTTGAGCACAATTCACGTGTCAGGGTCAAAAACACCTTTTTGGTCAAAAAGTGATTCTCTCGCTCTGAAAAGCACTTTGCACGCATGAAAACTGGAAAAGTGAATAACTCAGTCCCTTTCAATGCAACCGTGTAACTGAGCTTAAATAGGGTTATTTATGCCATCGCGCACCATTTGGAAGTGGAGAGCAGTTGTTTTGACTATAATTCACGTGTTAGGGTCAAAAACACATTGTGGGTCAAAACATGCTTTTCTCGCTCTGAAAAGCATTTTGCACGCATAAAAACTGGAAAAGTTGATAACTCAGTCCCTTTCAATTCAAACGTGTAACTGAGCTTAAATAGGGTTATTTATGCCATTGCGCACTATTTGGAAGTGGAGAGCATTTGTTTTGACTATAATTCACGTGTTAGGGTCAAAAACACATTGTGGGTCAAAACATGCTTTTCTCGCTCTGAAAAGCATTTTGCACGCATAAAAACTGGAAAAGTGAATAACTCAGTCACTTTCAATGCAAACGTGTAACTGAGCTTAAATAGGGTTATTTATGCCATTGCGCACCATTTGGAAGTGAAGAGCAGTTGTTTTGAGCACAATTCACGTGTCAGGGTCAAAAACACCTTTTTGGTCAAAAAGTGATTCTCTCGCTCTGAAAAGCACTTTGCACGCATGAAAACTGGAAAAGTGAATAACTCAGTCCCTTTCAATGCAAACGTGTAACTGAGCTTAAATAGGGTTATTTATGCCATTGCGCACTATTTGGAAGTGGAGAGCATTTGTTTTGACTATAATTCACGTGTTAGGGTCAAAAACACATTGTGGGTCAAAACATGCTTTTCTCGCTCTGAAAAGCATTTTGCACGCATAAAAACTGGAAAAGTTGATAACTCAGTCCCTTTCAATGCAAACGTGTAACTGAGCTTAAATAGGGTTATTTATGCCATTGCGCACTATTTGGAAGTGGAGAGCATTTGTTTTGACTATAATTCACGTGTTAGGGTCAAAAACACATTGTGGGTCAAAACATGCTTTTCTCGCTCTGAAAAGCATTTTGCACGCATAAAAACTGGAAAAGTGAATAACTCAGTCACTTTCAATGCAAACGTGTAACTGAGCTTAAATAGGGTTATTTATGCCATTGCGCACCATTTGGAAGTGGAGAGCAGTTGTTTTGACTATAATTCACGTGTTAGGGTCAAAAACACATTGTGGGTCAAAACATGCTTTTCTCGCTCTGAAAAGCATTTTGCACGCATAAAAACTGGAAAAGTTGATAACTCAGTCCCTTTCAATGCAACCGTGTAACTGAGCTTAAATAGGGTTATTTATGCCATCGCGCACCATTTGGAAGTGGAGAGCAGTTGTTTTGACTATAATTCACGTGTTAGGGTCAAAAACACATTGTGGGTCAAAACATGCTTTTCTCGCTCTGAAAAGCATTTTGCACGCATAAAAACTGGAAAAGTTGATAACTCAGTCCCTTTCAATTCAAACGTGTAACTGAGCTTAAATAGGGTTATTTATGCCATTGCGCACTATTTGGAAGTGGAGAGCATTTGTTTTGACTATAATTCACGTGTTAGGGTCAAAAACACATTGTGGGTCAAAACATGCTTTTCTCGCTCTGAAAAGCATTTTGCACGCATAAAAACTGGAAAAGTGAATAACTCAGTCACTTTCAATGCAAACGTGTAACTGAGCTTAAATAGGGTTATTTATGCCATTGCGCACCATTTGGAAGTGAAGAGCAGTTGTTTTGAGCACAATTCACGTGTCAGGGTCAAAAACACCTTTTTGGTCAAAAAGTGATTCTCTCGCTCTGAAAAGCACTTTGCACGCATGAAAACTGGAAAAGTGAATAACTCAGTCCCTTTCAATGCAAACGTGTAACTGAGCTTAAATAGGGTTATTTATGCCATTGCGCACTATTTGGAAGTGGAGAGCATTTGTTTTGACTATAATTCACGTGTTAGGGTCAAAAACACATTGTGGGTCAAAACATGCTTTTCTCGCTCTGAAAAGCATTTTGCACGCATAAAAACTGGAAAAGTTGATAACTCAGTCCCTTTCAATGCAAACGTGTAACTGAGCTTAAATAGGGTTATTTATGCCATTGCGCACTATTTGGAAGTGGAGAGCATTTGTTTTGACTATAATTCACGTGTTAGGGTCAAAAACACATTGTGGGTCAAAACATGCTTTTCTCGCTCTGAAAAGCATTTTGCACGCATAAAAACTGGAAAAGTGAATAACTCAGTCACTTTCAATGCAAACGTGTAACTGAGCTTAAATAGGGTTATTTATGCCATCGCGCACCATTTGGAAGTGGAGTGCAGTTGTTTTGACAATAATTCACGTGTTAGGGTCAAAAACACATTGTGGGTCAAAACATGCTTTTCTCGCTCTGAAAAGCATTTTGCACGCATAAAAACTGGAAAAGTGAATAACTCAGTCACTTTCAATGCAAACGTGTAACTGAGCTTAAATAGGGTTATTTATGCCATTGCGCACCATTTGGAAGTGAAGAGCAGTTGTTTTGAGCACAATTCACGTGTCAGGGTCAAAAACACCTTTTTGGTCAAAAAGTGATTCTCTCGCTCTGAAAAGCACTTTGCACGTGTGGCGGGACTCTATAAAAACTCAATATAAAGGGGAGGGAAGGTAACTAAAGAGGGACCGACAACGCCACCTGGGGAATTGCACCCCAGTAAATAAAACAAAGAAAATAAACTATTACGATACAGAAATTATAAGGACACAGGTTCGAAAATCTAAAAGAGGCAGAGACGATATATATATATATATATAATGTTTATTTTAATACAATAATGATGAAATGATGAAACACTAAATAAAGAAAACTGGAATAAAACCAAACTAAACCAAACAACAAAACAAAAGGTTAAGTAAACCAACAACTCAATTGTCAAAACAATGACACAGAAAACGGGAAATAACACAACGCAAACTTAACCAAAGCAAACAAAAGAAAATATCAAAACAGAACCAAAACAAAACCAAAACAGAACAGAACCAAAACCGTACAGAACCAAAACCGTACAGAACAGAACCAAAACCGTACAGAACAGAACCAAAACCGTACAGAACAGCAGCAGGGGATCCTAAAAACAAGAGACACAAATTAATAAAAGGGAAAATGGGAACTCAAAAACTGTTAAAAAGCGGGGACCCTACTCACCACCCTGGGAGGCAACCAGCAGAGGCTGAGTTCAGCCATCTTGGGCCTTTTATATTGCACCTGGGTGCAGGGGGAGGAGCTAAGATGGGGTTGCATTCGCAACCCCTACTGAGGTTCACTACAATCTACCCCCTGGGTTTTTTAATCGTCGGCCCGACGATTTACATTTACTGCCATGGCCTAAACACAGCACAGCCACTAAGCACAGGCATCAGAGAGTTAGTAGAAACCATCTGGACTAGGAACCCTCTGGACTAGGAACCCATGTGCACTAGTAGGAACCATGTGGACTAGGAACCATGTGCACTAGTAGGAACCATATGGACTAGGAACCATGTGCACTAGTAGGAACCATATGGACTAGGAACCATGTGCACTAGTAGGAACCCATGTCGACTAGGAACCCATGTAGACTAGGAACCCGTGTAGACTAGGAACCATGTGCACTAGTAGGAACCCATGTCGACTAGGAACCCATGTAGACTAGGAACCATGTGCACTAGTAGGAACCCATGTAGACTAGGAACCCATGTAGACTAGGAACCATCTGGTCTAGGAGGAACCCATGTAGAGGAGGAACCCATGTGGACTAGGAACCCATGTGGACTAGGAACCATGTGCACTAGTAGGAACCCATGTAGACTAGGAACCCATGTAGACTAGGAACCATCTGGTCTAGGAGGAACCCATGTGGACTAGGAACCCTCTGGACTAGGAACCCTCTGGACTAGGAACCCTCTGGACTAGGAACCCTCTGGACTAGGAACCCTCTGGACTAGGAACCATGTGCACTAGTAGGAACCATCTGGACTAGGAACCCATGTGGACTAAGAACCATGTAGACTGGGGGTCCAGGTCAGAAACCAAGTGAATGCTTGGTCTACATGAGGGCCAATGACTGCCCTGGTTGGATGCCACCACTAAACAACAGAATGCATCTGTGGTGCTGCGGACGCTGGTCGCCCTGCTCATAGGGCTGGACACCCAGGTGTTCATAGATGAAGGGTACTTGGTCTACTGGAGACAGGTGACGAGCTCGTACACAGGCGTGGACCTCCTCAATCCACCCCCCAATGCTCAGTCCCGTCCCGCCCCGAAACAGCGGGCACCTCCGGTCTCTGAGGAAATGAACCAGTCTCTCAGTCACTGCAACAGGAGCTGAAGAGAGTCCAGGAGCCGATGAAACTGCTGATGAGGTGTTGGGCCAAGGCCGGCCAGCCCCTTGCTCCCGACGCATCCGCTGACTCTCAGCTCGCAGCTGAGTGGTCAGGTCTCTTAATTGGGCGACCTCCTCCTCCATGAGGAAACAAAACCGAAGAGGTGAAAGAAACTGTCCATGCCAGGAACTGCCCGGCACCTGCTGCTGTTCTGTAGAAAAAATAAAATAAACCCTAACAAGCTATATACAAATCAATTGTGTTGTGGGAAAAAAAAAGAAAATTAAAACTGCGCGCAGTGATGAACGGGACCTCGCGCCGGCTTGCAGCCGCCACTACGAGGTCCCGTTCATCACTGCGCGCAGTTTTAAAAAAAAATCGCGCCGGCTTGCGGCCGCGTCACGTGCCGTCGTAACATGTGTGCTGGCAAGATGTGCACATGTTAGGACCGCACGTGACGCAGCCGCAAGCCGGCACGAGGTCCCGTTCATCACTGCGCGCAGTTTTAAAAAAGCGCAGTTTTAAAAAAAATTCGCAAATTTATGTAATCTGTAGAAGCAGAGGTGCCCTGTGGTGTCCTACTGATTGTTTTGACATTAACATGTAAGACCACATTTAACTGAATTACATGTTCATTAACCCTACATCAACGATCCGATAAATTCCCTAGGAGGAGTTCGTTCAAATACAATGCGACGGAATTCAAAAATGGCCAACTTTGACGGCAGGCCACGGACACGCCCTTCAACGTACAATCACAAATAGCACGATTTTGGTTCAGCACCACTTCATGACTGTACTGACCAATTGTGAAGCAGATCCGATAAATTCCCTAGGAGGAGTTCGTTCAAATACAATGCGAAAAAGTGAAATTCCATTCAAAATGGCCAACTTTGACATCACGCCACGGACACGCCCTTCAACGTACAGTCCCAAATAGCACGATTTTGGTTCAGCACCACTTCATGACTGTACTGACCAATTTTGAAGCAGATCTGATAAATTCCCTAGGAGGAGTTAGTTCAAATACAAGGTGACGGAATTCCAAAATGGCCAACTTTGACGGCACGCCACGGACACGCCCTTCAACGTTCAGTCCCAAATAGCACGATTTTGGTTCAGCACCACTTCATGACTGTACTGACCAAATTTGAAGCAGATCCGATAAATTCCCTAGGAGGAGTTAGTTCAAATACAAGGCGACGGAATTCAAAAATGGCCAACTTTGACGGCATGCCACGGACACGCCCTTCAACGTACAGTCACAAATAGCACGATTTTGGTTTAGCACCACTTCATGACTGTACTGACCAATTTTGAAGCAGATCCGATAAATTCCCTAGGAGGAGTTCATTCAAATACAAGGCAAAAAAGTGAAAAAAATTCAAAATGGCCGCCAAAAGTGAAAATTAGAAATGCAAATAGCCGACTTCCTGTGGGGTTTGGGGCATGGGTCCAAGAGGCTTTTCTGTAGGTATGGGCACATTGTACGTGAATACTGAATTTCATACATATTGGTGAAACGTGGCGCAGGGGCTGCTTTTTAAAGTTCCTGTAGGGGGCGCTACACACATGAGAAACACGATTTTTGGTATGTGAGCTATCGGCACCAGTCTACACGTGACCTGTGAATTTCATATTCATAACTATTACGGTGTCCGCAGAGTGATCGACCCTCCTCTGGCGGCCATGTTGTTTTTTCAATCGACTTAATTTTTGGTGAGCAGTTAGAACTTTGGTACCTAACGGCCATTGAGTTGGTCCCGCTCAAATCAAACATTGCGTCTATGAACTGTGGCTATTTTAGTAACGGGCCACGCCCACTTCGATGCCACGCCCCATTTGAAAAATTGTTGACTTATTCTTGTTCAGAATTTGATTATGAACAACTTTAGTAGAGAGGTCCAACACCATAGGAGTCCAATTAATGTAGATATGTGCAATTTACTATTTTTGGGGTGAAAAACACACCCCTTTTTGAACTCAATGGCTCATGGGTACTTTGAAATTTATCCTACAGACTAATCCTTATGTCAGATTGACGATAATGGGCCATAGATGATATGTGCCAAAGGATTTTTGTCAAAGTCGAAAAACCTGGGATCATTGGGGAATTTACTGTTTTTAACTAAATTCAAAATGGCGGGAAATCTGGCTACCGGAAATGCTAAGTTAGTATCTGCAAATTTCTTCATTATGAGGATTTGCATATGTGTGCAAAGTTTCATGAGTTTAGGTCCAACCGGTGACGAGTTATGCTCGTGCAAACGTTGAAATTTTGGCATAGTTGGTATAGCGCCACCTAGGGGCAAATGTGAATTTGAGGGCTAGAATATCAAATTTTTCACCAGTCCCACAAAATGTGCCAAATAAAAATGAGTTTTCGAATATGTGCAGGGGGGGAAAAATGCAGTCGAAGACGGAGAAAAATAATAATAAGAAGAAGAAACACGAGGATTTCAATAGGGTCCTTGCCAAGTTTGGCTCGGTCCCTAACTACAAGTCTCTGCCTCAAAGAAATCCTGCCGACAACGCCAAAATGTGGCGGGACTCTATAAAAACTCAATATAAAGGGGAGGGAAGGTAACTAAAGAGGGACCGACAACGCCACCTGGGGAATTGCACCCCAGGAAATAAAACAAAGAAAATAAACTATTACGATACAGAAATTATAAGGACACAGGTTCGAAAATCTAAAAGAGGCAGAGACGATATATATATATATATATAATGTTTATTTTAATACAATAATGATGAAATGATGAAACACTAAATAAAGAAAACTGGAATAAAACCAAACTAAACCAAACAACAAAACAAAAGGTTAAGTAAACCAACAACTCAATTGTCAAAACAATGACACAGAAAACGGGAAATAACACAACGCAAACTTAACCAAAGCAAACAAAAGAAAATATCAAAACAGAACCAAAACAAAACCAAAACAGAACAGAACCAAAACCGTACAGAACCAAAACCGTACAGAACAGAACCAAAACCGTACAGAACAGAACCAAAACCGTACAGAACAGCAGCAGGGGATCCTAAAAACAAGAGACACAAATTAATAAAAGGGAAAATGGGAACTCAAAAACTGTTAAAAAGCGGGGACCCTACTCACCACCCTGGGAGGCAACCAGCAGAGGCTGAGTTCAGCCATCTTGGGCCTTTTATATTGCACCTGGGTGCAGGGGGAGGAGCTAAGATGGGGTTGCATTCGCAACCCCTACTGAGGTTCACTACACACGCATAAAAACTGGAAAAGTGAATAACTCAGTCCCTTTCAATGCAAACGTGTAACTGAGCTTAAATAGGGTTATTTATGCCATCGCGCACCATTTGGAAGTGGAGAGCGTTGGTTTTGACTATAATTCACGTGTTAGGGTCAAAAACACATTGTGGGTCAAAACATGCTTTTCTCGCTCTGAAAAGCATTTTGCACGCATAAAAACTGGAAAAGTGAATAACTCAGTCACTTTCAATGCAAACGTGTAACTGAGCTTAAATAGGGTTATTTATGCCATTGCGCACCATTTGGAAGTGAAGAGCAGTTGTTTTGAGCACAATTCACGTGTCAGGGTCAAAAACACCTTTTTGGTCAAAAAGTGATTCTCTCGCTCTGAAAAGCACTTTGCACGCATAAAAACTGGAAAAGTGAATAACTCAGTCACTTTCAATGCAAACGTGTAACTGAGCTTAAATAGGGTTATTTATGCCATCGCGCACCATTTGGAAGTGGAGAGCAGTTGTTTTGACTATAATTCACGTGTTAGGGTCAAAAACACATTGTGGGTCAAAACATGCTTTTCTCGCTCTGAAAAGCATTTTGCACGCATAAAAACTGGAAAAGTTGATAACTCAGTCCCTTTCAATGCAAACGTGTAACTGAGCTTAAATAGGGTTATTTATGCCATCGCGCACCATTTGGAAGTGGAGAGCAGTTGTTTTGACTATAATTCACGTGTTAGGGTCAAAAACACATTGTGGGTCAAAACATGCTTTTCTCGCTCTGAAAAGCATTTTGCACGCATAAAAACTGGAAAAGTGAATAACTCAGTCACTTTCAATGCAAACGTGTAACTGAGCTTAAATAGGGTTATTTATGCCATCGCGCACCATTTGGAAGTGGAGTGCAGTTGTTTTGACAATAATTCACGTGTTAGGGTCAAAAACACATTGTGGGTCAAAACATGCTTTTCTCGCTCTGAAAAGCATTTTGCACGCATAAAAACTGGAAAAGTTGATAACTCAGTCCCTTTCAATTCAAACGTGTAACTGAGCTTAAATAGGGTTATTTATGCCAATGCGCACTATTTGGAAGTGGAGAGCATTTGTTTTGACTATAATTCACGTGTTAGGGTCAAAAACACATTGTGGGTCAAAACATGCTTTTCTCGCTCTGAAAAGCATTTTGCACGCATAAAAACTGGAAAAGTGAATAACTCAGTCACTTTCAATGCAAACGTGTAACTGAGCTTAAATAGGGTTATTTATGCCATTGCGCACCATTTGGAAGTGAAGAGCAGTTGTTTTGAGCACAATTCACGTGTCAGGGTCAAAAACACCTTTTTGGTCAAAAAGTGATTCTCTCGCTCTGAAAAGCACTTTGCACGCATAAAAACTGGAAAAGTGAATAACTCAGTCCCTTTCAATGCAAACGTGTAACTGAGCTTAAATAGGGTTATTTATGCCATCGCGCACCATTTGGAAGTGGAGAGCAGTTGTTTTGACTATAATTCACGTGTTAGGGTCAAAAACACATTGTGGGTCAAAACATGCTTTTCTCGCTCTGAAAAGCATTTTGCACGCATAAAAACTGGAAAAGTTGATAACTCAGTCCCTTTCAATTCAAACGTGTAACTGAGCTTAAATAGGGTTATTTATGCCAATGCGCACTATTTGGAAGTGGAGAGCATTTGTTTTGACTATAATTCACGTGTTAGGGTCAAAAACACATTGTGGGTCAAAACATGCTTTTCTCGCTCTGAAAAGCATTTTGCACGCATAAAAACTGGAAAAGTTGATAACTCAGTCCCTTTCAATTCAAACGTGTAACTGATCTTAAATAGGGTTATTTATGCCATTGTGCACTATTTGGAAGTGGAGAGCATTTGTTTTGACTATAATTCACGTGTTAGGGTCAAAAACACATTGTGGGTCAAAACATGCTTTTCTCGCTCTGAAAAGCATTTTGCACGCATAAAAACTGGAAAAGTGAATAACTCAGTCACTTTCAATGCAAACGTGTAACTGAGCTTAAATAGGGTTATTTATGCCATTGCGCACCATTTGGAAGTGAAGAGCAGTTGTTTTGAGCACAATTCACGTGTCAGGGTCAAAAACACCTTTTTGGTCAAAAAGTGATTCTCTCGCTCTGAAAAGCACTTTGCACGCATAAAAACTGGAAAAGTGAATAACTCAGTCACTTTCAATGCAAACGTGTAACTGAGCTTAAATAGGGTTATTTATGCCATCGCGCACCATTTGGAAGTGGAGAGCAGTTGTTTTGACTATAATTCACGTGTTAGGGTCAAAAACACATTGTGGGTCAAAACATGCTTTTCTCGCTCTGAAAAGCATTTTGCACGCATAAAAACTGGAAAAGTTGATAACTCAGTCCCTTTCAATGCAAACGTGTAACTGAGCTTAAATAGGGTTATTTATGCCATCGCGCACCATTTGGAAGTGGAGAGCAGTTGTTTTGAGCACAATTCACGTGTCAGGGTCAAAAACACCTTTTTGGTCAAAAAGTGATTCTCTCGCTCTGAAAAGCACTTTGCACGCATAAAAACTGGAAAAGTGAATAACTCAGTCCCTTTCAATGCAAACGTGTAACTGAGCTTAAATAGGGTTATTTATGCCATCGCGCACCATTTGGAAGTGGAGAGCAGTTATTTTGACTATAATTCACGTGTTAGGGTCAAAAACACATTGTGGGTCAAAACATGCTTTTCTCGCTCTGAAAAGCATTTTGCACGCATAAAAACTGGAAAAGTTGATAACTCAGTCCCTTTCAATTCAAACGTGTAACTGAGCTTAAATAGGGTTATTTATGCCATTGCGCACCATTTGGAAGTGGAGAGCAGTTGTTTTGACTATAATTCACGTGTTAGGGTCAAAAACACATTGTGGGTCAAAACATGCTTTTCTCGCTCTGAAAAGCATTTTGCACGCATAAAAACTGGAAAAGTTGATAACTCAGTCCCTTTCAATTCAAACGTGTAACTGAGCTTAAATAGGGTTATTTATGCCATTGCGCACCATTTGGAAGTGAAGAGCAGTTGTTTTGAGCACAATTCACGTGTCAGGGTCAAAAACACCTTTTTGGTCAAAAAGTGATTCTCTCGCTCTGAAAAGCACTTTGCACGCATAAAAACTGGAAAAGTGAATAACTCAGTCCCTTTCAATGCAAACGTGTAACTGAGCTTAAATAGGGTTATTTATGCCATCGCGCACCATTTGGAAGTGGAGAGCAGTTGTTTTGACTATAATTCACGTGTTAGGGTCAAAAACACATTGTGGGTCAAAACATGCTTTTCTCGCTCTGAAAAGCATTTTGCACGCATAAAAACTGGAAAAGTTGATAACTCAGTCCCTTTCAATTCAAACGTGTAACTGAGCTTAAATAGGGTTATTTATGCCAATGCGCACTATTTGGAAGTGGAGAGCATTTGTTTTGACTATAATTCACGTGTTAGGGTCAAAAACACATTGTGGGTCAAAACATGCTTTTCTCGCTCTGAAAAGCATTTTGCACGCATAAAAACTGGAAAAGTTGATAACTCAGTCCCTTTCAATTCAAACGTGTAACTGATCTTAAATAGGGTTATTTATGCCATTGTGCACTATTTGGAAGTGGAGAGCATTTGTTTTGACTATAATTCACGTGTTAGGGTCAAAAACACATTGTGGGTCAAAACATGCTTTTCTCGCTCTGAAAAGCATTTTGCACGCATAAAAACTGGAAAAGTGAATAACTCAGTCACTTTCAATGCAAACGTGTAACTGAGCTTAAATAGGGTTATTTATGCCATTGCGCACCATTTGGAAGTGAAGAGCAGTTGTTTTGAGCACAATTCACGTGTCAGGGTCAAAAACACCTTTTTGGTCAAAAAGTGATTCTCTCGCTCTGAAAAGCACTTTGCACGCATAAAAACTGGAAAAGTGAATAACTCAGTCACTTTCAATGCAAACGTGTAACTGAGCTTAAATAGGGTTATTTATGCCATCGCGCACCATTTGGAAGTGGAGAGCAGTTGTTTTGACTATAATTCACGTGTTAGGGTCAAAAACACATTGTGGGTCAAAACATGCTTTTCTCGCTCTGAAAAGCATTTTGCACGCATAAAAACTGGAAAAGTTGATAACTCAGTCCCTTTCAATGCAAACGTGTAACTGAGCTTAAATAGGGTTATTTATGCCATCGCGCACCATTTGGAAGTGGAGAGCAGTTGTTTTGACTATAATTCACGTGTTAGGGTCAAAAACACATTGTGGGTCAAAACATGCTTTTCTCGCTCTGAAAAGCATTTTGCACGCATAAAAACTGGAAAAGTTGATAACTCAGTCCCTTTCAATTCAAACGTGTAACTGAGCTTAAATAGGGTTATTTATGCCAATGCGCACTATTTGGAAGTGGAGAGCATTTGTTTTGACTATAATTCACGTGTTAGGGTCAAAAACACATTGTGGGTCAAAACATGCTTTTCTCGCTCTGAAAAGCATTTTGCACGCATAAAAACTGGAAAAGTGAATAACTCAGTCACTTTCAATGCAAACGTGTAACTGAGCTTAAATAGGGTTATTTATGCCATTGCGCACCATTTGGAAGTGAAGAGCAGTTGTTTTGAGCACAATTCACGTGTCAGGGTCAAAAACACCTTTTTGGTCAAAAAGTGATTCTCTCGCTCTGAAAAGCACTTTGCACGCATAAAAACTGGAAAAGTGAATAACTCAGTCCCTTTCAATGCAAACGTGTAACTGAGCTTAAATAGGGTTATTTATGCCATCGCGCACCATTTGGAAGTGGAGAGCAGTTGTTTTGACTATAATTCACGTGTTAGGGTCAAAAACACATTGTGGGTCAAAACATGCTTTTCTCGCTCTGAAAAGCATTTTGCACGCATAAAAACTGGAAAAGTTGATAACTCAGTCCCTTTCAATTCAAACGTGTAACTGAGCTTAAATAGGGTTATTTATGCCAATGCGCACTATTTGGAAGTGGAGAGCATTTGTTTTGACTATAATTCACGTGTTAGGGTCAAAAACACATTGTGGGTCAAAACATGCTTTTCTCGCTCTGAAAAGCATTTTGCACGCATAAAAACTGGAAAAGTGAATAACTCAGTCACTTTCAATGCAAACGTGTAACTGAGCTTAAATAGGGTTATTTATGCCATTGCGCACCATTTGGAAGTGAAGAGCAGTTGTTTTGAGCACAATTCACGTGTCAGGGTCAAAAACACCTTTTTGGTCAAAAAGTGATTCTCTCGCTCTGAAAAGCACTTTGCACGCATAAAAACTGGAAAAGTGAATAACTCAGTCCCTTTCAATGCAAACGTGTAACTGAGCTTAAATAGGGTTATTTATGCCATCGCGCACCATTTGGAAGTGGAGAGCAGTTGTTTTGACTATAATTCACGTGTTAGGGTCAAAAACACATTGTGGGTCAAAACATGCTTTTCTCGCTCTGAAAAGCATTTTGCACGCATAAAAACTGGAAAAGTTGATAACTCAGTCCCTTTCAATTCAAACGTGTAACTGAGCTTAAATAGGGTTATTTATGCCATTGCGCACTATTTGGAAGTGGAGAGCATTTGTTTTGACTATAATTCACGTGTTAGGGTCAAAAACACATTGTGGGTCAAAACATGCTTTTCTCGCTCTGAAAAGCATTTTGCACGCATAAAAACTGGAAAAGTTGATAACTCAGTCCCTTTCAATGCAAACGTGTAACTGAGCTTAAATAGGGTTATTTATGCCATTGCGCACTATTTGGAAGTGGAGAGCATTTGTTTTGACTATAATTCACGTGTTAGGGTCAAAAACACATTGTGGGTCAAAACATGCTTTTCTCGCTCTGAAAAGCATTTTGCACCCATAAAAACTGGAAATGTTGATAACTCAGTCCCTTTCAATGCAAACGTGTAACTGAGCTTAAATATGGTTATTTATGCCATTGCGCACTATTTGGAAGTGGAGAGCATTTGTTTTGACTATAATTCACGTGTTAGGGTCAAAAACACATTGTGGGTCAAAACATGCTTTTCTCGCTCTGAAAAGCATTTTGCACGCATAAAAACTGGAAAAGTGAATAACTCAGTCACTTTCAATGCAAACGTGTAACTGAGCTTAAATAGGGTTATTTATGCCATCGCGCACCATTTGGAAGTGGAGTGCAGTTGTTTTGACAATAATTCACGTGTTAGGGTCAAAAACACATTGTGGGTCAAAACATGCTTTTCTCGCTCTGAAAAGCATTTTGCACGCATAAAAACTGGAAAAGTTGATAACTCAGTCCCTTTCAATGCAAACGTGTAACTGAGCTTAAATAGGGTTATTTATGCCATTGCGCACTATTTGGAAGTGGAGAGCATTTGTTTTGACTATAATTCACGTGTTAGGGTCAAAAACACATTGTGGGTCAAAACATGCTTTTCTCGCTCTGAAAAGCATTTTGCACGCATAAAAACTGGAAAAGTTGATAACTCAGTCCCTTTCAATGCAAACGTGTAACTGAGCTTAAATAGGGTTATTTATGCCATCGCGCACCATTTGGAAGTGGAGAGCAGTTGTTTTGAGCACAATTCACGTGTCAGGGTCAAAAACACCTTTTTGGTCAAAAAGTGATTCTCTCGCTCTGAAAAGCACTTTGCACGCATAAAAACTGGAAAAGTGAATAACTCAGTCCCTTTCAATGCAAACGTGTAACTGAGCTTAAATAGGGTTATTTATGCCATCGCGCACCATTTGGAAGTGGAGAGCAGTTGTTTTGACTATAATTCACGTGTTAGGGTCAAAAACACATTGTGGGTCAAAACATGCTTTTCTCGCTCTGAAAAGCATTTTGCACGCATAAAAACTGGAAAAGTTGATAACTCAGTCCCTTTCAATTCAAACGTGTAACTGAGCTTAAATAGGGTTATTTATGCCATTGCGCACCATTTGGAAGTGGAGAGCAGTTGTTTTGACTATAATTCACGTGTTAGGGTCAAAAACACATTGTGGGTCAAAACATGCTTTTCTCGCTCTGAAAAGCATTTTGCACGCATAAAAACTGGAAAAGTTGATAACTCAGTCCCTTTCAATTCAAACGTGTAACTGAGCTTAAATAGGGTTATTTATGCCATTGCGCACCATTTGGAAGTGAAGAGCAGTTGTTTTGAGCACAATTCACGTGTCAGGGTCAAAAACACCTTTTTGGTCAAAAAGTGATTCTCTCGCTCTGAAAAGCACTTTGCACGCATAAAAACTGGAAAAGTGAATAACTCAGTCCCTTTCAATGCAAACGTGTAACTGAGCTTAAATAGGGTTATTTATGCCATCGCGCACCATTTGGAAGTGGAGAGCAGTTGTTTTGACTATAATTCACGTGTTAGGGTCAAAAACACATTGTGGGTCAAAACATGCTTTTCTCGCTCTGAAAAGCATTTTGCACGCATAAAAACTGGAAAAGTTGATAACTCAGTCCCTTTCAATTCAAACGTGTAACTGAGCTTAAATAGGGTTATTTATGCCAATGCGCACTATTTGGAAGTGGAGAGCATTTGTTTTGACTATAATTCACGTGTTAGGGTCAAAAACACATTGTGGGTCAAAACATGCTTTTCTCGCTCTGAAAAGCATTTTGCACGCATAAAAACTGGAAAAGTTGATAACTCAGTCCCTTTCAATTCAAACGTGTAACTGATCTTAAATAGGGTTATTTATGCCATTGTGCACTATTTGGAAGTGGAGAGCATTTGTTTTGACTATAATTCACGTGTTAGGGTCAAAAACACATTGTGGGTCAAAACATGCTTTTCTCGCTCTGAAAAGCATTTTGCACGCATAAAAACTGGAAAAGTGAATAACTCAGTCACTTTCAATGCAAACGTGTAACTGAGCTTAAATAGGGTTATTTATGCCATTGCGCACCATTTGGAAGTGAAGAGCAGTTGTTTTGAGCACAATTCACGTGTCAGGGTCAAAAACACCTTTTTGGTCAAAAAGTGATTCTCTCGCTCTGAAAAGCACTTTGCACGCATAAAAACTGGAAAAGTGAATAACTCAGTCACTTTCAATGCAAACGTGTAACTGAGCTTAAATAGGGTTATTTATGCCATCGCGCACCATTTGGAAGTGGAGAGCAGTTGTTTTGACTATAATTCACGTGTTAGGGTCAAAAACACATTGTGGGTCAAAACATGCTTTTCTCGCTCTGAAAAGCATTTTGCACGCATAAAAACTGGAAAAGTTGATAACTCAGTCCCTTTCAATGCAAACGTGTAACTGAGCTTAAATAGGGTTATTTATGCCATCGCGCACCATTTGGAAGTGGAGAGCAGTTGTTTTGACTATAATTCACGTGTTAGGGTCAAAAACACATTGTGGGTCAAAACATGCTTTTCTCGCTCTGAAAAGCATTTTGCACGCATAAAAACTGGAAAAGTTGATAACTCAGTCCCTTTCAATTCAAACGTGTAACTGATCTTAAATAGGGTTATTTATGCCAATGCGCACTATTTGGAAGTGGAGAGCATTTGTTTTGACTATAATTCACGTGTTAGGGTCAAAAACACATTGTGGGTCAAAACATGCTTTTCTCGCTCTGAAAAGCATTTTGCACGCATAAAAACTGGAAAAGTGAATAACTCAGTCACTTTCAATGCAAACGTGTAACTGAGCTTAAATAGGGTTATTTATGCCATTGCGCACCATTTGGAAGTGAAGAGCAGTTGTTTTGAGCACAATTCACGTGTCAGGGTCAAAAACACCTTTTTGGTCAAAAAGTGATTCTCTCGCTCTGAAAAGCACTTTGCACGCATAAAAACTGGAAAAGTGAATAACTCAGTCCCTTTCAATGCAAACGTGTAACTGAGCTTAAATAGGGTTATTTATGCCATCGCGCACCATTTGGAAGTGGAGAGCAGTTGTTTTGACTATAATTCACGTGTTAGGGTCAAAAACACATTGTGGGTCAAAACATGCTTTTCTCGCTCTGAAAAGCATTTTGCACGCATAAAAACTGGAAAAGTTGATAACTCAGTCCCTTTCAATTCAAACGTGTAACTGAGCTTAAATAGGGTTATTTATGCCAATGCGCACTATTTGGAAGTGGAGAGCATTTGTTTTGACTATAATTCACGTGTTAGGGTCAAAAACACATTGTGGGTCAAAACATGCTTTTCTCGCTCTGAAAAGCATTTTGCACGCATAAAAACTGGAAAAGTTGATAACTCAGTCCCTTTCAATTCAAACGTGTAACTGATCTTAAATAGGGTTATTTATGCCATTGTGCACTATTTGGAAGTGGAGAGCATTTGTTTTGACTATAATTCACGTGTTAGGGTCAAAAACACATTGTGGGTCAAAACATGCTTTTCTCGCTCTGAAAAGCATTTTGCACGCATAAAAACTGGAAAAGTGAATAACTCAGTCACTTTCAATGCAAACGTGTAACTGAGCTTAAATAGGGTTATTTATGCCATTGCGCACCATTTGGAAGTGAAGAGCAGTTGTTTTGAGCACAATTCACGTGTCAGGGTCAAAAACACCTTTTTGGTCAAAAAGTGATTCTCTCGCTCTGAAAAGCACTTTGCACGCATAAAAACTGGAAAAGTGAATAACTCAGTCACTTTCAATGCAAACGTGTAACTGAGCTTAAATAGGGTTATTTATGCCATCGCGCACCATTTGGAAGTGGAGAGCAGTTGTTTTGACTATAATTCACGTGTTAGGGTCAAAAACACATTGTGGGTCAAAACATGCTTTTCTCGCTCTGAAAAGCATTTTGCACGCATAAAAACTGGAAAAGTTGATAACTCAGTCCCTTTCAATGCAAACGTGTAACTGAGCTTAAATAGGGTTATTTATGCCATCGCGCACCATTTGGAAGTGGAGAGCAGTTGTTTTGACTATAATTCACGTGTTAGGGTCAAAAACACATTGTGGGTCAAAACATGCTTTTCTCGCTCTGAAAAGCATTTTGCACGCATAAAAACTGGAAAAGTTGATAACTCAGTCCCTTTCAATTCAAACGTGTAACTGAGCTTAAATAGGGTTATTTATGCCAATGCGCACTATTTGGAAGTGGAGAGCATTTGTTTTGACTATAATTCACGTGTTAGGGTCAAAAACACATTGTGGGTCAAAACATGCTTTTCTCGCTCTGAAAAGCATTTTGCACGCATAAAAACTGGAAAAGTGAATAACTCAGTCACTTTCAATGCAAACGTGTAACTGAGCTTAAATAGGGTTATTTATGCCATTGCGCACCATTTGGAAGTGAAGAGCAGTTGTTTTGAGCACAATTCACGTGTCAGGGTCAAAAACACCTTTTTGGTCAAAAAGTGATTCTCTCGCTCTGAAAAGCACTTTGCACGCATAAAAACTGGAAAAGTGAATAACTCAGTCCCTTTCAATGCAAACGTGTAACTGAGCTTAAATAGGGTTATTTATGCCATCGCGCACCATTTGGAAGTGGAGAGCAGTTGTTTTGACTATAATTCACGTGTTAGGGTCAAAAACACATTGTGGGTCAAAACATGCTTTTCTCGCTCTGAAAAGCATTTTGCACGCATAAAAACTGGAAAAGTTGATAACTCAGTCCCTTTCAATTCAAACGTGTAACTGAGCTTAAATAGGGTTATTTATGCCAATGCGCACTATTTGGAAGTGGAGAGCATTTGTTTTGACTATAATTCACGTGTTAGGGTCAAAAACACATTGTGGGTCAAAACATGCTTTTCTCGCTCTGAAAAGCATTTTGCACGCATAAAAACTGGAAAAGTGAATAACTCAGTCACTTTCAATGCAAACGTGTAACTGAGCTTAAATAGGGTTATTTATGCCAT
Source organism: Micromesistius poutassou (assembly GCF_964030765.1). Classification (NCBI taxonomy): domain Eukaryota; kingdom Metazoa; phylum Chordata; class Actinopteri; order Gadiformes; family Gadidae; genus Micromesistius; species Micromesistius poutassou. Next base: position 250,824 of record NC_140290.1, on the reverse strand, counting down.
TGCGCACCATTTGGAAGTGAAGAGCAGTTGTTTTGAGCACAATTCACGTGTCAGGGTCAAAAACACCTTTTTGGTCAAAAAGTGATTCTCTCGCTCTGAAAAGCACTTTGCACGCATAAAAACTGGAAAAGTGAATAACTCAGTCCCTTTCAATGCAAACGTGTAACTGAGCTTAAATAGGGTTATTTATGCCATCGCGCACCATTTGGAAGTGGAGAGCAGTTGTTTTGACTATAATTCACGTGTTAGGGTCAAAAACACATTGTGGGTCAAAACATGCTTTTCTCGCTCTGAAAAGCATTTTGCACGCATAAAAACTGGAAAAGTTGATAACTCAGTCCCTTTCAATTCAAACGTGTAACTGAGCTTAAATAGGGTTATTTATGCCATTGCGCACTATTTGGAAGTGGAGAGCATTTGTTTTGACTATAATTCACGTGTTAGGGTCAAAAACACATTGTGGGTCAAAACATGCTTTTCTCGCTCTGAAAAGCATTTTGCACGCATAAAAACTGGAAAAGTTGATAACTCAGTCCCTTTCAATGCAAACGTGTAACTGAGCTTAAATAGGGTTATTTATGCCATTGCGCACTATTTGGAAGTGGAGAGCATTTGTTTTGACTATAATTCACGTGTTAGGGTCAAAAACACATTGTGGGTCAAAACATGCTTTTCTCGCTCTGAAAAGCATTTTGCACCCATAAAAACTGGAAATGTTGATAACTCAGTCCCTTTCAATGCAAACGTGTAACTGAGCTTAAATATGGTTATTTATGCCATTGCGCACTATTTGGAAGTGGAGAGCATTTGTTTTGACTATAATTCACGTGTTAGGGTCAAAAACACATTGTGGGTCAAAACATGCTTTTCTCGCTCTGAAAAGCATTTTGCACGCATAAAAACTGGAAAAGTGAATAACTCAGTCACTTTCAATGCAAACGTGTAACTGAGCTTAAATAGGGTTATTTATGCCATCGCGCACCATTTGGAAGTGGAGTGCAGTTGTTTTGACAATAATTCACGTGTTAGGGTCAAAAACACATTGTGGGTCAAAACATGCTTTTCTCGCTCTGAAAAGCATTTTGCACGCATAAAAACTGGAAAAGTTGATAACTCAGTCCCTTTCAATGCAAACGTGTAACTGAGCTTAAATAGGGTTATTTATGCCATTGCGCACTATTTGGAAGTGGAGAGCATTTGTTTTGACTATAATTCACGTGTTAGGGTCAAAAACACATTGTGGGTCAAAACATGCTTTTCTCGCTCTGAAAAGCATTTTGCACGCATAAAAACTGGAAAAGTTGATAACTCAGTCCCTTTCAATGCAAACGTGTAACTGAGCTTAAATAGGGTTATTTATGCCATCGCGCACCATTTGGAAGTGGAGAGCAGTTGTTTTGACTATAATTCACGTGTTAGGGTCAAAAACACATTGTGGGTCAAAACATGCTTTTCTCGCTCTGAAAAGCATTTTGCACGCATAAAAACTGGAAAAGTTGATAACTCAGTCCCTTTCAATTCAAACGTGTAACTGAGCTTAAATAGGGTTATTTATGCCAATGCGCACTATTTGGAAGTGGAGAGCATTTGTTTTGACTATAATTCACGTGTTAGGGTCAAAAACACATTGTGGGTCAAAACATGCATTTCTCGCTCTGAAAAGCATTTTGCACGCATAAAAACTGGAAAAGTGAATAACTCAGTCACTTTCAATGCAAACGTGTAACTGAGCTTAAATAGGGTTATTTATGCCATTGCGCACCATTTGGAAGTGAAGAGCAGTTGTTTTGAGCACAATTCACGTGTCAGGGTCAAAAACACCTTTTTGGTCAAAAAGTGATTCTCTCGCTCTGAAAAGCACTTTGCACGCATAAAAACTGGAAAAGTGAATAACTCAGTCACTTTCAATGCAAACGTGTAACTGAGCTTAAATAGGGTTATTTATGCCATCGCGCACCATTTGGAAGTGGAGAGCAGTTGTTTTGACTATAATTCACGTGTTAGGGTCAAAAACACATTGTGGGTCAAAACATGCTTTTCTCGCTCTGAAAAGCATTTTGCACGCATAAAAACTGGAAAAGTTGATAACTCAGTCCCTTTCAATGCAAACGTGTAACTGAGCTTAAATAGGGTTATTTATGCCATCGCGCACCATTTGGAAGTGGAGAGCAGTTGTTTTGAGCACAATTCACGTGTCAGGGTCAAAAACACCTTTTTGGTCAAAAAGTGATTCTCTCGCTCTGAAAAGCACTTTGCACGCATAAAAACTGGAAAAGTGAATAACTCAGTCCCTTTCAATGCAAACGTGTAACTGAGCTTAAATAGGGTTATTTATGCCATCGCGCACCATTTGGAAGTGGAGAGCAGTTGTTTTGACTATAATTCACGTGTTAGGGTCAAAAACACATTGTGGGTCAAAACATGCTTTTCTCGCTCTGAAAAGCATTTTGCACGCATAAAAACTGGAAAAGTGAATAACTCAGTCACTTTCAATGCAAACGTGTAACTGAGCTTAAATAGGGTTATTTATGCCATTGCGCACCATTTGGAAGTGAAGAGCAGTTGTTTTGAGCACAATTCACGTGTCAGGGTCAAAAACACCTTTTTGGTCAAAAAGTGATTCTCTCGCTCTGAAAAGCACTTTGCACGCATAAAAACTGGAAAAGTGAATAACTCAGTCCCTTTCAATGCAAACGTGTAACTGAGCTTAAATAGGGTTATTTATGCCATCGCGCACCATTTGGAAGTGGAGAGCAGTTGTTTTGACTATAATTCACGTGTTAGGGTCAAAAACACATTGTGGGTCAAAACATGCTTTTCTCGCTCTGAAAAGCATTTTGCACGCATAAAAACTGGAAAAGTTGATAACTCAGTCCCTTTCAATTCAAACGTGTAACTGAGCTTAAATAGGGTTATTTATGCCATTGCGCACCATTTGGAAGTGAAGAGCAGTTGTTTTGAGCACAATTCACGTGTCAGGGTCAAAAACACCTTTTTGGTCAAAAAGTGATTCTCTCGCTCTGAAAAGCACTTTGCACGCATAAAAACTGGAAAAGTGAATAACTCAGTCCCTTTCAATGCAAACGTGTAACTGAGCTTAAATAGGGTTATTTATGCCATCGCGCACCATTTGGAAGTGGAGAGCAGTTGTTTTGACTATAATTCACGTGTTAGGGTCAAAAACACATTGTGGGTCAAAACATGCTTTTCTCGCTCTGAAAAGCATTTTGCACGCATAAAAACTGGAAAAGTTGATAACTCAGTCCCTTTCAATTCAAACGTGTAACTGAGCTTAAATAGGGTTATTTATGCCAATGCGCACTATTTGGAAGTGGAGAGCATTTGTTTTGACTATAATTCACGTGTTAGGGTCAAAAACACATTGTGGGTCAAAACATGCTTTTCTCGCTCTGAAAAGCATTTTGCACGCATAAAAACTGGAAAAGTTGATAACTCAGTCCCTTTCAATTCAAACGTGTAACTGATCTTAAATAGGGTTATTTATGCCATTGTGCACTATTTGGAAGTGGAGAGCATTTGTTTTGACTATAATTCACGTGTTAGGGTCAAAAACACATTGTGGGTCAAAACATGCTTTTCTCGCTCTGAAAAGCATTTTGCACGCATAAAAACTGGAAAAGTGAATAACTCAGTCACTTTCAATGCAAACGTGTAACTGAGCTTAAATAGGGTTATTTATGCCATTGCGCACCATTTGGAAGTGAAGAGCAGTTGTTTTGAGCACAATTCACGTGTCAGGGTCAAAAACACCTTTTTGGTCAAAAAGTGATTCTCTCGCTCTGAAAAGCACTTTGCACGCATAAAAACTGGAAAAGTGAATAACTCAGTCACTTTCAATGCAAACGTGTAACTGAGCTTAAATAGGGTTATTTATGCCATCGCGCACCATTTGGAAGTGGAGAGCAGTTGTTTTGACTATAATTCACGTGTTAGGGTCAAAAACACATTGTGGGTCAAAACATGCTTTTCTCGCTCTGAAAAGCATTTTGCACGCATAAAAACTGGAAAAGTTGATAACTCAGTCCCTTTCAATGCAAACGTGTAACTGAGCTTAAATAGGGTTATTTATGCCATCGCGCACCATTTGGAAGTGGAGAGCAGTTGTTTTGACTATAATTCACGTGTTAGGGTCAAAAACACATTGTGGGTCAAAACATGCTTTTCTCGCTCTGAAAAGCATTTTGCACGCATAAAAACTGGAAAAGTTGATAACTCAGTCCCTTTCAATTCAAACGTGTAACTGAGCTTAAATAGGGTTATTTATGCCAATGCGCACTATTTGGAAGTGGAGAGCATTTGTTTTGACTATAATTCACGTGTTAGGGTCAAAAACACATTGTGGGTCAAAACATGCTTTTCTCGCTCTGAAAAGCATTTTGCACGCATAAAAACTGGAAAAGTGAATAACTCAGTCACTTTCAATGCAAACGTGTAACTGAGCTTAAATAGGGTTATTTATGCCATTGCGCACCATTTGGAAGTGAAGAGCAGTTGTTTTGAGCACAATTCACGTGTCAGGATCAAAAACACCTTTTTGGTCAAAAAGTGATTCTCTCGCTCTGAAAAGCACTTTGCACGCATAAAAACTGGAAAAGTGAATAACTCAGTCCCTTTCAATGCAAACGTGTAACTGAGCTTAAATAGGGTTATTTATGCCATCGCGCACCATTTGGAAGTGGAGAGCAGTTGTTTTGACTATAATTCACGTGTTAGGGTCAAAAACACATTGTGGGTCAAAACATGCTTTTCTCGCTCTGAAAAGCATTTTGCACGCATAAAAACTGGAAAAGTTGATAACTCAGTCCCTTTCAATTCAAACGTGTAACTGAGCTTAAATAGGGTTATTTATGCCAATGCGCACTATTTGGAAGTGGAGAGCATTTGTTTTGACTATAATTCACGTGTTAGGGTCAAAAACACATTGTGGGTCAAAACATGCTTTTCTCGCTCTGAAAAGCATTTTGCACGCATAAAAACTGGAAAAGTGAATAACTCAGTCACTTTCAATGCAAACGTGTAACTGAGCTTAAATAGGGTTATTTATGCCATTGCGCACCATTTGGAAGTGAAGAGCAGTTGTTTTGAGCACAATTCACGTGTCAGGGTCAAAAACACCTTTTTGGTCAAAAAGTGATTCTCTCGCTCTGAAAAGCACTTTGCACGCATAAAAACTGGAAAAGTGAATAACTCAGTCCCTTTCAATGCAAACGTGTAACTGAGCTTAAATAGGGTTATTTATGCCATCGCGCACCATTTGGAAGTGGAGAGCAGTTGTTTTGACTATAATTCACGTGTTAGGGTCAAAAACACATTGTGGGTCAAAACATGCTTTTCTCGCTCTGAAAAGCATTTTGCACGCATAAAAACTGGAAAAGTTGATAACTCAGTCCCTTTCAATTCAAACGTGTAACTGAGCTTAAATAGGGTTATTTATGCCATTGCGCACTATTTGGAAGTGGAGAGCATTTGTTTTGACTATAATTCACGTGTTAGGGTCAAAAACACATTGTGGGTCAAAACATGCTTTTCTCGCTCTGAAAAGCATTTTGCACGCATAAAAACTGGAAAAGTTGATAACTCAGTCCCTTTCAATGCAAACGTGTAACTGAGCTTAAATAGGGTTATTTATGCCATTGCGCACTATTTGGAAGTGGAGAGCATTTGTTTTGACTATAATTCACGTGTTAGGGTCAAAAACACATTGTGGGTCAAAACATGCTTTTCTCGCTCTGAAAAGCATTTTGCACCCATAAAAACTGGAAATGTTGATAACTCAGTCCCTTTCAATGCAAACGTGTAACTGAGCTTAAATATGGTTATTTATGCCATTGCGCACTATTTGGAAGTGGAGAGCATTTGTTTTGACTATAATTCACGTGTTAGGGTCAAAAACACATTGTGGGTCAAAACATGCTTTTCTCGCTCTGAAAAGCATTTTGCACGCATAAAAACTGGAAAAGTGAATAACTCAGTCACTTTCAATGCAAACGTGTAACTGAGCTTAAATAGGGTTATTTATGCCATCGCGCACCATTTGGAAGTGGAGTGCAGTTGTTTTGACAATAATTCACGTGTTAGGGTCAAAAACACATTGTGGGTCAAAACATGCTTTTCTCGCTCTGAAAAGCATTTTGCACGCATAAAAACTGGAAAAGTTGATAACTCAGTCCCTTTCAATGCAAACGTGTAACTGAGCTTAAATAGGGTTATTTATGCCATTGCGCACTATTTGGAAGTGGAGAGCATTTGTTTTGACTATAATTCACGTGTTAGGGTCAAAAACACATTGTGGGTCAAAACATGCTTTTCTCGCTCTGAAAAGCATTTTGCACGCATAAAAACTGGAAAAGTTGATAACTCAGTCCCTTTCAATGCAAACGTGTAACTGAGCTTAAATAGGGTTATTTATGCCATCGCGCACCATTTGGAAGTGGAGAGCAGTTGTTTTGACTATAATTCACGTGTTAGGGTCAAAAACACATTGTGGGTCAAAACATGCTTTTCTCGCTCTGAAAAGCATTTTGCACGCATAAAAACTGGAAAAGTTGATAACTCAGTCCCTTTCAATTCAAACGTGTAACTGAGCTTAAATAGGGTTATTTATGCCATTGCGCACCATTTGGAAGTGAAGAGCAGTTGTTTTGAGCACAATTCACGTGTCAGGGTCAAAAACACCTTTTTGGTCAAAAAGTGATTCTCTCGCTCTGAAAAGCACTTTGCACGCATAAAAACTGGAAAAGTGAATAACTCAGTCACTTTCAATGCAAACGTGTAACTGAGCTTAAATAGGGTTATTTATGCCATCGCGCACCATTTGGAAGTGGAGAGCAGTTGTTTTGACTATAATTCACGTGTTAGGGTCAAAAACACATTGTGGGTCAAAACATGCTTTTCTCGCTCTGAAAAGCATTTTGCACGCATAAAAACTGGAAAAGTTGATAACTCAGTCCCTTTCAATGCAAACGTGTAACTGAGCTTAAATAGGGTTATTTATGCCATCGCGCACCATTTGGAAGTGGAGAGCAGTTGTTTTGAGCACAATTCACGTGTCAGGGTCAAAAACACCTTTTTGGTCAAAAAGTGATTCTCTCGCTCTGAAAAGCACTTTGCACGCATAAAAACTGGAAAAGTGAATAACTCAGTCCCTTTCAATGCAAACGTGTAACTGAGCTTAAATAGGGTTATTTATGCCATCGCGCACCATTTGGAAGTGGAGAGCAGTTGTTTTGACTATAATTCACGTGTTAGGGTCAAAAACACATTGTGGGTCAAAACATGCTTTTCTCGCTCTGAAAAGCATTTTGCACGCATAAAAACTGGAAAAGTGAATAACTCAGTCACTTTCAATGCAAACGTGTAACTGAGCTTAAATAGGGTTATTTATGCCATTGCGCACCATTTGGAAGTGAAGAGCAGTTGTTTTGAGCACAATTCACGTGTCAGGGTCAAAAACACCTTTTTGGTCAAAAAGTGATTCTCTCGCTCTGAAAAGCACTTTGCACGCATAAAAACTGGAAAAGTGAATAACTCAGTCCCTTTCAATGCAAACGTGTAACTGAGCTTAAATAGGGTTATTTATGCCATCGCGCACCATTTGGAAGTGGAGAGCAGTTGTTTTGACTATAATTCACGTGTTAGGGTCAAAAACACATTGTGGGTCAAAACATGCTTTTCTCGCTCTGAAAAGCATTTTGCACGCATAAAAACTGGAAAAGTTGATAACTCAGTCCCTTTCAATTCAAACGTGTAACTGAGCTTAAATAGGGTTATTTATGCCATTGCGCACCATTTGGAAGTGAAGAGCAGTTGTTTTGAGCACAATTCACGTGTCAGGGTCAAAAACACCTTTTTGGTCAAAAAGTGATTCTCTCGCTCTGAAAAGCACTTTGCACGCATAAAAACTGGAAAAGTGAATAACTCAGTCCCTTTCAATGCAAACGTGTAACTGAGCTTAAATAGGGTTATTTATGCCATCGCGCACCATTTGGAAGTGGAGAGCAGTTGTTTTGACTATAATTCACGTGTTAGGGTCAAAAACACATTGTGGGTCAAAACATGCTTTTCTCGCTCTGAAAAGCATTTTGCACGCATAAAAACTGGAAAAGTTGATAACTCAGTCCCTTTCAATTCAAACGTGTAACTGAGCTTAAATAGGGTTATTTATGCCAATGCGCACTATTTGGAAGTGGAGAGCATTTGTTTTGACTATAATTCACGTGTTAGGGTCAAAAACACATTGTGGGTCAAAACATGCTTTTCTCGCTCTGAAAAGCATTTTGCACGCATAAAAACTGGAAAAGTTGATAACTCAGTCCCTTTCAATTCAAACGTGTAACTGATCTTAAATAGGGTTATTTATGCCATTGTGCACTATTTGGAAGTGGAGAGCATTTGTTTTGACTATAATTCACGTGTTAGGGTCAAAAACACATTGTGGGTCAAAACATGCTTTTCTCGCTCTGAAAAGCATTTTGCACGCATAAAAACTGGAAAAGTGAATAACTCAGTCACTTTCAATGCAAACGTGTAACTGAGCTTAAATAGGGTTATTTATGCCATTGCGCACCATTTGGAAGTGAAGAGCAGTTGTTTTGAGCACAATTCACGTGTCAGGGTCAAAAACACCTTTTTGGTCAAAAAGTGATTCTCTCGCTCTGAAAAGCACTTTGCACGCATAAAAACTGGAAAAGTGAATAACTCAGTCACTTTCAATGCAAACGTGTAACTGAGCTTAAATAGGGTTATTTATGCCATCGCGCACCATTTGGAAGTGGAGAGCAGTTGTTTTGACTATAATTCACGTGTTAGGGTCAAAAACACATTGTGGGTCAAAACATGCTTTTCTCGCTCTGAAAAGCATTTTGCACGCATAAAAACTGGAAAAGTTGATAACTCAGTCCCTTTCAATGCAAACGTGTAACTGAGCTTAAATAGGGTTATTTATGCCATCGCGCACCATTTGGAAGTGGAGAGCAGTTGTTTTGACTATAATTCACGTGTTAGGGTCAAAAACACATTGTGGGTCAAAACATGCTTTTCTCGCTCTGAAAAGCATTTTGCACGCATAAAAACTGGAAAAGTTGATAACTCAGTCCCTTTCAATTCAAACGTGTAACTGAGCTTAAATAGGGTTATTTATGCCAATGCGCACTATTTGGAAGTGGAGAGCATTTGTTTTGACTATAATTCACGTGTTAGGGTCAAAAACACATTGTGGGTCAAAACATGCTTTTCTCGCTCTGAAAAGCATTTTGCACGCATAAAAACTGGAAAAGTGAATAACTCAGTCACTTTCAATGCAAACGTGTAACTGAGCTTAAATAGGGTTATTTATGCCATTGCGCACCATTTGGAAGTGAAGAGCAGTTGTTTTGAGCACAATTCACGTGTCAGGATCAAAAACACCTTTTTGGTCAAAAAGTGATTCTCTCGCTCTGAAAAGCACTTTGCACGCATAAAAACTGGAAAAGTGAATAACTCAGTCCCTTTCAATGCAAACGTGTAACTGAGCTTAAATAGGGTTATTTATGCCATCGCGCACCATTTGGAAGTGGAGAGCAGTTGTTTTGACTATAATTCACGTGTTAGGGTCAAAAACACATTGTGGGTCAAAACATGCTTTTCTCGCTCTGAAAAGCATTTTGCACGCATAAAAACTGGAAAAGTTGATAACTCAGTCCCTTTCAATTCAAACGTGTAACTGAGCTTAAATAGGGTTATTTATGCCAATGCGCACTATTTGGAAGTGGAGAGCATTTGTTTTGACTATAATTCACGTGTTAGGGTCAAAAACACATTGTGGGTCAAAACATGCTTTTCTCGCTCTGAAAAGCATTTTGCACGCATAAAAACTGGAAAAGTGAATAACTCAGTCACTTTCAATGCAAACGTGTAACTGAGCTTAAATAGGGTTATTTATGCCATTGCGCACCATTTGGAAGTGAAGAGCAGTTGTTTTGAGCACAATTCACGTGTCAGGGTCAAAAACACCTTTTTGGTCAAAAAGTGATTCTCTCGCTCTGAAAAGCACTTTGCACGCATAAAAACTGGAAAAGTGAATAACTCAGTCCCTTTCAATGCAAACGTGTAACTGAGCTTAAATAGGGTTATTTATGCCATCGCGCACCATTTGGAAGTGGAGAGCAGTTGTTTTGACTATAATTCACGTGTTAGGGTCAAAAACACATTGTGGGTCAAAACATGCTTTTCTCGCTCTGAAAAGCATTTTGCACGCATAAAAACTGGAAAAGTTGATAACTCAGTCCCTTTCAATTCAAACGTGTAACTGAGCTTAAATAGGGTTATTTATGCCATTGCGCACTATTTGGAAGTGGAGAGCATTTGTTTTGACTATAATTCACGTGTTAGGGTCAAAAACACATTGTGGGTCAAAACATGCTTTTCTCGCTCTGAAAAGCATTTTGCACGCATAAAAACTGGAAAAGTTGATAACTCAGTCCCTTTCAATGCAAACGTGTAACTGAGCTTAAATAGGGTTATTTATGCCATTGCGCACTATTTGGAAGTGGAGAGCATTTGTTTTGACTATAATTCACGTGTTAGGGTCAAAAACACATTGTGGGTCAAAACATGCTTTTCTCGCTCTGAAAAGCATTTTGCACCCATAAAAACTGGAAATGTTGATAACTCAGTCCCTTTCAATGCAAACGTGTAACTGAGCTTAAATATGGTTATTTATGCCATTGCGCACTATTTGGAAGTGGAGAGCATTTGTTTTGACTATAATTCACGTGTTAGGGTCAAAAACACATTGTGGGTCAAAACATGCTTTTCTCGCTCTGAAAAGCATTTTGCACGCATAAAAACTGGAAAAGTGAATAACTCAGTCACTTTCAATGCAAACGTGTAACTGAGCTTAAATAGGGTTATTTATGCCATCGCGCACCATTTGGAAGTGGAGTGCAGTTGTTTTGACAATAATTCACGTGTTAGGGTCAAAAACACATTGTGGGTCAAAACATGCTTTTCTCGCTCTGAAAAGCATTTTGCACGCATAAAAACTGGAAAAGTTGATAACTCAGTCCCTTTCAATGCAAACGTGTAACTGAGCTTAAATAGGGTTATTTATGCCATTGCGCACTATTTGGAAGTGGAGAGCATTTGTTTTGACTATAATTCACGTGTTAGGGTCAAAAACACATTGTGGGTCAAAACATGCTTTTCTCGCTCTGAAAAGCATTTTGCACGCATAAAAACTGGAAAAGTTGATAACTCAGTCCCTTTCAATGCAAACGTGTAACTGAGCTTAAATAGGGTTATTTATGCCATCGCGCACCATTTGGAAGTGGAGAGCAGTTGTTTTGACTATAATTCACGTGTTAGGGTCAAAAACACATTGTGGGTCAAAACATGCTTTTCTCGCTCTGAAAAGCATTTTGCACGCATAAAAACTGGAAAAGTTGATAACTCAGTCCCTTTCAATTCAAACGTGTAACTGAGCTTAAATAGGGTTATTTATGCCAATGCGCACTATTTGGAAGTGGAGAGCATTTGTTTTGACTATAATTCACGTGTTAGGGTCAAAAACACATTGTGGGTCAAAACATGCATTTCTCGCTCTGAAAAGCATTTTGCACGCATAAAAACTGGAAAAGTGAATAACTCAGTCACTTTCAATGCAAACGTGTAACTGAGCTTAAATAGGGTTATTTATGCCATTGCGCACCATTTGGAAGTGAAGAGCAGTTGTTTTGAGCACAATTCACGTGTCAGGGTCAAAAACACCTTTTTGGTCAAAAAGTGATTCTCTCGCTCTGAAAAGCACTTTGCACGCATAAAAACTGGAAAAGTGAATAACTCAGTCACTTTCAATGCAAACGTGTAACTGAGCTTAAATAGGGTTATTTATGCCATCGCGCACCATTTGGAAGTGGAGAGCAGTTGTTTTGACTATAATTCACGTGTTAGGGTCAAAAACACATTGTGGGTCAAAACATGCTTTTCTCGCTCTGAAAAGCATTTTGCACGCATAAAAACTGGAAAAGTTGATAACTCAGTCCCTTTCAATGCAAACGTGTAACTGAGCTTAAATAGGGTTATTTATGCCATCGCGCACCATTTGGAAGTGGAGAGCAGTTGTTTTGAGCACAATTCACGTGTCAGGGTCAAAAACACCTTTTTGGTCAAAAAGTGATTCTCTCGCTCTGAAAAGCACTTTGCACGCATAAAAACTGGAAAAGTGAATAACTCAGTCCCTTTCAATGCAAACGTGTAACTGAGCTTAAATAGGGTTATTTATGCCATCGCGCACCATTTGGAAGTGGAGAGCAGTTGTTTTGACTATAATTCACGTGTTAGGGTCAAAAACACATTGTGGGTCAAAACATGCTTTTCTCGCTCTGAAAAGCATTTTGCACGCATAAAAACTGGAAAAGTGAATAACTCAGTCACTTTCAATGCAAACGTGTAACTGAGCTTAAATAGGGTTATTTATGCCATTGCGCACCATTTGGAAGTGAAGAGCAGTTGTTTTGAGCACAATTCACGTGTCAGGGTCAAAAACACCTTTTTGGTCAAAAAGTGATTCTCTCGCTCTGAAAAGCACTTTGCACGCATAAAAACTGGAAAAGTGAATAACTCAGTCCCTTTCAATGCAAACGTGTAACTGAGCTTAAATAGGGTTATTTATGCCATCGCGCACCATTTGGAAGTGGAGAGCAGTTGTTTTGACTATAATCACGTGTTAGGGTCAAAAACACATTGTGGGTCAAAACATGCTTTTCTCGCTCTGAAAAGCATTTTGCACGCATAAAAACTGGAAAAGTTGATAACTCAGTCCCTTTCAATTCAAACGTGTAACTGAGCTTAAATAGGGTTATTTATGCCATTGCGCACTATTTGGAAGTGGAGAGCATTTGTTTTGACTATAATTCACGTGTTAGGGTCAAAAACACATTGTGGGTCAAAACATGCTTTTCTCGCTCTGAAAAGCATTTTGCACGCATAAAAACTGGAAAAGTTGATAACTCAGTCCCTTTCAATGCAAACGTGTAACTGAGCTTAAATAGGGTTATTTATGCCATTGCGCACTATTTGGAAGTGGAGAGCATTTGTTTTGACTATAATTCACGTGTTAGGGTCAAAAACACATTGTGGGTCAAAACATGCTTTTCTCGCTCTGAAAAGCATTTTGCACGCATAAAAACTGGAAAAGTGAATAACTCAGTCACTTTCAATGCAAACGTGTAACTGAGCTTAAATAGGGTTATTTATGCCATTGCGCACCATTTGGAAGTGAAGAGCAGTTGTTTTGAGCACAATTCACGTGTCAGGGTAAAAAACACCTTTTTGGTCAAAAAGTGATTCTCTCGCTCTGAAAAGCACTTTGCACGCATAAAAACTGGAAAAGTGAATAACTCAGTCCCTTTCAATGCAAACGTGTAACTGAGCTTAAATATGGTTATTTATGCCATCGCGCACCATTTGGAAGTGGAGTGCAGTTGTTTTGACAATAATTCACGTGTTAGGGTCAAAAACACATTGTGGGTCAAAACATGCTTTTCTCGCTCTGAAAAGCATTTTGCACGCATAAAAACTGGAAAAGTTGATAACTCAGTCCCTTTCAATTCAAACGTGTAACTGAGCTTAAATAGGGTTATTTATGCCAATGCGCACTATTTGGAAGTGGAGAGCATTTGTTTTGACTATAATTCACGTGTTAGGGTCAAAAACACATTGTGGGTCAAAACATGCTTTTCTCGCTCTGAAAAGCATTTTGCACGCATAAAAACTGGAAAAGTGAATAACTCAGTCACTTTCAATGCAAACGTGTAACTGAGCTTAAATAGGGTTATTTATGCCATTGCGCACCATTTGGAAGTGAAGAGCAGTTGTTTTGAGCACAATTCACGTGTCAGGGTCAAAAACACCTTTTTGGTCAAAAAGTGATTCTCTCGCTCTGAAAAGCACTTTGCACGCATAAAAACTGGAAAAGTGAATAACTCAGTCCCTTTCAATGCAAACGTGTAACTGAGCTTAAATAGGGTTATTTATGCCATCGCGCACCATTTGGAAGTGGAGTGCAGTTGTTTTGACAATAATTCACGTGTTAGGGTCAAAAACACATTGTGGGTCAAAACATGCTTTTCTCGCTCTTAAAAGCATTTTGCACGCATAAAAACTGGAAAAGTGAATAACTCAGTCACTTTCAATGCAAACGTGTAACTGAGCTTGAATAGGGTTATTTATGCCATCGCGCACCATTTGGAAGTGGAGAGCAGTTGTTTTGACTATAATTCACGTGTTAGGGTCAAAAACACATTGTGGGTCAAAACATGCTTTTCTCGCTCTGAAAAGCATTTTGCACGCATAAAAACTGGAAAAGTTGATAACTCAGTCCCTTTCAATTCAAACGTGTAACTGAGCTTAAATAGGGTTATTTATGCCATTGCGCACTATTTGGAAGTGGAGAGCATTTGTTTTGACTATAATTCACGTGTTAGGGTCAAAAACACATTGTGGGTCAAAACATGCTTTTCTCGCTCTGAAAAGCATTTTGCACGCATAAAAACTGGAAAAGTTGATAACTCAGTCCCTTTCAATGCAAACGTGTAACTGAGCTTAAATAGGGTTATTTATGCCATTGCGCACCATTTGGAAGTGAAGAGCAGTTGTTTTGAGCACAATTCACGTGTCAGGGTCAAAAACACCTTTTTGGTCAAAAAGTGATTCTCTCGCTCTGAAAAGCACTTTGCACGCATAAAAACTGGAAAAGTGAATAACTCAGTCCCTTTCAATGCAAACGTGTAACTGAGCTTAAATAGGGTTATTTATGCCATCGCGCACCATTTGGAAGTGGAGTGCAGTTGTTTTGACAATAATTCACGTGTTAGGGTCAAAAACACATTGTGGGTCAAAACATGCTTTTCTCGCTCTGAAAAGCATTTTGCACGCATAAAAACTGGAAAAGTGAATAACTCAGTCACTTTCAATGCAAACGTGTAACTGAGCTTGAATAGGGTTATTTATGCCATCGCGCACCATTTGGAAGTGGAGAGCAGTTGTTTTGACTATAATTCACGTGTTAGGGTCAAAAACACATTGTGGGTCAAAACATGCTTTTCTCGCTCTGAAAAGCATTTTGCACGCATAAAAACTGGAAAAGTTGATAACTCAGTCCCTTTCAATTCAAACGTGTAACTGAGCTTAAATAGGGTTATTTATGCCATTGCGCACTATTTGGAAGTGGAGAGCATTTGTTTTGACTATAATTCACGTGTTAGGGTCAAAAACACATTGTGGGTCAAAACATGCTTTTCTCGCTCTGAAAAGCATTTTGCACGCATAAAAACTGGAAAAGTTGATAACTCAGTCCCTTTCAATGCAAACGTGTAACTGAGCTTAAATAGGGTTATTTATGCCATCGCGCACCATTTGGAAGTGGAGTGCAGTTGTTTTGACAATAATTCACGTGTTAGGGTCAAAAACACATTGTGGGTCAAAACATGCTTTTCTCGCTCTGAAAAGCATTTTGCACGCATAAAAACTGGAAAAGTGAATAACTCAGTCACTTTCAATGCAAACGTGTAACTGAGCTTGAATAGGGTTATTTATGCCATCGCGCACCATTTGGAAGTGGAGAGCAGTTGTTTTGACTATAATTCACGTGTTAGGGTCAAAAACACATTGTGGGTCAAAACATGCTTTTCTCGCTCTGAAAAGCATTTTGCACGCATAAAAACTGGAAAAGTTGATAACTCAGTCCCTTTCAATTCAAACGTGTAACTGAGCTTAAATAGGGTTATTTATGCCATTGCGCACTATTTGGAAGTGGAGAGCATTTGTTTTGACTATAATTCACGTGTTAGGGTCAAAAACACATTGTGGGTCAAAACATGCTTTTCTCGCTCTGAAAAGCATTTTGCACGCATAAAAACTGGAAAAGTTGATAACTCAGTCCCTTTCAATGCAAACGTGTAACTGAGCTTAAATAGGGTTATTTATGCCATTGCGCACCATTTGGAAGTGAAGAGCAGTTGTTTTGAGCACAATTCACGTGTCAGGGTCAAAAACACCTTTTTGGTCAAAAAGTGATTCTCTCGCTCTGAAAAGCACTTTGCACGCATAAAAACTGGAAAAGTGAATAACTCAGTCCCTTTCAATGCAAACGTGTAACTGAGCTTAAATAGGGTTATTTATGCCATCGCGCACCATTTGGAAGTGGAGTGCAGTTGTTTTGACAATAATTCACGTGTTAGGGTCAAAAACACATTGTGGGTCAAAACATGCTTTTCTCGCTCTGAAAAGCATTTTGCACGCATAAAAACTGGAAAAGTTGATAACTCAGTCCCTTTCAATTCAAACGTGTAACTGAGCTTAAATAGGGTTATTTATGCCATTGCGCACTATTTGGAAGTGGAGAGCATTTGTTTTGACTATAATTCACGTGTTAGGGTCAAAAACACATTGTGGGTCAAAACATGCTTTTCTCGCTCTGAAAAGCATTTTGCACGCATAAAAACTGGAAAAGTTGATAACTCAGTCCCTTTCAATGCAAACGTGTAACTGAGCTTAAATAGGGTTATTTATGCCATTGCGCACTATTTGGAAGTGGAGAGCATTTGTTTTGACTATAATTCACGTGTTAGGGTCAAAAACACATTGTGGGTCAAAACATGCTTTTCTCGCTCTGAAAAGCATTTTGCACGCATACAAACTGGAAAAGTGAATAACTCAGTCACTTTCAATGCAAACGTGTAACTGAGCTTAAATAGGGTTATTTATGCCATTGCGCACCATTTGGAAGTGAAGAGCAGTTGTTTTGAGCACAATTCACGTGTCAGGGTAAAAAACACCTTTTTGGTCAAAAAGTGATTCTCTCGCTCTGAAAAGCACTTTGCACGCATAAAAACTGGAAAAGTGAATAACTCAGTCCCTTTCAATGCAAACGTGTAACTGAGCTTAAATAGGGTTATTTATGCCATCGCGCACCATTTGGAAGTGGAGTGCAGTTGTTTTGACAATAATTCACGTGTTAGGGTCAAAAACACATTGTGGGTCAAAACATGCTTTTCTCGCTCTGAAAAGCATTTTGCACGCATAAAAACTGGAAAAGTTGATAACTCAGTCCCTTTCAATTCAAACGTGTAACTGAGCTTAAATAGGGTTATTTATGCCATTGCGCACTATTTGGAAGTGGAGAGCATTTGTTTTGACTATAATTCACGTGTTAGGGTCAAAAACACATTGTGGGTCAAAACATGCTTTTCTCGCTCTGAAAAGCATTTTGCACGCATAAAAACTGGAAAAGTTGATAACTCAGTCCCTTTCAATGCAAACGTGTAACTGAGCTTAAATAGGGTTATTTATGCCATTGCGCACCATTTGGAAGTGAAGAGCAGTTGTTTTGAGCACAATTCACGTGTCAGGGTCAAAAACACCTTTTTGGTCAAAAAGTGATTCTCTCGCTCTGAAAAGCACTTTGCACGCATAAAAACTGGAAAAGTGAATAACTCAGTCCCTTTCAATGCAAACGTGTAACTGAGCTTAAATAGGGTTATTTATGCCATCGCGCACCATTTGGAAGTGGAGTGCAGTTGTTTTGACAATAATTCACGTGTTAGGGTCAAAAACACATTGTGGGTCAAAACATGCTTTTCTCGCTCTGAAAAGCATTTTGCACGCATAAAAACTGGAAAAGTGAATAACTCAGTCACTTTCAATGCAAACGTGTAACTGAGCTTGAATAGGGTTATTTATGCCATCGCGCACCATTTGGAAGTGGAGAGCAGTTGTTTTGACTATAATTCACGTGTTAGGGTCAAAAACACATTGTGGGTCAAAACATGCTTTTCTCGCTCTGAAAAGCATTTTGCACGCATAAAAACTGGAAAAGTTGATAACTCAGTCCCTTTCAATTTAAACGTGTAACTGAGCTTAAATAGGGTTATTTATGCCATTGCGCACTATTTGGAAGTGGAGAGCATTTGTTTTGACTATAATTCACGTGTTAGGGTCAAAAACACATTGTGGGTCAAAACATGCTTTTCTCGCTCTGAAAAGCATTTTGCACGCATAAAAACTGGAAAAGTTGATAACTCAGTCCCTTTCAATGCAAACGTGTAACTGAGCTTAAATAGGGTTATTTATGCCATTGCGCACTATTTGGAAGTGGAGAGCATTTGTTTTGACTATAATTCACGTGTTAGGGTCAAAAACACATTGTGGGTCAAAACATGCTTTTCTCGCTCTGAAAAGCATTTTGCACGCATAAAAACTGGAAAAGTGAATAACTCAGTCACTTTCAATGCAAACGTGTAACTGAGCTTAAATAGGGTTATTTATGCCATTGCGCACCATTTGGAAGTGAAGAGCAGTTGTTTTGAGCACAATTCACGTGTCAGGGTAAAAAACACCTTTTTGGTCAAAAAGTGATTCTCTCGCTCTGAAAAGCACTTTGCACGCATAAAAACTGGAAAAGTGAATAACTCAGTCCCTTTCAATGCAAACGTGTAACTGAGCTTAAATAGGGTTATTTATGCCATCGCGCACCATTTGGAAGTGGAGTGCAGTTGTTTTGACAATAATTCACGTGTTAGGGTCAAAAACACATTGTGGGTCAAAACATGCTTTTCTCGCTCTGAAAAGCATTTTGCACGCATAAAAACTGGAAAAGTTGATAACTCAGTCCCTTTCAATTCAAACGTGTAACTGAGCTTAAATAGGGTTATTTATGCCATTGCGCACTATTTGGAAGTGGAGAGCATTTGTTTTGACTATAATTCACGTGTTAGGGTCAAAAACACATTGTGGGTCAAAACATGCTTTTCTCGCTCTGAAAAGCATTTTGCACGCATAAAAACTGGAAAAGTTGATAACTCAGTCCCTTTCAATGCAAACGTGTAACTGAGCTTAAATAGGGTTATTTATGCCATTGCGCACTATTTGGAAGTGGAGAGCATTTGTTTTGACTATAATTCACGTGTTAGGGTCAAAAACACATTGTGGGTCAAAACATGCTTTTCTCGCTCTGAAAAGCATTTTGCACGCATAAAAACTGGAAAAGTGAATAACTCAGTCACTTTCAATGCAAACGTGTAACTGAGCTTAAATAGGGTTATTTATGCCATTGCGCACCATTTGGAAGTGAAGAGCAGTTGTTTTGAGCACAATTCACGTGTCAGGGTAAAAAACACCTTTTTGGTCAAAAAGTGATTCTCTCGCTCTGAAAAGCACTTTGCACGCATAAAAACTGGAAAAGTGAATAACTCAGTCCCTTTCAATGCAAACGTGTAACTGAGCTTAAATAGGGTTATTTATGCCATCGCGCACCATTTGGAAGTGGAGTGCAGTTGTTTTGACAATAATTCACGTGTTAGGGTCAAAAACACATTGTGGGTCAAAACATGCTTTTCTCGCTCTGAAAAGCATTTTGCACGCATAAAAACTGGAAAAGTTGATAACTCAGTCCCTTTCAATTCAAACGTGTAACTGAGCTTAAATAGGGTTATTTATGCCAATGCGCACTATTTGGAAGTGGAGAGCATTTGTTTTGACTATAATTCACGTGTTAGGGTCAAAAACACATTGTGGGTCAAAACATGCTTTTCTCGCTCTGAAAAGCATTTTGCACGCATAAAAACTGGAAAAGTGAATAACTCAGTCACTTTCAATGCAAACGTGTAACTGAGCTTAAATAGGGTTATTTATGCCATTGCGCACCATTTGGAAGTGAAGAGCAGTTGTTTTGAGCACAATTCACGTGTCAGGGTCAAAAACACCTTTTTGGTCAAAAAGTGATTCTCTCGCTCTGAAAAGCACTTTGCACGCATAAAAACTGGAAAAGTGAATAACTCAGTCCCTTTCAATGCAAACGTGTAACTGAGCTTAAATAGGGTTATTTATGCCATCGCGCACCATTTGGAAGTGGAGTGCAGTTGTTTTGACAATAATTCACGTGTTAGGGTCAAAAACACATTGTGGGTCAAAACATGCTTTTCTCGCTCTGAAAAGCATTTTGCACGCATAAAAACTGGAAAAGTGAATAACTCAGTCACTTTCAATGCAAACGTGTAACTGAGCTTGAATAGGGTTATTTATGCCATCGCGCACCATTTGGAAGTGGAGAGCAGTTGTTTTGACTATAATTCACGTGTTAGGGTCAAAAACACATTGTGGGTCAAAACATGCTTTTCTCGCTCTGAAAAGCATTTTGCACGCATAAAAACTGGAAAAGTTGATAACTCAGTCCCTTTCAATTCAAACGTGTAACTGAGCTTAAATAGGGTTATTTATGCCATTGCGCACTATTTGGAAGTGGAGAGCATTTGTTTTGACTATAATTCACGTGTTAGGGTCAAAAACACATTGTGGGTCAAAACATGCTTTTCTCGCTCTGAAAAGCATTTTGCACGCATAAAAACTGGAAAAGTTGATAACTCAGTCCCTTTCAATGCAAACGTGTAACTGAGCTTAAATAGGGTTATTTATGCCATTGCGCACCATTTGGAAGTGAAGAGCAGTTGTTTTGAGCACAATTCACGTGTCAGGGTCAAAAACACCTTTTTGGTCAAAAAGTGATTCTCTCGCTCTGAAAAGCACTTTGCACGCATAAAAACTGGAAAAGTGAATAACTCAGTCCCTTTCAATGCAAACGTGTAACTGAGCTTAAATAGGGTTATTTATGCCATCGCGCACCATTTGGAAGTGGAGTGCAGTTGTTTTGACAATAATTCACGTGTTAGGGTCAAAAACACATTGTGGGTCAAAACATGCTTTTCTCGCTCTGAAAAGCATTTTGCACGCATAAAAACTGGAAAAGTGAATAACTCAGTCACTTTCAATGCAAACGTGTAACTGAGCTTGAATAGGGTTATTTATGCCATCGCGCACCATTTGGAAGTGGAGAGCAGTTGTTTTGACTATAATTCACGTGTTAGGGTCAAAAACACATTGTGGGTCAAAACATGCTTTTCTCGCTCTGAAAAGCATTTTGCACGCATAAAAACTGGAAAAGTTGATAACTCAGTCCCTTTCAATTCAAACGTGTAACTGAGCTTAAATAGGGTTATTTATGCCATTGCGCACTATTTGGAAGTGGAGAGCATTTGTTTTGACTATAATTCACGTGTTAGGGTCAAAAACACATTGTGGGTCAAAACATGCTTTTCTCGCTCTGAAAAGCATTTTGCACGCATAAAAACTGGAAAAGTTGATAACTCAGTCCCTTTCAATGCAAACGTGTAACTGAGCTTAAATAGGGTTATTTATGCCATTGCGCACTATTTGGAAGTGGAGAGCATTTGTTTTGACTATAATTCACGTGTTAGGGTCAAAAACACATTGTGGGTCAAAACATGCTTTTCTCGCTCTGAAAAGCATTTTGCACGCATAAAAACTGGAAAAGTGAATAACTCAGTCACTTTCAATGCAAACGTGTAACTGAGCTTAAATAGGGTTATTTATGCCATTGCGCACCATTTGGAAGTGAAGAGCAGTTGTTTTGAGCACAATTCACGTGTCAGGGTAAAAAACACCTTTTTGGTCAAAAAGTGATTCTCTCGCTCTGAAAAGCACTTTGCACGCATAAAAACTGGAAAAGTGAATAACTCAGTCCCTTTCAATGCAAACGTGTAACTGAGCTTAAATAGGGTTATTTATGCCATCGCGCACCATTTGGAAGTGGAGTGCAGTTGTTTTGACAATAATTCACGTGTTAGGGTCAAAAACACATTGTGGGTCAAAACATGCTTTTCTCGCTCTGAAAAGCATTTTGCACGCATAAAAACTGGAAAAGTTGATAACTCAGTCCCTTTCAATTCAAACGTGTAACTGAGCTTAAATAGGGTTATTTATGCCATTGCGCACTATTTGGAAGTGGAGAGCATTTGTTTTGACTATAATTCACGTGTTAGGGTCAAAAACACATTGTGGGTCAAAACATGCTTTTCTCGCTCTGAAAAGCATTTTGCACGCATAAAAACTGGAAAAGTTGATAACTCAGTCCCTTTCAATGCAAACGTGTAACTGAGCTTAAATAGGGTTATTTATGCCATTGCGCACCATTTGGAAGTGAAGAGCAGTTGTTTTGAGCACAATTCACGTGTCAGGGTCAAAAACACCTTTTTGGTCAAAAAGTGATTCTCTCGCTCTGAAAAGCACTTTGCACGCATAAAAACTGGAAAAGTGAATAACTCAGTCCCTTTCAATGCAAACGTGTAACTGAGCTTAAATAGGGTTATTTATGCCATCGCGCACCATTTGGAAGTGGAGTGCAGTTGTTTTGACAATAATTCACGTGTTAGGGTCAAAAACACATTGTGGGTCAAAACATGCTTTTCTCGCTCTGAAAAGCATTTTGCACGCATAAAAACTGGAAAAGTGAATAACTCAGTCACTTTCAATGCAAACGTGTAACTGAGCTTGAATAGGGTTATTTATGCCATCGCGCACCATTTGGAAGTGGAGAGCAGTTGTTTTGACTATAATTCACGTGTTAGGGTCAAAAACACATTGTGGGTCAAAACATGCTTTTCTCGCTCTGAAAAGCATTTTGCACGCATAAAAACTGGAAAAGTTGATAACTCAGTCCCTTTCAATTCAAACGTGTAACTGAGCTTAAATAGGGTTATTTATGCCATTGCGCACTATTTGGAAGTGGAGAGCATTTGTTTTGACTATAATTCACGTGTTAGGGTCAAAAACACATTGTGGGTCAAAACATGCTTTTCTCGCTCTGAAAAGCATTTTGCACGCATAAAAACTGGAAAAGTTGATAACTCAGTCCCTTTCAATGCAAACGTGTAACTGAGCTTAAATAGGGTTATTTATGCCATTGCGCACTATTTGGAAGTGGAGAGCATTTGTTTTGACTATAATTCACGTGTTAGGGTCAAAAACACATTGTGGGTCAAAACATGCTTTTCTCGCTCTGAAAAGCATTTTGCACGCATAAAAACTGGAAAAGTGAATAACTCAGTCACTTTCAATGCAAACGTGTAACTGAGCTTAAATAGGGTTATTTATGCCATTGCGCACCATTTGGAAGTGAAGAGCAGTTGTTTTGAGCACAATTCACGTGTCAGGGTAAAAAACACCTTTTTGGTCAAAAAGTGATTCTCTCGCTCTGAAAAGCACTTTGCACGCATAAAAACTGGAAAAGTGAATAACTCAGTCCCTTTCAATGCAAACGTGTAACTGAGCTTAAATAGGGTTATTTATGCCATCGCGCACCATTTGGAAGTGGAGTGCAGTTGTTTTGACAATAATTCACGTGTTAGGGTCAAAAACACATTGTGGGTCAAAACATGCTTTTCTCGCTCTGAAAAGCATTTTGCACGCATAAAAACTGGAAAAGTTGATAACTCAGTCCCTTTCAATTCAAACGTGTAACTGAGCTTAAATAGGGTTATTTATGCCATTGCGCACTATTTGGAAGTGGAGAGCATTTGTTTTGACTATAATTCACGTGTTAGGGTCAAAAACACATTGTGGGTCAAAACATGCTTTTCTCGCTCTGAAAAGCATTTTGCACGCATAAAAACTGGAAAAGTTGATAACTCAGTCCCTTTCAATGCAAACGTGTAACTGAGCTTAAATAGGGTTATTTATGCCATTGCGCACTATTTGGAAGTGGAGAGCATTTGTTTTGACTATAATTCACGTGTTAGGGTCAAAAACACATTGTGGGTCAAAACATGCTTTTCTCGCTCTGAAAAGCATTTTGCACGCATAAAAACTGGAAAAGTGAATAACTCAGTCACTTTCAATGCAAACGTGTAACTGAGCTTAAATAGGGTTATTTATGCCATTGCGCACCATTTGGAAGTGAAGAGCAGTTGTTTTGAGCACAATTCACGTGTCAGGGTAAAAAACACCTTTTTGGTCAAAAAGTGATTCTCTCGCTCTGAAAAGCACTTTGCACGCATAAAAACTGGAAAAGTGAATAACTCAGTCCCTTTCAATGCAAACGTGTAACTGAGCTTAAATAGGGTTATTTATGCCATCGCGCACCATTTGGAAGTGGAGTGCAGTTGTTTTGACAATAATTCACGTGTTAGGGTCAAAAACACATTGTGGGTCAAAACATGCTTTTCTCGCTCTGAAAAGCATTTTGCACGCATAAAAACTGGAAAAGTTGATAACTCAGTCCCTTTCAATTCAAACGTGTAACTGAGCTTAAATAGGGTTATTTATGCCAATGCGCACTATTTGGAAGTGGAGAGCATTTGTTTTGACTATAATTCACGTGTTAGGGTCAAAAACACATTGTGGGTCAAAACATGCTTTTCTCGCTCTGAAAAGCATTTTGCACGCATAAAAACTGGAAAAGTGAATAACTCAGTCACTTTCAATGCAAACGTGTAACTGAGCTTAAATAGGGTTATTTATGCCATTGCGCACCATTTGGAAGTGAAGAGCAGTTGTTTTGAGCACAATTCACGTGTCAGGGTCAAAAACACCTTTTTGGTCAAAAAGTGATTCTCTCGCTCTGAAAAGCACTTTGCACGCATAAAAACTGGAAAAGTGAATAACTCAGTCCCTTTCAATGCAAACGTGTAACTGAGCTTAAATAGGGTTATTTATGCCATCGCGCACCATTTGGAAGTGGAGTGCAGTTGTTTTGACAATAATTCACGTGTTAGGGTCAAAAACACATTGTGGGTCAAAACATGCTTTTCTCGCTCTGAAAAGCATTTTGCACGCATAAAAACTGGAAAAGTGAATAACTCAGTCACTTTCAATGCAAACGTGTAACTGAGCTTGAATAGGGTTATTTATGCCATCGCGCACCATTTGGAAGTGGAGAGCAGTTGTTTTGACTATAATTCACGTGTTAGGGTCAAAAACACATTGTGGGTCAAAACATGCTTTTCTCGCTCTGAAAAGCATTTTGCACGCATAAAAACTGGAAAAGTTGATAACTCAGTCCCTTTCAATTCAAACGTGTAACTGAGCTTAAATAGGGTTATTTATGCCATTGCGCACTATTTGGAAGTGGAGAGCATTTGTTTTGACTATAATTCACGTGTTAGGGTCAAAAACACATTGTGGGTCAAAACATGCTTTTCTCGCTCTGAAAAGCATTTTGCACGCATAAAAACTGGAAAAGTTGATAACTCAGTCCCTTTCAATGCAAACGTGTAACTGAGCTTAAATAGGGTTATTTATGCCATTGCGCACCATTTGGAAGTGAAGAGCAGTTGTTTTGAGCACAATTCACGTGTCAGGGTCAAAAACACCTTTTT
Source organism: Micromesistius poutassou (assembly GCF_964030765.1). NCBI lineage: Eukaryota > Metazoa > Chordata > Actinopteri > Gadiformes > Gadidae > Micromesistius > Micromesistius poutassou. The sequence goes on along the minus strand of NC_140290.1, from coordinate 225,598 downwards.
GGTCAAAAAGTGATTCTCTCGCTCTGAAAAGCACTTTGCACGCATAAAAACTGGAAAAGTGAATAACTCAGTCCCTTTCAATGCAAACGTGTAACTGAGCTTAAATAGGGTTATTTATGCCATCGCGCACCATTTGGAAGTGGAGTGCAGTTGTTTTGACAATAATTCACGTGTTAGGGTCAAAAACACATTGTGGGTCAAAACATGCTTTTCTCGCTCTGAAAAGCATTTTGCACGCATAAAAACTGGAAAAGTGAATAACTCAGTCACTTTCAATGCAAACGTGTAACTGAGCTTGAATAGGGTTATTTATGCCATCGCGCACCATTTGGAAGTGGAGAGCAGTTGTTTTGACTATAATTCACGTGTTAGGGTCAAAAACACATTGTGGGTCAAAACATGCTTTTCTCGCTCTGAAAAGCATTTTGCACGCATAAAAACTGGAAAAGTTGATAACTCAGTCCCTTTCAATTCAAACGTGTAACTGAGCTTAAATAGGGTTATTTATGCCATTGCGCACTATTTGGAAGTGGAGAGCATTTGTTTTGACTATAATTCACGTGTTAGGGTCAAAAACACATTGTGGGTCAAAACATGCTTTTCTCGCTCTGAAAAGCATTTTGCACGCATAAAAACTGGAAAAGTTGATAACTCAGTCCCTTTCAATGCAAACGTGTAACTGAGCTTAAATAGGGTTATTTATGCCATTGCGCACTATTTGGAAGTGGAGAGCATTTGTTTTGACTATAATTCACGTGTTAGGGTCAAAAACACATTGTGGGTCAAAACATGCTTTTCTCGCTCTGAAAAGCATTTTGCACGCATAAAAACTGGAAAAGTGAATAACTCAGTCACTTTCAATGCAAACGTGTAACTGAGCTTAAATAGGGTTATTTATGCCATTGCGCACCATTTGGAAGTGAAGAGCAGTTGTTTTGAGCACAATTCACGTGTCAGGGTAAAAAACACCTTTTTGGTCAAAAAGTGATTCTCTCGCTCTGAAAAGCACTTTGCACGCATAAAAACTGGAAAAGTGAATAACTCAGTCCCTTTCAATGCAAACGTGTAACTGAGCTTAAATAGGGTTATTTATGCCATCGCGCACCATTTGGAAGTGGAGTGCAGTTGTTTTGACAATAATTCACGTGTTAGGGTCAAAAACACATTGTGGGTCAAAACATGCTTTTCTCGCTCTGAAAAGCATTTTGCACGCATAAAAACTGGAAAAGTTGATAACTCAGTCCCTTTCAATTCAAACGTGTAACTGAGCTTAAATAGGGTTATTTATGCCATTGCGCACTATTTGGAAGTGGAGAGCATTTGTTTTGACTATAATTCACGTGTTAGGGTCAAAAACACATTGTGGGTCAAAACATGCTTTTCTCGCTCTGAAAAGCATTTTGCACGCATAAAAACTGGAAAAGTTGATAACTCAGTCCCTTTCAATGCAAACGTGTAACTGAGCTTAAATAGGGTTATTTATGCCATTGCGCACTATTTGGAAGTGGAGAGCATTTGTTTTGACTATAATTCACGTGTTAGGGTCAAAAACACATTGTGGGTCAAAACATGCTTTTCTCGCTCTGAAAAGCATTTTGCACGCATAAAAACTGGAAAAGTGAATAACTCAGTCACTTTCAATGCAAACGTGTAACTGAGCTTAAATAGGGTTATTTATGCCATTGCGCACCATTTGGAAGTGAAGAGCAGTTGTTTTGAGCACAATTCACGTGTCAGGGTAAAAAACACCTTTTTGGTCAAAAAGTGATTCTCTCGCTCTGAAAAGCACTTTGCACGCATAAAAACTGGAAAAGTGAATAACTCAGTCCCTTTCAATGCAAACGTGTAACTGAGCTTAAATAGGGTTATTTATGCCATCGCGCACCATTTGGAAGTGGAGTGCAGTTGTTTTGACAATAATTCACGTGTTAGGGTCAAAAACACATTGTGGGTCAAAACATGCTTTTCTCGCTCTGAAAAGCATTTTGCACGCATAAAAACTGGAAAAGTTGATAACTCAGTCCCTTTCAATTCAAACGTGTAACTGAGCTTAAATAGGGTTATTTATGCCAATGCGCACTATTTGGAAGTGGAGAGCATTTGTTTTGACTATAATTCACGTGTTAGGGTCAAAAACACATTGTGGGTCAAAACATGCTTTTCTCGCTCTGAAAAGCATTTTGCACGCATAAAAACTGGAAAAGTGAATAACTCAGTCACTTTCAATGCAAACGTGTAACTGAGCTTAAATAGGGTTATTTATGCCATTGCGCACCATTTGGAAGTGAAGAGCAGTTGTTTTGAGCACAATTCACGTGTCAGGGTCAAAAACACCTTTTTGGTCAAAAAGTGATTCTCTCGCTCTGAAAAGCACTTTGCACGCATAAAAACTGGAAAAGTGAATAACTCAGTCCCTTTCAATGCAAACGTGTAACTGAGCTTAAATAGGGTTATTTATGCCATCGCGCACCATTTGGAAGTGGAGTGCAGTTGTTTTGACAATAATTCACGTGTTAGGGTCAAAAACACATTGTGGGTCAAAACATGCTTTTCTCGCTCTGAAAAGCATTTTGCACGCATAAAAACTGGAAAAGTGAATAACTCAGTCACTTTCAATGCAAACGTGTAACTGAGCTTGAATAGGGTTATTTATGCCATCGCGCACCATTTGGAAGTGGAGAGCAGTTGTTTTGACTATAATTCACGTGTTAGGGTCAAAAACACATTGTGGGTCAAAACATGCTTTTCTCGCTCTGAAAAGCATTTTGCACGCATAAAAACTGGAAAAGTTGATAACTCAGTCCCTTTCAATTCAAACGTGTAACTGAGCTTAAATAGGGTTATTTATGCCATTGCGCACTATTTGGAAGTGGAGAGCATTTGTTTTGACTATAATTCACGTGTTAGGGTCAAAAACACATTGTGGGTCAAAACATGCTTTTCTCGCTCTGAAAAGCATTTTGCACGCATAAAAACTGGAAAAGTTGATAACTCAGTCCCTTTCAATGCAAACGTGTAACTGAGCTTAAATAGGGTTATTTATGCCATTGCGCACCATTTGGAAGTGAAGAGCAGTTGTTTTGAGCACAATTCACGTGTCAGGGTCAAAAACACCTTTTTGGTCAAAAAGTGATTCTCTCGCTCTGAAAAGCACTTTGCACGCATAAAAACTGGAAAAGTGAATAACTCAGTCCCTTTCAATGCAAACGTGTAACTGAGCTTGAATAGGGTTATTTATGCCATCGCGCACCATTTGGAAGTGGAGTGCAGTTGTTTTGACAATAATTCACGTGTTAGGGTCAAAAACACATTGTGGGTCAAAACATGCTTTTCTCGCTCTGAAAAGCATTTTGCACGCATAAAAACTGGAAAAGTGAATAACTCAGTCACTTTCAATGCAAACGTGTAACTGAGCTTGAATAGGGTTATTTATGCCATCGCGCACCATTTGGAAGTGGAGAGCAGTTGTTTTGACTATAATTCACGTGTTAGGGTCAAAAACACATTGTGGGTCAAAACATGCTTTTCTCGCTCTGAAAAGCATTTTGCACGCATAAAAACTGGAAAAGTTGATAACTCAGTCCCTTTCAATTCAAACGTGTAACTGAGCTTAAATAGGGTTATTTATGCCAATGCGCACTATTTGGAAGTGGAGAGCATTTGTTTTGACTATAATTCACGTGTTAGGGTCAAAAACACATTGTGGGTCAAAACATGCTTTTCTCGCTCTGAAAAGCATTTTGCACGCATAAAAACTGGAAAAGTGAATAACTCAGTCACTTTCAATGCAAACGTGTAACTGAGCTTAAATAGGGTTATTTATGCCATTGCGCACCATTTGGAAGTGAAGAGCAGTTGTTTTGAGCACAATTCACGTGTCAGGGTCAAAAACACCTTTTTGGTCAAAAAGTGATTCTCTCGCTCTGAAAAGCACTTTGCACGCATAAAAACTGGAAAAGTGAATAACTCAGTCCCTTTCAATGCAAACGTGTAACTGAGCTTAAATAGGGTTATTTATGCCATCGCGCACCATTTGGAAGTGGAGTGCAGTTGTTTTGACAATAATTCACGTGTTAGGGTCAAAAACACATTGTGGGTCAAAACATGCTTTTCTCGCTCTGAAAAGCATTTTGCACGCATAAAAACTGGAAAAGTGAATAACTCAGTCACTTTCAATGCAAACGTGTAACTGAGCTTGAATAGGGTTATTTATGCCATCGCGCACCATTTGGAAGTGGAGAGCAGTTGTTTTGACTATAATTCACGTGTTAGGGTCAAAAACACATTGTGGGTCAAAACATGCTTTTCTCGCTCTGAAAAGCATTTTGCACGCATAAAAACTGGAAAAGTTGATAACTCAGTCCCTTTCAATTCAAACGTGTAACTGAGCTTAAATAGGGTTATTTATGCCATTGCGCACTATTTGGAAGTGGAGAGCATTTGTTTTGACTATAATTCACGTGTTAGGGTCAAAAACACATTGTGGGTCAAAACATGCTTTTCTCGCTCTGAAAAGCATTTTGCACGCATAAAAACTGGAAAAGTTGATAACTCAGTCCCTTTCAATGCAAACGTGTAACTGAGCTTAAATAGGGTTATTTATGCCATTGCGCACTATTTGGAAGTGGAGAGCATTTGTTTTGACTATAATTCACGTGTTAGGGTCAAAAACACATTGTGGGTCAAAACATGCTTTTCTCGCTCTGAAAAGCATTTTGCACGCATAAAAACTGGAAAAGTGAATAACTCAGTCACTTTCAATGCAAACGTGTAACTGAGCTTAAATAGGGTTATTTATGCCATTGCGCACCATTTGGAAGTGAAGAGCAGTTGTTTTGAGCACAATTCACGTGTCAGGGTAAAAAACACCTTTTTGGTCAAAAAGTGATTCTCTCGCTCTGAAAAGCACTTTGCACGCATAAAAACTGGAAAAGTGAATAACTCAGTCCCTTTCAATGCAAACGTGTAACTGAGCTTAAATAGGGTTATTTATGCCATCGCGCACCATTTGGAAGTGGAGTGCAGTTGTTTTGACAATAATTCACGTGTTAGGGTCAAAAACACATTGTGGGTCAAAACATGCTTTTCTCGCTCTGAAAAGCATTTTGCACGCATAAAAACTGGAAAAGTTGATAACTCAGTCCCTTTCAATTCAAACGTGTAACTGAGCTTAAATAGGGTTATTTATGCCATTGCGCACTATTTGGAAGTGGAGAGCATTTGTTTTGACTATAATTCACGTGTTAGGGTCAAAAACACATTGTGGGTCAAAACATGCTTTTCTCGCTCTGAAAAGCATTTTGCACGCATAAAAACTGGAAAAGTTGATAACTCAGTCCCTTTCAATGCAAACGTGTAACTGAGCTTAAATAGGGTTATTTATGCCATTGCGCACTATTTGGAAGTGGAGAGCATTTGTTTTGACTATAATTCACGTGTTAGGGTCAAAAACACATTGTGGGTCAAAACATGCTTTTCTCGCTCTGAAAAGCATTTTGCACGCATAAAAACTGGAAAAGTGAATAACTCAGTCACTTTCAATGCAAACGTGTAACTGAGCTTAAATAGGGTTATTTATGCCATTGCGCACCATTTGGAAGTGAAGAGCAGTTGTTTTGAGCACAATTCACGTGTCAGGGTAAAAAACACCTTTTTGGTCAAAAAGTGATTCTCTCGCTCTGAAAAGCACTTTGCACGCATAAAAACTGGAAAAGTGAATAACTCAGTCCCTTTCAATGCAAACGTGTAACTGAGCTTAAATAGGGTTATTTATGCCATCGCGCACCATTTGGAAGTGGAGTGCAGTTGTTTTGACAATAATTCACGTGTTAGGGTCAAAAACACATTGTGGGTCAAAACATGCTTTTCTCGCTCTGAAAAGCATTTTGCACGCATAAAAACTGGAAAAGTTGATAACTCAGTCCCTTTCAATTCAAACGTGTAACTGAGCTTAAATAGGGTTATTTATGCCAATGCGCACTATTTGGAAGTGGAGAGCATTTGTTTTGACTATAATTCACGTGTTAGGGTCAAAAACACATTGTGGGTCAAAACATGCTTTTCTCGCTCTGAAAAGCATTTTGCACGCATAAAAACTGGAAAAGTGAATAACTCAGTCACTTTCAATGCAAACGTGTAACTGAGCTTAAATAGGGTTATTTATGCCATTGCGCACCATTTGGAAGTGAAGAGCAGTTGTTTTGAGCACAATTCACGTGTCAGGGTCAAAAACACCTTTTTGGTCAAAAAGTGATTCTCTCGCTCTGAAAAGCACTTTGCACGCATAAAAACTGGAAAAGTGAATAACTCAGTCCCTTTCAATGCAAACGTGTAACTGAGCTTAAATAGGGTTATTTATGCCATCGCGCACCATTTGGAAGTGGAGTGCAGTTGTTTTGACAATAATTCACGTGTTAGGGTCAAAAACACATTGTGGGTCAAAACATGCTTTTCTCGCTCTGAAAAGCATTTTGCACGCATAAAAACTGGAAAAGTGAATAACTCAGTCACTTTCAATGCAAACGTGTAACTGAGCTTGAATAGGGTTATTTATGCCATCGCGCACCATTTGGAAGTGGAGAGCAGTTGTTTTGACTATAATTCACGTGTTAGGGTCAAAAACACATTGTGGGTCAAAACATGCTTTTCTCGCTCTGAAAAGCATTTTGCACGCATAAAAACTGGAAAAGTTGATAACTCAGTCCCTTTCAATTCAAACGTGTAACTGAGCTTAAATAGGGTTATTTATGCCATTGCGCACTATTTGGAAGTGGAGAGCATTTGTTTTGACTATAATTCACGTGTTAGGGTCAAAAACACATTGTGGGTCAAAACATGCTTTTCTCGCTCTGAAAAGCATTTTGCACGCATAAAAACTGGAAAAGTTGATAACTCAGTCCCTTTCAATGCAAACGTGTAACTGAGCTTAAATAGGGTTATTTATGCCATTGCGCACCATTTGGAAGTGAAGAGCAGTTGTTTTGAGCACAATTCACGTGTCAGGGTCAAAAACACCTTTTTGGTCAAAAAGTGATTCTCTCGCTCTGAAAAGCACTTTGCACGCATAAAAACTGGAAAAGTGAATAACTCAGTCCCTTTCAATGCAAACGTGTAACTGAGCTTAAATAGGGTTATTTATGCCATCGCGCACCATTTGGAAGTGGAGTGCAGTTGTTTTGACAATAATTCACGTGTTAGGGTCAAAAACACATTGTGGGTCAAAACATGCTTTTCTCGCTCTGAAAAGCATTTTGCACGCATAAAAACTGGAAAAGTGAATAACTCAGTCACTTTCAATGCAAACGTGTAACTGAGCTTGAATAGGGTTATTTATGCCATCGCGCACCATTTGGAAGTGGAGAGCAGTTGTTTTGACTATAATTCACGTGTTAGGGTCAAAAACACATTGTGGGTCAAAACATGCTTTTCTCGCTCTGAAAAGCATTTTGCACGCATAAAAACTGGAAAAGTTGATAACTCAGTCCCTTTCAATTCAAACGTGTAACTGAGCTTAAATAGGGTTATTTATGCCATTGCGCACTATTTGGAAGTGGAGAGCATTTGTTTTGACTATAATTCACGTGTTAGGGTCAAAAACACATTGTGGGTCAAAACATGCTTTTCTCGCTCTGAAAAGCATTTTGCACGCATAAAAACTGGAAAAGTTGATAACTCAGTCCCTTTCAATGCAAACGTGTAACTGAGCTTAAATAGGGTTATTTATGCCATTGCGCACTATTTGGAAGTGGAGAGCATTTGTTTTGACTATAATTCACGTGTTAGGGTCAAAAACACATTGTGGGTCAAAACATGCTTTTCTCGCTCTGAAAAGCATTTTGCACGCATAAAAACTGGAAAAGATGATAACTCAGTCCCTTTCAATGCAAACGTGTAACTGAGCTTAAATAGGGTTATTTATGCCATCGCGCACCATTTGGAAGTGGAGAGCAGTTGTTTTGACTATAATTCACGTGTTAGGGTCAAAAACACATTGTGGGTCAAAACATGCTTTTCTCGCTCTGAAAAGCATTTTGCACGCATAAAAACTGGAAAAGTGAATAACTCAGTCCCTTTCAATGCAAACGTGTAACTGAGCTTAAATAGGGTTATTTATGCCATCGCGCACCATTTGGAAGTGGAGAGCAGTTGTTTTGACTATAATTCACGTGTTAGGGTCAAAAACACATTGTGGGTCAAAACATGCTTTTCTCGCTCTGAAAAGCATTTTGCACGCATAAAAACTGGAAAAGTTGATAACTCAGTCCCTTTCAATTCAAACGTGTAACTGAGCTTAAATAGGGTTATTTATGCCATTGCGCACTATTTGGAAGTGGAGAGCATTTGTTTTGACTATAATTCACGTGTTAGGGTCAAAAACACATTGTGGGTCAAAACATGCTTTTCTCGCTCTGAAAAGCATTTTGCACGCATAAAAACTGGAAAAGTTGATAACTCAGTCCCTTTCAATTCAAACGTGTAACTGAGCTTAAATAGGGTTATTTATGCCAATGCGCACTATTTGGAAGTGGAGAGCATTTGTTTTGACTATAATTCACGTGTTAGGGTCAAAAACACATTGTGGGTCAAAACATGCTTTTCTCGCTCTGAAAAGCATTTTGCACGCATAAAAACTGGAAAAGTGAATAACTCAGTCCCTTTCAATGCAAACGTGTAACTGAGCTTAAATAGGGTTATTTATGCCATCGCGCACCATTTGGAAGTGGAGTGCAGTTGTTTTGACAATAATTCACGTGTTAGGGTCAAAAACACATTGTGGGTCAAAACATGCTTTTCTCGCTCTGAAAAGCATTTTGCACGCATAAAAACTGGAAAAGTGAATAACTCAGTCACTTTCAATGCAAACGTGTAACTGAGCTTGAATAGGGTTATTTATGCCATCGCGCACCATTTGGAAGTGGAGAGCAGTTGTTTTGACTATAATTCACGTGTTAGGGTCAAAAACACATTGTGGGTCAAAACATGCTTTTCTCGCTCTGAAAAGCATTTTGCACGCATAAAAACTGGAAAAGTTGATAACTCAGTCCCTTTCAATTCAAACGTGTAACTGAGCTTAAATAGGGTTATTTATGCCATTGCGCACTATTTGGAAGTGGAGAGCATTTGTTTTGACTATAATTCACGTGTTAGGGTCAAAAACACATTGTGGGTCAAAACATGCTTTTCTCGCTCTGAAAAGCATTTTGCACGCATAAAAACTGGAAAAGTTGATAACTCAGTCCCTTTCAATGCAAACGTGTAACTGAGCTTAAATAGGGTTATTTATGCCATTGCGCACTATTTGGAAGTGGAGAGCATTTGTTTTGACTATAATTCACGTGTTAGGGTCAAAAACACATTGTGGGTCAAAACATGCTTTTCTCGCTCTGAAAAGCATTTTGCACGCATAAAAACTGGAAAAGTGAATAACTCAGTCACTTTCAATGCAAACGTGTAACTGAGCTTAAATAGGGTTATTTATGCCATTGCGCACCATTTGGAAGTGAAGAGCAGTTGTTTTGAGCACAATTCACGTGTCAGGGTAAAAAACACCTTTTTGGTCAAAAAGTGATTCTCTCGCTCTGAAAAGCACTTTGCACGCATAAAAACTGGAAAAGTGAATAACTCAGTCCCTTTCAATGCAAACGTGTAACTGAGCTTAAATAGGGTTATTTATGCCATCGCGCACCATTTGGAAGTGGAGTGCAGTTGTTTTGACAATAATTCACGTGTTAGGGTCAAAAACACATTGTGGGTCAAAACATGCTTTTCTCGCTCTGAAAAGCATTTTGCACGCATAAAAACTGGAAAAGTTGATAACTCAGTCCCTTTCAATTCAAACGTGTAACTGAGCTTAAATAGGGTTATTTATGCCAATGCGCACTATTTGGAAGTGGAGAGCATTTGTTTTGACTATAATTCACGTGTTAGGGTCAAAAACACATTGTGGGTCAAAACATGCTTTTCTCGCTCTGAAAAGCATTTTGCACGCATAAAAACTGGAAAAGTGAATAACTCAGTCACTTTCAATGCAAACGTGTAACTGAGCTTAAATAGGGTTATTTATGCCATTGCGCACCATTTGGAAGTGAAGAGCAGTTGTTTTGAGCACAATTCACGTGTCAGGGTCAAAAACACCTTTTTGGTCAAAAAGTGATTCTCTCGCTCTGAAAAGCACTTTGCACGCATAAAAACTGGAAAAGTGAATAACTCAGTCCCTTTCAATGCAAACGTGTAACTGAGCTTAAATAGGGTTATTTATGCCATCGCGCACCATTTGGAAGTGGAGTGCAGTTGTTTTGACAATAATTCACGTGTTAGGGTCAAAAACACATTGTGGGTCAAAACATGCTTTTCTCGCTCTGAAAAGCATTTTGCACGCATAAAAACTGGAAAAGTGAATAACTCAGTCACTTTCAATGCAAACGTGTAACTGAGCTTGAATAGGGTTATTTATGCCATCGCGCACCATTTGGAAGTGGAGAGCAGTTGTTTTGACTATAATTCACGTGTTAGGGTCAAAAACACATTGTGGGTCAAAACATGCTTTTCTCGCTCTGAAAAGCATTTTGCACGCATAAAAACTGGAAAAGTTGATAACTCAGTCCCTTTCAATTCAAACGTGTAACTGAGCTTAAATAGGGTTATTTATGCCATTGCGCACTATTTGGAAGTGGAGAGCATTTGTTTTGACTATAATTCACGTGTTAGGGTCAAAAACACATTGTGGGTCAAAACATGCTTTTCTCGCTCTGAAAAGCATTTTGCACGCATAAAAACTGGAAAAGTTGATAACTCAGTCCCTTTCAATGCAAACGTGTAACTGAGCTTAAATAGGGTTATTTATGCCATTGCGCACCATTTGGAAGTGAAGAGCAGTTGTTTTGAGCACAATTCACGTGTCAGGGTCAAAAACACCTTTTTGGTCAAAAAGTGATTCTCTCGCTCTGAAAAGCACTTTGCACGCATAAAAACTGGAAAAGTGAATAACTCAGTCCCTTTCAATGCAAACGTGTAACTGAGCTTAAATAGGGTTATTTATGCCATCGCGCACCATTTGGAAGTGGAGTGCAGTTGTTTTGACAATAATTCACGTGTTAGGGTCAAAAACACATTGTGGGTCAAAACATGCTTTTCTCGCTCTGAAAAGCATTTTGCACGCATAAAAACTGGAAAAGTGAATAACTCAGTCACTTTCAATGCAAACGTGTAACTGAGCTTGAATAGGGTTATTTATGCCATCGCGCACCATTTGGAAGTGGAGAGCAGTTGTTTTGACTATAATTCACGTGTTAGGGTCAAAAACACATTGTGGGTCAAAACATGCTTTTCTCGCTCTGAAAAGCATTTTGCACGCATAAAAACTGGAAAAGTGAATAACTCAGTCACTTTCAATGCAAACGTGTAACTGAGCTTAAATAGGGTTATTTATGCCATTGCGCACCATTTGGAAGTGAAGAGCAGTTGTTTTGAGCACAATTCACGTGTCAGGGTCAAAAACACCTTTTTGGTCAAAAAGTGATTCTCTCGCTCTGAAAAGCACTTTGCACGCATAAAAACTGGAAAAGTGAATAACTCAGTCCCTTTCAATGCAAACGTGTAACTGAGCTTAAATAGGGTTATTTATGCCATCGCGCACCATTTGGAAGTGGAGTGCAGTTGTTTTGACAATAATTCACGTGTTAGGGTCAAAAACACATTGTGGGTCAAAACATGCTTTTCTCGCTCTGAAAAGCATTTTGCACGCATAAAAACTGGAAAAGTGAATAACTCAGTCACTTTCAATGCAAACGTGTAACTGAGCTTGAATAGGGTTATTTATGCCATCGCGCACCATTTGGAAGTGGAGAGCAGTTGTTTTGACTATAATTCACGTGTTAGGGTCAAAAACACATTGTGGGTCAAAACATGCTTTTCTCGCTCTGAAAAGCATTTTGCACGCATAAAAACTGGAAAAGTTGATAACTCAGTCCCTTTCAATTCAAACGTGTAACTGAGCTTAAATAGGGTTATTTATGCCATTGCGCACTATTTGGAAGTGGAGAGCATTTGTTTTGACTATAATTCACGTGTTAGGGTCAAAAACACATTGTGGGTCAAAACATGCTTTTCTCGCTCTGAAAAGCATTTTGCACGCATAAAAACTGGAAAAGTTGATAACTCAGTCCCTTTCAATGCAAACGTGTAACTGAGCTTAAATAGGGTTATTTATGCCATTGCGCACCATTTGGAAGTGAAGAGCAGTTGTTTTGAGCACAATTCACGTGTCAGGGTCAAAAACACCTTTTTGGTCAAAAAGTGATTCTCTCGCTCTGAAAAGCACTTTGCACGCATAAAAACTGGAAAAGTGAATAACTCAGTCCCTTTCAATGCAAACGTGTAACTGAGCTTAAATAGGGTTATTTATGCCATCGCGCACCATTTGGAAGTGGAGTGCAGTTGTTTTGACAATAATTCACGTGTTAGGGTCAAAAACACATTGTGGGTCAAAACATGCTTTTCTCGCTCTGAAAAGCATTTTGCACGCATAAAAACTGGAAAAGTGAATAACTCAGTCACTTTCAATGCAAACGTGTAACTGAGCTTGAATAGGGTTATTTATGCCATCGCGCACCATTTGGAAGTGGAGAGCAGTTGTTTTGACTATAATTCACGTGTTAGGGTCAAAAACACATTGTGGGTCAAAACATGCTTTTCTCGCTCTGAAAAGCATTTTGCACGCATAAAAACTGGAAAAGTTGATAACTCAGTCCCTTTCAATTCAAACGTGTAACTGAGCTTAAATAGGGTTATTTATGCCATTGCGCACTATTTGGAAGTGGAGAGCATTTGTTTTGACTATAATTCACGTGTTAGGGTCAAAAACACATTGTGGGTCAAAACATGCTTTTCTCGCTCTGAAAAGCATTTTGCACGCATAAAAACTGGAAAAGTTGATAACTCAGTCCCTTTCAATGCAAACGTGTAACTGAGCTTAAATAGGGTTATTTATGCCATTGCGCACTATTTGGAAGTGGAGAGCATTTGTTTTGACTATAATTCACGTGTTAGGGTCAAAAACACATTGTGGGTCAAAACATGCTTTTCTCGCTCTGAAAAGCATTTTGCACGCATAAAAACTGGAAAAGTTGATAACTCAGTCCCTTTCAATTCAAACGTGTAACTGAGCTTAAATAGGGTTATTTATGCCAATGCGCACTATTTGGAAGTGGAGAGCATTTGTTTTGACTATAATTCACGTGTTAGGGTCAAAAACACATTGTGGGTCAAAACATGCTTTTCTCGCTCTGAAAAGCATTTTGCACGCATAAAAACTGGAAAAGTGAATAACTCAGTCACTTTCAATGCAAACGTGTAACTGAGCTTAAATAGGGTTATTTATGCCATTGCGCACCATTTGGAAGTGAAGAGCAGTTGTTTTGAGCACAATTCACGTGTCAGGGTCAAAAACACCTTTTTGGTCAAAAAGTGATTCTCTCGCTCTGAAAAGCACTTTGCACGCATAAAAACTGGAAAAGTGAATAACTCAGTCCCTTTCAATGCAAACGTGTAACTGAGCTTAAATAGGGTTATTTATGCCATCGCGCACCATTTGGAAGTGGAGTGCAGTTGTTTTGACAATAATTCACGTGTTAGGGTCAAAAACACATTGTGGGTCAAAACATGCTTTTCTCGCTCTGAAAAGCATTTTGCACGCATAAAAACTGGAAAAGTGAATAACTCAGTCACTTTCAATGCAAACGTGTAACTGAGCTTGAATAGGGTTATTTATGCCATCGCGCACCATTTGGAAGTGGAGAGCAGTTGTTTTGACTATAATTCACGTGTTAGGGTCAAAAACACATTGTGGGTCAAAACATGCTTTTCTCGCTCTGAAAAGCATTTTGCACGCATAAAAACTGGAAAAGTTGATAACTCAGTCCCTTTCAATTCAAACGTGTAACTGAGCTTAAATAGGGTTATTTATGCCATTGCGCACTATTTGGAAGTGGAGAGCATTTGTTTTGACTATAATTCACGTGTTAGGGTCAAAAACACATTGTGGGTCAAAACATGCTTTTCTCGCTCTGAAAAGCATTTTGCACGCATAAAAACTGGAAAAGTTGATAACTCAGTCCCTTTCAATGCAAACGTGTAACTGAGCTTAAATAGGGTTATTTATGCCATTGCGCACCATTTGGAAGTGAAGAGCAGTTGTTTTGAGCACAATTCACGTGTCAGGGTCAAAAACACCTTTTTGGTCAAAAAGTGATTCTCTCGCTCTGAAAAGCACTTTGCACGCATAAAAACTGGAAAAGTGAATAACTCAGTCCCTTTCAATGCAAACGTGTAACTGAGCTTAAATAGGGTTATTTATGCCATCGCGCACCATTTGGAAGTGGAGTGCAGTTGTTTTGACAATAATTCACGTGTTAGGGTCAAAAACACATTGTGGGTCAAAACATGCTTTTCTCGCTCTGAAAAGCATTTTGCACGCATAAAAACTGGAAAAGTGAATAACTCAGTCACTTTCAATGCAAACGTGTAACTGAGCTTGAATAGGGTTATTTATGCCATCGCGCACCATTTGGAAGTGGAGAGCAGTTGTTTTGACTATAATTCACGTGTTAGGGTCAAAAACACATTGTGGGTCAAAACATGCTTTTCTCGCTCTGAAAAGCATTTTGCACGCATAAAAACTGGAAAAGTTGATAACTCAGTCCCTTTCAATTCAAACGTGTAACTGAGCTTAAATAGGGTTATTTATGCCATTGCGCACTATTTGGAAGTGGAGAGCATTTGTTTTGACTATAATTCACGTGTTAGGGTCAAAAACACATTGTGGGTCAAAACATGCTTTTCTCGCTCTGAAAAGCATTTTGCACGCATAAAAACTGGAAAAGTTGATAACTCAGTCCCTTTCAATGCAAACGTGTAACTGAGCTTAAATAGGGTTATTTATGCCATTGCGCACTATTTGGAAGTGGAGAGCATTTGTTTTGACTATAATTCACGTGTTAGGGTCAAAAACACATTGTGGGTCAAAACATGCTTTTCTCGCTCTGAAAAGCATTTTGCACGCATAAAAACTGGAAAAGTGAATAACTCAGTCACTTTCAATGCAAACGTGTAACTGAGCTTAAATAGGGTTATTTATGCCATTGCGCACCATTTGGAAGTGAAGAGCAGTTGTTTTGAGCACAATTCACGTGTCAGGGTAAAAAACACCTTTTTGGTCAAAAAGTGATTCTCTCGCTCTGAAAAGCACTTTGCACGCATAAAAACTGGAAAAGTGAATAACTCAGTCCCTTTCAATGCAAACGTGTAACTGAGCTTAAATAGGGTTATTTATGCCATCGCGCACCATTTGGAAGTGGAGTGCAGTTGTTTTGACAATAATTCACGTGTTAGGGTCAAAAACACATTGTGGGTCAAAACATGCTTTTCTCGCTCTGAAAAGCATTTTGCACGCATAAAAACTGGAAAAGTTGATAACTCAGTCCCTTTCAATTCAAACGTGTAACTGAGCTTAAATAGGGTTATTTATGCCAATGCGCACTATTTGGAAGTGGAGAGCATTTGTTTTGACTATAATTCACGTGTTAGGGTCAAAAACACATTGTGGGTCAAAACATGCTTTTCTCGCTCTGAAAAGCATTTTGCACGCATAAAAACTGGAAAAGTTGATAACTCAGTCCCTTTCAATGCAAACGTGTAACTGAGCTTAAATAGGGTTATTTATGCCATTGCGCACTATTTGGAAGTGGAGAGCATTTGTTTTGACTATAATTCACGTGTTAGGGTCAAAAACACATTGTGGGTCAAAACATGCTTTTCTCGCTCTGAAAAGCATTTTGCACGCATAAAAACTGGAAAAGTGAATAACTCAGTCACTTTCAATGCAAACGTGTAACTGAGCTTAAATAGGGTTATTTATGCCATTGCGCACCATTTGGAAGTGAAGAGCAGTTGTTTTGAGCACAATTCACGTGTCAGGGTAAAAAACACCTTTTTGGTCAAAAAGTGATTCTCTCGCTCTGAAAAGCACTTTGCACGCATAAAAACTGGAAAAGTGAATAACTCAGTCCCTTTCAATGCAAACGTGTAACTGAGCTTAAATAGGGTTATTTATGCCATCGCGCACCATTTGGAAGTGGAGTGCAGTTGTTTTGACAATAATTCACGTGTTAGGGTCAAAAACACATTGTGGGTCAAAACATGCTTTTCTCGCTCTGAAAAGCATTTTGCACGCATAAAAACTGGAAAAGTTGATAACTCAGTCCCTTTCAATTCAAACGTGTAACTGAGCTTAAATAGGGTTATTTATGCCAATGCGCACTATTTGGAAGTGGAGAGCATTTGTTTTGACTATAATTCACGTGTTAGGGTCAAAAACACATTGTGGGTCAAAACATGCTTTTCTCGCTCTGAAAAGCATTTTGCACGCATAAAAACTGGAAAAGTGAATAACTCAGTCACTTTCAATGCAAACGTGTAACTGAGCTTAAATAGGGTTATTTATGCCATTGCGCACCATTTGGAAGTGAAGAGCAGTTGTTTTGAGCACAATTCACGTGTCAGGGTCAAAAACACCTTTTTGGTCAAAAAGTGATTCTCTCGCTCTGAAAAGCACTTTGCACGCATAAAAACTGGAAAAGTGAATAACTCAGTCCCTTTCAATGCAAACGTGTAACTGAGCTTAAATAGGGTTATTTATGCCATCGCGCACCATTTGGAAGTGGAGTGCAGTTGTTTTGACAATAATTCACGTGTTAGGGTCAAAAACACATTGTGGGTCAAAACATGCTTTTCTCGCTCTGAAAAGCATTTTGCACGCATAAAAACTGGAAAAGTGAATAACTCAGTCACTTTCAATGCAAACGTGTAACTGAGCTTGAATAGGGTTATTTATGCCATCGCGCACCATTTGGAAGTGGAGAGCAGTTGTTTTGACTATAATTCACGTGTTAGGGTCAAAAACACATTGTGGGTCAAAACATGCTTTTCTCGCTCTGAAAAGCATTTTGCACGCATAAAAACTGGAAAAGTTGATAACTCAGTCCCTTTCAATTCAAACGTGTAACTGAGCTTAAATAGGGTTATTTATGCCATTGCGCACTATTTGGAAGTGGAGAGCATTTGTTTTGACTATAATTCACGTGTTAGGGTCAAAAACACATTGTGGGTCAAAACATGCTTTTCTCGCTCTGAAAAGCATTTTGCACGCATAAAAACTGGAAAAGTGAATAACTCAGTCACTTTCAATGCAAACGTGTAACTGAGCTTAAATAGGGTTATTTATGCCATTGCGCACCATTTGGAAGTGAAGAGCAGTTGTTTTGAGCACAATTCACGTGTCAGGGTAAAAAACACCTTTTTGGTCAAAAAGTGATTCTCTCGCTCTGAAAAGCACTTTGCACGCATAAAAACTGGAAAAGTGAATAACTCAGTCCCTTTCAATGCAAACGTGTAACTGAGCTTAAATAGGGTTATTTATGCCATCGCGCACCATTTGGAAGTGGAGTGCAGTTGTTTTGACAATAATTCACGTGTTAGGGTCAAAAACACATTGTGGGTCAAAACATGCTTTTCTCGCTCTGAAAAGCATTTTGCACGCATAAAAACTGGAAAAGTTGATAACTCAGTCCCTTTCAATTCAAACGTGTAACTGAGCTTAAATAGGGTTATTTATGCCAATGCGCACTATTTGGAAGTGGAGAGCATTTGTTTTGACTATAATTCACGTGTTAGGGTCAAAAACACATTGTGGGTCAAAACATGCTTTTCTCGCTCTGAAAAGCATTTTGCACGCATAAAAACTGGAAAAGTGAATAACTCAGTCACTTTCAATGCAAACGTGTAACTGAGCTTAAATAGGGTTATTTATGCCATTGCGCACCATTTGGAAATGAAGAGCAGTTGTTTTGAGCACAATTCACGTGTCAGGGTCAAAAACACCTTTTTGGTCAAAAAGTGATTCTCTCGCTCTGAAAAGCACTTTGCACGCATAAAAACTGGAAAAGTGAATAACTCAGTCCCTTTCAATGCAAACGTGTAACTGAGCTTAAATAGGGTTATTTATGCCATCGCGCACCATTTGGAAGTGGAGTGCCGTTGTTTTGACAATAATTCACGTGTTAGGGTCAAAAACACATTGTGGGTCAAAACATGCTTTTCTCGCTCTGAAAAGCATTTTGCACGCATAAAAACTGGAAAAGTGAATAACTCAGTCACTTTCAATGCAAACGTGTAACTGAGCTTGAATAGGGTTATTTATGCCATCGCGCACCATTTGGAAGTGGAGAGCAGTTGTTTTGACTATAATTCACGTGTTAGGGTCAAAAACACATTGTGGGTCAAAACATGCTTTTCTCGCTCTGAAAAGCATTTTGCACGCGTAAAAACTGGAAAAGTGAATAACTCAGTCACTTTCAATGCAAACGTGTAACTGAGCTTAAATAGGGTTATTTATGCCATTGCGCACCATTTGGAAGTGAAGAGCAGTTGTTTTGAGCACAATTCACGTGTCAGGGTCAAAAACACCTTTTTGGTCAAAAAGTGATTCTCTCGCTCTGAAAAGCACTTTGCACGCATAAAAACTGGAAAAGTGAATAACTCAGTCCCTTTCAATGCAAACGTGTAACTGAGCTTAAATAGGGTTATTTATGCCATCGCGCACCATTTGGAAGTGGAGTGCAGTTGTTTTGACAATAATTCACGTGTTAGGGTCAAAAACACATTGTGGGTCAAAACATGCTTTTCTCGCTCCGAAAAGCATTTTGCACGCATAAAAACTGGAAAAGTTGATAACTCAGTCCCTTTCAATTCAAACGTGTAACTGAGCTTAAATAGGGTTATTTATGCCAATGCGCACTATTTGGAAGTGGAGAGCATTTGTTTTGACTATAATTCACGTGTTAGGGTCAAAAACACATTGTGGGTCAAAACATGCTTTTCTCGCTCTGAAAAGCATTTTGCACGCATAAAAACTGGAAAAGTGAATAACTCAGTCACTTTCAATGCAAACGTGTAACTGAGCTTAAATAGGGTTATTTATGCCATTGCGCACCTTTTGGAAGTGAAGAGCAGTTGTTTTGAGCACAATTCACGTGTCAGGGTCAAAAACACCTTTTTGGTCAAAAAGTGATTCTCTCGCTCTGAAAAGCACTTTGCACGCATAAAAACTGGAAAAGTGAATAACTCAGTCCCTTTCAATGCAAACGTGTAACTGAGCTTAAATAGGGTTATTTATGCCATCGCGCACCATTTGGAAGTGGAGTGCAGTTGTTTTGACAATAATTCACGTGTTAGGGTCAAAAACACATTGTGGGTCAAAACATGCTTTTCTCGCTCTGAAAAGCATTTTGCACGCATAAAAACTGGAAAAGTGAATAACTCAGTCACTTTCAATGCAAACGTGTAACTGAGCTTGAATAGGGTTATTTATGCCATCGCGCACCATTTGGAAGTGGAGAGCAGTTGTTTTGACTATAATTCACGTGTTAGGGTCAAAAACACATTGTGGGTCAAAACATGCTTTTCTCGCTCTGAAAAGCATTTTGCACGCATAAAAACTGGAAAAGTTGATAACTCAGTCCCTTTCAATTCAAACGTGTAACTGAGCTTAAATAGGGTTATTTATGCCATTGCGCACTATTTGGAAGTGGAGAGCATTTGTTTTGACTATAATTCACGTGTTAGGGTCAAAAACACATTGTGGGTCAAAACATGCTTTTCTCGCTCTGAAAAGCATTTTGCACGCATAAAAACTGGAAAAGTTGATAACTCAGTCCCTTTCAATGCAAACGTGTAACTGAGCTTAAATAGGGTTATTTATGCCATTGCGCACCATTTGGAAGTGAAGAGCAGTTGTTTTGAGAACAATTCACGTGTCAGGGTCAAAAACACCTTTTTGGTCAAAAAGTGATTCTCTCGCTCTGAAAAGCACTTTGCACGCATAAAAACTGGAAAAGTGAATAACTCAGTCCCTTTCAATGCAAACGTGTAACTGAGCTTAAATAGGGTTATTTATGCCATCGCGCACCATTTGGAAGTGGAGTGCAGTTGTTTTGACAATAATTCACGTGTTAGGGTCAAAAACACATTGTGGGTCAAAACATGCTTTTCTCGCTCTGAAAAGCATTTTGCACGCATAAAAACTGGAAAAGTGAATAACTCAGTCACTTTCAATGCAAACGTGTAACTGAGCTTGAATAGGGTTATTTATGCCATCGCGCACCATTTGGAAGTGGAGAGCAGTTGTTTTGACTATAATTCACGTGTTAGGGTCAAAAACACATTGTGGGTCAAAACATGCTTTTCTCGCTCTGAAAAGCATTTTGCACGCATAAAAACTGGAAAAGTTGATAACTCAGTCCCTTTCAATTCAAACGTGTAACTGAGCTTAAATAGGGTTATTTATGCCATTGCGCACTATTTGGAAGTGGAGAGCATTTGTTTTGACTATAATTCACGTGTTAGGGTCAAAAACACATTGTGGGTCAAAACATGCTTTTCTCGCTCTGAAAAGCATTTTGCACGCATAAAAACTGGAAAAGTTGATAACTCAGTCCCTTTCAATGCAAACGTGTAACTGAGCTTAAATAGGGTTATTTATGCCATTGCGCACCATTTGGAAGTGAAGAGCAGTTGTTTTGAGCACAATTCACGTGTCAGGGTCAAAAACACCTTTTTGGTCAAAAAGTGATTCTCTCGCTCTGAAAAGCACTTTGCACGCATAAAAACTGGAAAAGTGAATAACTCAGTCCCTTTCAATGCAAACGTGTAACTGAGCTTAAATAGGGTTATTTATGCCATCGCGCACCATTTGGAAGTGGAGTGCAGTTGTTTTGACAATAATTCACGTGTTAGGGTCAAAAACACATTGTGGGTCAAAACATGCTTTTCTCGCTCTGAAAAGCATTTTGCACGCATAAAAACTGGAAAAGTGAATAACTCAGTCACTTTCAATGCAAACGTGTAACTGAGCTTAAATAGGGTTATTTATGCCAATGCGCACTATTTGGAAGTGGAGAGCATTTGTTTTGACTATAATTCACGTGTTAGGGTCAAAAACACATTGTGGGTCAAAACATGCTTTTCTCGCTCTGAAAAGCATTTTGCACGCATAAAAACTGGAAAAGTGAATAACTCAGTCCCTTTCAATGCAAACGTGTAACTGAGCTTAAATAGGGTTATTTATGCCATTGCGCACCATTTGGAAGTGAAGAGCAGTTGTTTTGAGCACAATTCACGTGTCAGGGTCAAAAACACCTTTTTGGTCAAAAAGTGATTCTCTCGCTCTGAAAAGCACTTTGCACGCATAAAAACTGGAAAAGTGAATAACTCAGTCCCTTTCAATGCAAACGTGTAACTGAGCTTAAATAGGGTTATTTATGCCATCGCGCACCATTTGGAAGTGGAGTGCAGTTGTTTTGACAATAATTCACGTGTTAGGGTCAAAAACACATTGTGGGTCAAAACATGCTTTTCTCGCTCTGAAAAGCATTTTGCACGCATAAAAACTGGAAAAGTGAATAACTCAGTCACTTTCAATGCAAACGTGTAACTGAGCTTGAATAGGGTTATTTATGCCATCGCGCACCATTTGGAAGTGGAGAGCAGTTGTTTTGACTATAATTCACGTGTTAGGGTCAAAAACACATTGTGGGTCAAAACATGCTTTTCTCGCTCTGAAAAGCATTTTGCACGCATAAAAACTGGAAGAGTTGATAACTCAGTCCCTTTCAATTCAAACGTGTAACTGAGCTTAAATAGGGTTATTTATGCCATTGCGCACTATTTGGAAGTGGAGAGCATTTGTTTTGACTATAATTCACGTGTTAGGGTCAAAAACACATTGTGGGTCAAAACATGCTTTTCTCGCTCTGAAAAGCATTTTGCACGCATAAAAACTGGAAAAGTTGATAACTCAGTCCCTTTCAATGCAAACGTGTAACTGAGCTTAAATAGGGTTATTTATGCCATTGCGCACTATTTGGAAGTGGAGAGCATTTGTTTTGACTATAATTCACGTGTTAGGGTCAAAAACACATTGTGGGTCAAAACATGCTTTTCTCGCTCTGAAAAGCATTTTGCACGCATAAAAACTGGAAAAGTGAATAACTCAGTCACTTTCAATGCAAACGTGTAACTGAGCTTAAATAGGGTTATTTATGCCATTGCGCACCATTTGGAAGTGAAGAGCAGTTGTTTTGAGCACAATTCACGTGTCAGGGTAAAAAACACCTTTTTGGTCAAAAAGTGATTCTCTCGCTCTGAAAAGCACTTTGCACGCATAAAAACTGGAAAAGTGAATAACTCAGTCCCTTTCAATGCAAACGTGTAACTGAGCTTAAATAGGGTTATTTATGCCATCGCGCACCATTTGGAAGTGGAGTGCAGTTGTTTTGACAATAATTCACGTGTTAGGGTCAAAAACACATTGTGGGTCAAAACATGCTTTTCTCGCTCTGAAAAGCATTTTGCACGCATAAAAACTGGAAAAGTTGATAACTCAGTCCCTTTCAATTCAAACGTGTAACTGAGCTTAAATAGGGTTATTTATGCCAATGCGCACTATTTGGAAGTGGAGAGCATTTGTTTTGACTATAATTCACGTGTTAGGGTCAAAAACACATTGTGGGTCAAAACATGCTTTTCTCGCTCTGAAAAGCATTTTGCACGCATAAAAACTGGAAAAGTGAATAACTCAGTCACTTTCAATGCAAACGTGTAACTGAGCTTAAATAGGGTTATTTATGCCATTGCGCACCATTTGGAAGTGAAGAGCAGTTGTTTTGAGCACAATTCACGTGTCAGGGTCAAAAACACCTTTTTGGTCAAAAAGTGATTCTCTCGCTCTGAAAAGCACTTTGCACGCATAAAAACTGGAAAAGTGAATAACTCAGTCCCTTTCAATGCAAACGTGTAACTGAGCTTAAATAGGGTTATTTATGCCATCGCGCACCATTTGGAAGTGGAGTGCAGTTGTTTTGACAATAATTCACGTGTTAGGGTCAAAAACACATTGTGGGTCAAAACATGCTTTTCTCGCTCTGAAAAGCATTTTGCACGCATAAAAACTGGAAAAGTGAATAACTCAGTCACTTTCAATGCAAACGTGTAACTGAGCTTGAATAGGGTTATTTATGCCATTGCGCACCATTTGGAAGTGGAGAGCAGTTGTTTTGACTATAATTCACGTGTTAGGGTCAAAAACACATTGTGGGTCAAAACATGCTTTTCTCGCTCTGAAAAGCATTTTGCACGCATAAAAACTGGAAAAGTTGATAACTCAGTCCCTTTCAATTCAAACGTGTAACTGAGCTTAAATAGGGTTATTTATGCCATTGCGCACTATTTGGAAGTGGAGAGCATTTGTTTTGACTATAATTCACGTGTTAGGGTCAAAAACACATTGTGGGTCAAAACATGCTTTTCTCGCTCTGAAAAGCATTTTGCACGCATAAAAACTGGAAAAGTTGATAACTCAGTCCCTTTCAATGCAAACGTGTAACTGAGCTTAAATAGGGTTATTTATGCCATTGCGCACCATTTGGAAGTGAAGAGCAGTTGTTTTGAGCACAATTCACGTGTCAGGGTCAAAAACACCTTTTTGGTCAAAAAGTGATTCTCTCGCTCTGAAAAGCACTTTGCACGCATAAAAACTGGAAAAGTGAATAACTCAGTCCCTTTCAATGCAAACGTGTAACTGAGCTTAAATAGGGTTATTTATGCCATCGCGCACCATTTGGAAGTGGAGTGCAGTTGTTTTGACAATAATTCACGTGTTAGGGTCAAAAACACATTGTGGGTCAAAACATGCTTTTCTCGCTCTGAAAAGCATTTTGCACGCATAAAAACTGGAAAAGTGAATAACTCAGTCACTTTCAATGCAAACGTGTAACTGAGCTTGAATAGGGTTATTTATGCCATCGCGCACCATTTGGAAGTGGAGAGCAGTTGTTTTGACTATAATTCACGTGTTAGGGTCAAAAACACATTGTGGGTCAAAACATGCTTTTCTCGCTCTGAAAAGCATTTTGCACGCATAAAAACTGGAAAAGTTGATAACTCAGTCCCTTTCAATTCAAACGTGTAACTGAGCTTAAATAGGGTTATTTATGCCATTGCGCACTATTTGGAAGTGGAGAGCATTTGTTTTGACTATAATTCACGTGTTAGGGTCAAAAACACATTGTGGGTCAAAACATGCTTTTCTCGCTCTGAAAAGCATTTTGCACGCATAAAAACTGGAAAAGTTGATAACTCAGTCCCTTTCAATGCAAACGTGTAACTGAGCTTAAATAGGGTTATTTATGCCATTGCGCACTATTTGGAAGTGGAGAGCATTTGTTTTGACTATAATTCACGTGTTAGGGTCAAAAACACATTGTGGGTCAAAACATGCTTTTCTCGCTCTGAAAAGCATTTTGCACGCATAAAAACTGGAAAAGTGAATAACTCAGTCACTTTCAATGCAAACGTGTAACTGAGCTTAAATAGGGTTATTTATGCCATTGCGCACCATTTGGAAGTGAAGAGCAGTTGTTTTGAGCACAATTCACGTGTCAGGGTAAAAAACACCTTTTTGGTCAAAAAGTGATTCTCTCGCTCTGAAAAGCACTTTGCACGCATAAAAACTGGAAAAGTGAATAACTCAGTCCCTTTCAATGCAAACGTGTAACTGAGCTTAAATAGGGTTATTTATGCCATCGCGCACCATTTGGAAGTGGAGTGCAGTTGTTTTGACAATAATTCACGTGTTAGGGTCAAAAACACATTGTGGGTCAAAACATGCTTTTCTCGCTCTGAAAAGCATTTTGCACGCATAAAAACTGGAAAAGTTGATAACTCAGTCCCTTTCAATTCAAACGTGTAACTGAGCTTAAATAGGGTTATTTATGCCATTGCGCACTATTTGGAAGTGGAGAGCATTTGTTTTGACTATAATTCACGTGTTAGGGTCAAAAACACATTGTGGGTCAAAACATGCTTTTCTCGCTCTGAAAAGCATTTTGCACGCATAAAAACTGGAAAAGTTGATAACTCAGTCCCTTTCAATGCAAACGTGTAACTGAGCTTAAATAGGGTTATTTATGCCATTGCGCACTATTTGGAAGTGGAGAGCATTTGTTTTGACTATAATTCACGTGTTAGGGTCAAAAACACATTGTGGGTCAAAACATGCTTTTCTCGCTCTGAAAAGCATTTTGCACGCATAAAAACTGGAAAAGTTGATAACTCAGTCCCTTTCAATTCAAACGTGTAACTGAGCTTAAATAGGGTTATTTATGCCATTGCGCACTATTTGGAAGTGGAGAGCATTTGTTTTGACTATAATTCACGTGTTAGGGTCAAAAACACATTGTGGGTCAAAACATGCTTTTCTCGCTCTGAAAAGCATTTTGCACGCATAAAAACTGGAAAAGTTGATAACTCAGTCCCTTTCAATGCAAACGTGTAACTGAGCTTAAATAGGGTTATTTATGCCATTGCGCACCATTTGGAAGTGAAGAGCAGTTGTTTTGAGCACAATTCACGTGTCAGGGTCAAAAACACCTTTTTGGTCAAAAAGTGATTCTCTCGCTCTGAAAAGCACTTTGCACGCATAAAAACTGGAAAAGTGAATAACTCAGTCCCTTTCAATGCAAACGTGTAACTGAGCTTAAATAGGGTTATTTATGCCATCGCGCACCATTTGGAAGTGGAGTGCAGTTGTTTTGACAATAATTCACGTGTTAGGGTCAAAAACACATTGTGGGTCAAAACATGCTTTTCTCGCTCTGAAAAGCATTTTGCACGCATAAAAACTGGAAAAGTGAATAACTCAGTCACTTTCAATGCAAACGTGTAACTGAGCTTGAATAGGGTTATTTATGCCATCGCGCACCATTTGGAAGTGGAGAGCAGTTGTTTTGACTATAATTCACGTGTTAGGGTCAAAAACACATTGTGGGTCAAAACATGCTTTTCTCGCTCTGAAAAGCATTTTGCACGCATAAAAACTGGAAAAGTTGATAACTCAGTCCCTTTCAATTCAAACGTGTAACTGAGCTTAAATAGGGTTATTTATGCCATTGCGCACTATTTGGAAGTGGAGAGCATTTGTTTTGACTATAATTCACGTGTTAGGGTCAAAAACACATTGTGGGTCAAAACATGCTTTTCTCGCTCTGAAAAGCATTTTGCACGCATAAAAACTGGAAAAGTTGATAACTCAGTCCCTTTCAATGCAAACGTGTAACTGAGCTTAAATAGGGTTATTTATGCCATTGCGCACTATTTGGAAGTGGAGAGCATTTGTTTTGACTATAATTCACGTGTTAGGGTCAAAAACACATTGTGGGTCAAAACATGCTTTTCTCGCTCTGAAAAGCATTTTGCACGCATAAAAACTGGAAAAGTGAATAACTCAGTCACTTTCAATGCAAACGTGTAACTGAGCTTAAATAGGGTTATTTATGCCATTGCGCACCATTTGGAAGTGAAGAGCAGTTGTTTTGAGCACAATTCACGTGTCAGGGTAAAAAACACCTTTTTGGTCAAAAAGTGATTCTCTCGCTCTGAAAAGCACTTTGCACGCATAAAAACTGGAAAAGTGAATAACTCAGTCCCTTTCAATGCAAACGTGTAACTGAGCTTAAATAGGGTTATTTATGCCATCGCGCACCATTTGGAAGTGGAGTGCAGTTGTTTTGACAATAATTCACGTGTTAGGGTCAAAAACACATTGTGGGTCAAAACATGCTTTTCTCGCTCTGAAAAGCATTTTGCACGCATAAAAACTGGAAAAGTTGATAACTCAGTCCCTTTCAATTCAAACGTGTAACTGAGCTTAAATAGGGTTATTTATGCCATTGCGCACTATTTGGAAGTGGAGAGCATTTGTTTTGACTATAATTCACGTGTTAGGGTCAAAAACACATTGTGGGTCAAAACATGCTTTTCTCGCTCTGAAAAGCATTTTGCACGCATAAAAACTGGAAAAGTTGATAACTCAGTCCCTTTCAATGCAAACGTGTAACTGAGCTTAAATAGGGTTATTTATGCCATTGCGCACCATTTGGAAGTGAAGAGCAGTTGTTTTGAGCACAATTCACGTGTCAGGGTAAAAAACACCTTTTTGGTCAAAAAGTGATTCTCTCGCTCTGAAAAGCACTTTGCACGCATAAAAACTGGAAAAGTGAATAACTCAGTCCCTTTCAATGCAAACGTGTAACTGAGCTTAAATAGGGTTATTTATGCCATCGCGCACCATTTGGAAGTGGAGTGCAGTTGTTTTGACAATAATTCACGTGTTAGGGTCAAAAACACATTGTGGGTCAAAACATGCTTTTCTCGCTCTGAAAAGCATTTTGCACGCATAAAAACTGGAAAAGTTGATAACTCAGTCCCTTTCAATTCAAACGTGTAACTGAGCTTAAATAGGGTTATTTATGCCAATGCGCACTATTTGGAAGTGGAGAGCATTTGTTTTGACTATAATTCACGTGTTAGGGTCAAAAACACATTGTGGGTCAAAACATGCTTTTCTCGCTCTGAAAAGCATTTTGCACGCATAAAAACTGGAAAAGTGAATAACTCAGTCACTTTCAATGCAAACGTGTAACTGAGCTTAAATAGGGTTATTTATGCCATTGCGCACCATTTGGAAATGAAGAGCAGTTGTTTTGAGCACAATTCACGTGTCAGGGTCAAAAACACCTTTTTGGTCAAAAAGTGATTCTCTCGCTCTGAAAAGCACTTTGCACGCATAAAAACTGGAAAAGTGAATAACTCAGTCCCTTTCAATGCAAACGTGTAACTGAGCTTAAATAGGGTTATTTATGCCATCGCGCACCATTTGGAAGTGGAGTGCCGTTGTTTTGACAATAATTCACGTGTTAGGGTCAAAAACACATTGTGGGTCAAAACATGCTTTTCTCGCTCTGAAAAGCATTTTGCACGCATAAAAACTGGAAAAGTGAATAACTCAGTCACTTTCAATGCAAACGTGTAACTGAGCTTGAATAGGGTTATTTATGCCATCGCGCACCATTTGGAAGTGGAGAGCAGTTGTTTTGACTATAATTCACGTGTTAGGGTCAAAAACACATTGTGGGTCAAAACATGCTTTTCTCGCTCTGAAAAGCATTTTGCACGCGTAAAAACTGGAAAAGTGAATAACTCAGTCACTTTCAATGCAAACGTGTAACTGAGCTTAAATAGGGTTATTTATGCCATTGCGCACCATTTGGAAGTGAAGAGCAGTTGTTTTGAGCACAATTCACGTGTCAGGGTCAAAAACACCTTTTTGGTCAAAAAGTGATTCTCTCGCTCTGAAAAGCACTTTGCACGCATAAAAACTGGAAAAGTGAATAACTCAGTCCCTTTCAATGCAAACGTGTAACTGAGCTTAAATAGGGTTATTTATGCCATCGCGCACCATTTGGAAGTGGAGTGCAGTTGTTTTGACAATAATTCACGTGTTAGGGTCAAAAACACATTGTGGGTCAAAACATGCTTTTCTCGCTCCGAAAAGCATTTTGCACGCATAAAAACTGGAAAAGTTGATAACTCAGTCCCTTTCAATTCAAACGTGTAACTGAGCTTAAATAGGGTTATTTATGCCAATGCGCACTATTTGGAAGTGGAGAGCATTTGTTTTGACTATAATTCACGTGTTAGGGTCAAAAACACATTGTGGGTCAAAACATGCTTTTCTCGCTCTGAAAAGCATTTTGCACGCATAAAAACTGGAAAAGTGAATAACTCAGTCACTTTCAATGCAAACGTGTAACTGAGCTTAAATAGGGTTATTTATGCCATTGCGCACCTTTTGGAAGTGAAGAGCAGTTGTTTTGAGCACAATTCACGTGTCAGGGTCAAAAACACCTTTTTGGTCAAAAAGTGATTCTCTCGCTCTGAAAAGCACTTTGCACGCATAAAAACTGGAAAAGTGAATAACTCAGTCCCTTTCAATGCAAACGTGTAACTGAGCTTAAATAGGGTTATTTATGCCATCGCGCACCATTTGGAAGTGGAGTGCAGTTGTTTTGACAATAATTCACGTGTTAGGGTCAAAAACACATTGTGGGTCAAAACATGCTTTTCTCGCTCTGAAAAGCATTTTGCACGCATAAAAACTGGAAAAGTGAATAACTCAGTCACTTTCAATGCAAACGTGTAACTGAGCTTGAATAGGGTTATTTATGCCATCGCGCACCATTTGGAAGTGGAGAGCAGTTGTTTTGACTATAATTCACGTGTTAGGGTCAAAAACACATTGTGGGTCAAAACATGCTTTTCTCGCTCTGAAAAGCATTTTGCACGCATAAAAACTGGAAAAGTTGATAACTCAGTCCCTTTCAATTCAAACGTGTAACTGAGCTTAAATAGGGTTATTTATGCCATTGCGCACTATTTGGAAGTGGAGAGCATTTGTTTTGACTATAATTCACGTGTTAGGGTCAAAAACACATTGTGGGTCAAAACATGCTTTTCTCGCTCTGAAAAGCATTTTGCACGCATAAAAACTGGAAAAGTTGATAACTCAGTCCCTTTCAATGCAAACGTGTAACTGAGCTTAAATAGGGTTATTTATGCCATTGCGCACCATTTGGAAGTGAAGAGCAGTTGTTTTGAGAACAATTCACGTGTCAGGGTCAAAAACACCTTTTTGGTCAAAAAGTGATTCTCTCGCTCTGAAAAGCACTTTGCACGCATAAAAACTGGAAAAGTGAATAACTCAGTCCCTTTCAATGCAAACGTGTAACTGAGCTTAAATAGGGTTATTTATGCCATCGCGCACCATTTGGAAGTGGAGTGCAGTTGTTTTGACAATAATTCACGTGTTAGGGTCAAAAACACATTGTGGGTCAAAACATGCTTTTCTCGCTCTGAAAAGCATTTTGCACGCATAAAAACTGGAAAAGTGAATAACTCAGTCACTTTCAATGCAAACGTGTAACTGAGCTTGAATAGGGTTATTTATGCCATCGCGCACCATTTGGAAGTGGAGAGCAGTTGTTTTGACTATAATTCACGTGTTAGGGTCAAAAACACATTGTGGGTCAAAACATGCTTTTCTCGCTCTGAAAAGCATTTTGCACGCATAAAAACTGGAAAAGTTGATAACTCAGTCCCTTTCAATTCAAACGTGTAACTGAGCTTAAATAGGGTTATTTATGCCATTGCGCACTATTTGGAAGTGGAGAGCATTTGTTTTGACTATAATTCACGTGTTAGGGTCAAAAACACATTGTGGGTCAAAACATGCTTTTCTCGCTCTGAAAAGCATTTTGCACGCATAAAAACTGGAAAAGTTGATAACTCAGTCCCTTTCAATGCAAACGTGTAACTGAGCTTAAATAGGGTTATTTATGCCATTGCGCACCATTTGGAAGTGAAGAGCAGTTGTTTTGAGCACAATTCACGTGTCAGGGTCAAAAACACCTTTTTGGTCAAAAAGTGATTCTCTCGCTCTGAAAAGCACTTTGCACGCATAAAAACTGGAAAAGTGAATAACTCAGTCCCTTTCAATGCAAACGTGTAACTGAGCTTAAATAGGGTTATTTATGCCATCGCGCACCATTTGGAAGTGGAGTGCAGTTGTTTTGACAATAATTCACGTGTTAGGGTCAAAAACACATTGTGGGTCAAAACATGCTTTTCTCGCTCTGAAAAGCATTTTGCACGCATAAAAACTGGAAAAGTGAATAACTCAGTCACTTTCAATGCAAACGTGTAACTGAGCTTAAATAGGGTTATTTATGCCAATGCGCACTATTTGGAAGTGGAGAGCATTTGTTTTGACTATAATTCACGTGTTAGGGTCAAAAACACATTGTGGGTCAAAACATGCTTTTCTCGCTCTGAAAAGCATTTTGCACGCATAAAAACTGGAAAAGTGAATAACTCAGTCCCTTTCAATGCAAACGTGTAACTGAGCTTAAATAGGGTTATTTATGCCATTGCGCACCATTTGGAAGTGAAGAGCAGTTGTTTTGAGCACAATTCACGTGTCAGGGTCAAAAACACCTTTTTGGTCAAAAAGTGATTCTCTCGCTCTGAAAAGCACTTTGCACGCATAAAAACTGGAAAAGTGAATAACTCAGTCCCTTTCAATGCAAACGTGTAACTGAGCTTAAATAGGGTTATTTATGCCATCGCGCACCATTTGGAAGTGGAGTGCAGTTGTTTTGACAATAATTCACGTGTTAGGGTCAAAAACACATTGTGGGTCAAAACATGCTTTTCTCGCTCTGAAAAGCATTTTGCACGCATAAAAACTGGAAAAGTGAATAACTCAGTCACTTTCAATGCAAACGTGTAACTGAGCTTGAATAGGGTTATTTATGCCATCGCGCACCATTTGGAAGTGGAGAGCAGTTGTTTTGACTATAATTCACGTGTTAGGGTCAAAAACACATTGTGGGTCAAAACATGCTTTTCTCGCTCTGAAAAGCATTTTGCACGCATAAAAACTGGAAGAGTTGATAACTCAGTCCCTTTCAATTCAAACGTGTAACTGAGCTTAAATAGGGTTATTTATGCCATTGCGCACTATTTGGAAGTGGAGAGCATTTGTTTTGACTATAATTCACGTGTTAGGGTCAAAAACACATTGTGGGTCAAAACATGCTTTTCTCGCTCTGAAAAGCATTTTGCACGCATAAAAACTGGAAAAGTTGATAACTCAGTCCCTTTCAATGCAAACGTGTAACTGAGCTTAAATAGGGTTATTTATGCCATTGCGCACTATTTGGAAGTGGAGAGCATTTGTTTTGACTATAATTCACGTGTTAGGGTCAAAAACACATTGTGGGTCAAAACATGCTTTTCTCGCTCTGAAAAGCATTTTGCACGCATAAAAACTGGAAAAGTGAATAACTCAGTCACTTTCAATGCAAACGTGTAACTGAGCTTAAATAGGGTTATTTATGCCATTGCGCACCATTTGGAAGTGAAGAGCAGTTGTTTTGAGCACAATTCACGTGTCAGGGTAAAAAACACCTTTTTGGTCAAAAAGTGATTCTCTCGCTCTGAAAAGCACTTTGCACGCATAAAAACTGGAAAAGTGAATAACTCAGTCCCTTTCAATGCAAACGTGTAACTGAGCTTAAATAGGGTTATTTATGCCATCGCGCACCATTTGGAAGTGGAGTGCAGTTGTTTTGACAATAATTCACGTGTTAGGGTCAAAAACACATTGTGGGTCAAAACATGCTTTTCTCGCTCTGAAAAGCATTTTGCACGCATAAAAACTGGAAAAGTTGATAACTCAGTCCCTTTCAATTCAAACGTGTAACTGAGCTTAAATAGGGTTATTTATGCCAATGCGCACTATTTGGAAGTGGAGAGCATTTGTTTTGACTATAATTCACGTGTTAGGGTCAAAAACACATTGTGGGTCAAAACATGCTTTTCTCGCTCTGAAAAGCATTTTGCACGCATAAAAACTGGAAAAGTGAATAACTCAGTCACTTTCAATGCAAACGTGTAACTGAGCTTAAATAGGGTTATTTATGCCATTGCGCACCATTTGGAAGTGAAGAGCAGTTGTTTTGAGCACAATTCACGTGTCAGGGTCAAAAACACCTTTTTGGTCAAAAAGTGATTCTCTCGCTCTGAAAAGCACTTTGCACGCATAAAAACTGGAAAAGTGAATAACTCAGTCCCTTTCAATGCAAACGTGTAACTGAGCTTAAATAGGGTTATTTATGCCATCGCGCACCATTTGGAAGTGGAGTGCAGTTGTTTTGACAATAATTCACGTGTTAGGGTCAAAAACACATTGTGGGTCAAAACATGCTTTTCTCGCTCTGAAAAGCATTTTGCACGCATAAAAACTGGAAAAGTGAATAACTCAGTCACTTTCAATGCAAACGTGTAACTGAGCTTGAATAGGGTTATTTATGCCATTGCGCACCATTTGGAAGTGGAGAGCAGTTGTTTTGACTATAATTCACGTGTTAGGGTCAAAAACACATTGTGGGTCAAAACATGCTTTTCTCGCTCTGAAAAGCATTTTGCACGCATAAAAACTGGAAAAGTTGATAACTCAGTCCCTTTCAATTCAAACGTGTAACTGAGCTTAAATAGGGTTATTTATGCCATTGCGCACTATTTGGAAGTGGAGAGCATTTGTTTTGACTATAATTCACGTGTTAGGGTCAAAAACACATTGTGGGTCAAAACATGCTTTTCTCGCTCTGAAAAGCATTTTGCACGCATAAAAACTGGAAAAGTTGATAACTCAGTCCCTTTCAATGCAAACGTGTAACTGAGCTTAAATAGGGTTATTTATGCCATTGCGCACCATTTGGAAGTGAAGAGCAGTTGTTTTGAGCACAATTCACGTGTCAGGGTCAAAAACACCTTTTTGGTCAAAAAGTGATTCTCTCGCTCTGAAAAGCACTTTGCACGCATAAAAACTGGAAAAGTGAATAACTCAGTCCCTTTCAATGCAAACGTGTAACTGAGCTTAAATAGGGTTATTTATGCCATCGCGCACCATTTGGAAGTGGAGTGCAGTTGTTTTGACAATAATTCACGTGTTAGGGTCAAAAACACATTGTGGGTCAAAACATGCTTTTCTCGCTCTGAAAAGCATTTTGCACGCATAAAAACTGGAAAAGTGAATAACTCAGTCACTTTCAATGCAAACGTGTAACTGAGCTTGAATAGGGTTATTTATGCCATCGCGCACCATTTGGAAGTGGAGAGCAGTTGTTTTGACTATAATTCACGTGTTAGGGTCAAAAACACATTGTGGGTCAAAACATGCTTTTCTCGCTCTGAAAAGCATTTTGCACGCATAAAAACTGGAAAAGTTGATAACTCAGTCCCTTTCAATTCAAACGTGTAACTGAGCTTAAATAGGGTTATTTATGCCATTGCGCACTATTTGGAAGTGGAGAGCATTTGTTTTGACTATAATTCACGTGTTAGGGTCAAAAACACATTGTGGGTCAAAACATGCTTTTCTCGCTCTGAAAAGCATTTTGCACGCATAAAAACTGGAAAAGTTGATAACTCAGTCCCTTTCAATGCAAACGTGTAACTGAGCTTAAATAGGGTTATTTATGCCATTGCGCACTATTTGGAAGTGGAGAGCATTTGTTTTGACTATAATTCACGTGTTAGGGTCAAAAACACATTGTGGGTCAAAACATGCTTTTCTCGCTCTGAAAAGCATTTTGCACGCATAAAAACTGGAAAAGTGAATAACTCAGTCACTTTCAATGCAAACGTGTAACTGAGCTTAAATAGGGTTATTTATGCCATTGCGCACCATTTGGAAGTGAAGAGCAGTTGTTTTGAGCACAATTCACGTGTCAGGGTAAAAAACACCTTTTTGGTCAAAAAGTGATTCTCTCGCTCTGAAAAGCACTTTGCACGCATAAAAACTGGAAAAGTGAATAACTCAGTCCCTTTCAATGCAAACGTGTAACTGAGCTTAAATAGGGTTATTTATGCCATCGCGCACCATTTGGAAGTGGAGTGCAGTTGTTTTGACAATAATTCACGTGTTAGGGTCAAAAACACATTGTGGGTCAAAACATGCTTTTCTCGCTCTGAAAAGCATTTTGCACGCATAAAAACTGGAAAAGTTGATAACTCAGTCCCTTTCAATTCAAACGTGTAACTGAGCTTAAATAGGGTTATTTATGCCATTGCGCACTATTTGGAAGTGGAGAGCATTTGTTTTGACTATAATTCACGTGTTAGGGTCAAAAACACATTGTGGGTCAAAACATGCTTTTCTCGCTCTGAAAAGCATTTTGCACGCATAAAAACTGGAAAAGTTGATAACTCAGTCCCTTTCAATGCAAACGTGTAACTGAGCTTAAATAGGGTTATTTATGCCATTGCGCACTATTTGGAAGTGGAGAGCATTTGTTTTGACTATAATTCACGTGTTAGGGTCAAAAACACATTGTGGGTCAAAACATGCTTTTCTCGCTCTGAAAAGCATTTTGCACGCATAAAAACTGGAAAAGTTGATAACTCAGTCCCTTTCAATTCAAACGTGTAACTGAGCTTAAATAGGGTTATTTATGCCATTGCGCACTATTTGGAAGTGGAGAGCATTTGTTTTGACTATAATTCACGTGTTAGGGTCAAAAACACATTGTGGGTCAAAACATGCTTTTCTCGCTCTGAAAAGCATTTTGCACGCATAAAAACTGGAAAAGTTGATAACTCAGTCCCTTTCAATGCAAACGTGTAACTGAGCTTAAATAGGGTTATTTATGCCATTGCGCACCATTTGGAAGTGAAGAGCAGTTGTTTTGAGCACAATTCACGTGTCAGGGTCAAAAACACCTTTTTGGTCAAAAAGTGATTCTCTCGCTCTGAAAAGCACTTTGCACGCATAAAAACTGGAAAAGTGAATAACTCAGTCCCTTTCAATGCAAACGTGTAACTGAGCTTAAATAGGGTTATTTATGCCATCGCGCACCATTTGGAAGTGGAGTGCAGTTGTTTTGACAATAATTCACGTGTTAGGGTCAAAAACACATTGTGGGTCAAAACATGCTTTTCTCGCTCTGAAAAGCATTTTGCACGCATAAAAACTGGAAAAGTGAATAACTCAGTCACTTTCAATGCAAACGTGTAACTGAGCTTGAATAGGGTTATTTATGCCATCGCGCACCATTTGGAAGTGGAGAGCAGTTGTTTTGACTATAATTCACGTGTTAGGGTCAAAAACACATTGTGGGTCAAAACATGCTTTTCTCGCTCTGAAAAGCATTTTGCACGCATAAAAACTGGAAAAGTGAATAACTCAGTCACTTTCAATGCAAACGTGTAACTGAGCTTAAATAGGGTTATTTATGCCATTGCACACCATTTGGAAGTGAAGAGCAGTTGTTTTGAGCACAATTCACGTGTCAGGGTAAAAAACACCTTTTTGGTCAAAAAGTGATTCTCTCGCTCTGAAAAGCACTTTGCACGCATAAAAACTGGAAAAGTGAATAACTCAGTCCCTTTCAATGCAAACGTGTAACTGAGCTTAAATAGGGTTATTTATGCCATCGCGCACCATTTGGAAGTGGAGTGCAGTTGTTTTGACAATAATTCACGTGTTAGGGTCAAAAACACATTGTGGGTCAAAACATGCTTTTCTCGCTCTGAAAAGCATTTTGCACGCATAAAAACTGGAAAAGTTGATAACTCAGTCCCTTTCAATTCAAACGTGTAACTGAGCTTAAATAGGGTTATTTATGCCATTGCGCACTATTTGGAAGTGGAGAGCATTTGTTTTGACTATAATTCACGTGTTAGGGTCAAAAACACATTGTGGGTCAAAACATGCTTTTCTCGCTCTGAAAAGCATTTTGCACGCATAAAAACTGGAAAAGTTGATAACTCAGTCCCTTTCAATGCAAACGTGTAACTGAGCTTAAATAGGGTTATTTATGCCATTGCGCACTATTTGGAAGTGGAGAGCATTTGTTTTGACTATAATTCACGTGTTAGGGTCAAAAACACATTGTGGGTCAAAACATGCTTTTCTCGCTCTGAAAAGCATTTTGCACGCATAAAAACTGGAAAAGTTGATAACTCAGTCCCTTTCAATTCAAACGTGTAACTGAGCTTAAATAGGGTTATTTATGCCATTGCGCACTATTTGGAAGTGGAGAGCATTTGTTTTGACTATAATTCACGTGTTAGGGTCAAAAACACATTGTGGGTCAAAACATGCTTTTCTCGCTCTGAAAAGCATTTTGCACGCATAAAAACTGGAAAAGTTGATAACTCAGTCCCTTTCAATGCAAACGTGTAACTGAGCTTAAATAGGGTTATTTATGCCATTGCGCACCATTTGGAAGTGAAGAGCAGTTGTTTTGAGCACAATTCACGTGTCAGGGTCAAAAACACCTTTTTGGTCAAAAAGTGATTCTCTCGCTCTGAAAAGCACTTTGCACGCATAAAAACTGGAAAAGTGAATAACTCAGTCCCTTTCAATGCAAACGTGTAACTGAGCTTAAATAGGGTTATTTATGCCATCGCGCACCATTTGGAAGTGGAGTGCAGTTGTTTTGACAATAATTCACGTGTTAGGGTCAAAAACACATTGTGGGTCAAAACATGCTTTTCTCGCTCTGAAAAGCATTTTGCACGCATAAAAACTGGAAAAGTGAATAACTCAGTCACTTTCAATGCAAACGTGTAACTGAGCTTGAATAGGGTTATTTATGCCATCGCGCACCATTTGGAAGTGGAGAGCAGTTGTTTTGACTATAATTCACGTGTTAGGGTCAAAAACACATTGTGGGTCAAAACATGCTTTTCTCGCTCTGAAAAGCATTTTGCACGCATAAAAACTGGAAAAGTTGATAACTCAGTCCCTTTCAATTCAAACGTGTAACTGAGCTTAAATAGGGTTATTTATGCCATTGCGCACTATTTGGAAGTGGAGAGCATTTGTTTTGACTATAATTCACGTGTTAGGGTCAAAAACACATTGTGGGTCAAAACATGCTTTTCTCGCTCTGAAAAGCATTTTGCACGCATAAAAACTGGAAAAGTTGATAACTCAGTCCCTTTCAATGCAAACGTGTAACTGAGCTTAAATAGGGTTATTTATGCCATTGCGCACTATTTGGAAGTGGAGAGCATTTGTTTTGACTATAATTCACGTGTTAGGGTCAAAAACACATTGTGGGTCAAAACATGCTTTTCTCGCTCTGAAAAGCATTTTGCACGCATAAAAACTGGAAAAGTGAATAACTCAGTCACTTTCAATGCAAACGTGTAACTGAGCTTAAATAGGGTTATTTATGCCATTGCGCACCATTTGGAAGTGAAGAGCAGTTGTTTTGAGCACAATTCACGTGTCAGGGTAAAAAACACCTTTTTGGTCAAAAAGTGATTCTCTCGCTCTGAAAAGCACTTTGCACGCATAAAAACTGGAAAAGTGAATAACTCAGTCCCTTTCAATGCAAACGTGTAACTGAGCTTAAATAGGGTTATTTATGCCATCGCGCACCATTTGGAAGTGGAGTGCAGTTGTTTTGACAATAATTCACGTGTTAGGGTCAAAAACACATTGTGGGTCAAAACATGCTTTTCTCGCTCTGAAAAGCATTTTGCACGCATAAAAACTGGAAAAGTTGATAACTCAGTCCCTTTCAATTCAAACGTGTAACTGAGCTTAAATAGGGTTATTTATGCCATTGCGCACTATTTGGAAGTGGAGAGCATTTGTTTTGACTATAATTCACGTGTTAGGGTCAAAAACACATTGTGGGTCAAAACATGCTTTTCTCGCTCTGAAAAGCATTTTGCACGCATAAAAACTGGAAAAGTTGATAACTCAGTCCCTTTCAATGCAAACGTGTAACTGAGCTTAAATAGGGTTATTTATGCCATTGCGCACTATTTGGAAGTGGAGAGCATTTGTTTTGACTATAATTCACGTGTTAGGGTCAAAAACACATTGTGGGTCAAAACATGCTTTTCTCGCTCTGAAAAGCATTTTGCACGCATAAAAACTGGAAAAGTGAATAACTCAGTCACTTTCAATGCAAACGTGTAACTGAGCTTAAATAGGGTTATTTATGCCATTGCGCACCATTTGGAAGTGAAGAGCAGTTGTTTTGAGCACAATTCACGTGTCAGGGTCAAAAACACCTTTTTGGTCAAAAAGTGATTCTCTCGCTCTGAAAAGCACTTTGCACGCATAAAAACTGGAAAAGTGAATAACTCAGTCCCTTTCAATGCAAACGTGTAACTGAGCTTAAATAGGGTTATTTATGCCATCGCGCACCATTTGGAAGTGGAGTGCAGTTGTTTTGACAATAATTCACGTGTTAGGGTCAAAAACACATTGTGGGTCAAAACATGCTTTTCTCGCTCTGAAAAGCATTTTGCACGCATAAAAACTGGAAAAGTTGATAACTCAGTCCCTTTCAATTCAAACGTGTAACTGAGCTTAAATAGGGTTATTTATGCCAATGCGCACTATTTGGAAGTGGAGAGCATTTGTTTTGACTATAATTCACGTGTTAGGGTCAAAAACACATTGTGGGTCAAAACATGCTTTTCTCGCTCTGAAAAGCATTTTGCACGCATAAAAACTGGAAAAGTGAATAACTCAGTCACTTTCAATGCAAACGTGTAACTGAGCTTAAATAGGGTTATTTATGCCATTGCGCACCATTTGGAAGTGAAGAGCAGTTGTTTTGAGCACAATTCACGTGTCAGGGTCAAAAACACCTTTTTGGTCAAAAAGTGATTCTCTCGCTCTGAAAAGCACTTTGCACGCATAAAAACTGGAAAAGTGAATAACTCAGTCCCTTTCAATGCAAACGTGTAACTGAGCTTAAATAGGGTTATTTATGCCATCGCGCACCATTTGGAAGTGGAGTGCAGTTGTTTTGACAATAATTCACGTGTTAGGGTCAAAAACACATTGTGGGTCAAAACATGCTTTTCTCGCTCTGAAAAGCATTTTGCACGCATAAAAACTGGAAAAGTGAATAACTCAGTCACTTTCAATGCAAACGTGTAACTGAGCTTGAATAGGGTTATTTATGCCATCGCGCACCATTTGGAAGTGGAGAGCAGTTGTTTTGACTATAATTCACGTGTTAGGGTCAAAAACACATTGTGGGTCAAAACATGCTTTTCTCGCTCTGAAAAGCATTTTGCACGCATAAAAACTGGAAAAGTTGATAACTCAGTCCCTTTCAATTCAAACGTGTAACTGAGCTTAAATAGGGTTATTTATGCCATTGCGCACTATTTGGAAGTGGAGAGCATTTGTTTTGACTATAATTCACGTGTTAGGGTCAAAAACACATTGTGGGTCAAAACATGCTTTTCTCGCTCTGAAAAGCATTTTGCACGCATAAAAACTGGAAAAGTTGATAACTCAGTCCCTTTCAATGCAAACGTGTAACTGAGCTTAAATAGGGTTATTTATGCCATTGCGCACCATTTGGAAGTGAAGAGCAGTTGTTTTGAGCACAATTCACGTGTCAGGGTCAAAAACACCTTTTTGGTCAAAAAGTGATTCTCTCGCTCTGAAAAGCACTTTGCACGCATAAAAACTGGAAAAGTGAATAACTCAGTCCCTTTCAATGCAAACGTGTAACTGAGCTTAAATAGGGTTATTTATGCCATCGCGCACCATTTGGAAGTGGAGTGCAGTTGTTTTGACAATAATTCACGTGTTAGGGTCAAAAACACATTGTGGGTCAAAACATGCTTTTCTCGCTCTGAAAAGCATTTTGCACGCATAAAAACTGGAAAAGTGAATAACTCAGTCACTTTCAATGCAAACGTGTAACTGAGCTTGAATAGGGTTATTTATGCCATCGCGCACCATTTGGAAGTGGAGAGCAGTTGTTTTGACTATAATTCACGTGTTAGGGTCAAAAACACATTGTGGGTCAAAACATGCTTTTCTCGCTCTGAAAAGCATTTTGCACGCATAAAAACTGGAAAAGTTGATAACTCAGTCCCTTTCAATTCAAACGTGTAACTGAGCTTAAATAGGGTTATTTATGCCATTGCGCACTATTTGGAAGTGGAGAGCATTTGTTTTGACTATAATTCACGTGTTAGGGTCAAAAACACATTGTGGGTCAAAACATGCTTTTCTCGCTCTGAAAAGCATTTTGCACGCATAAAAACTGGAAAAGTTGATAACTCAGTCCCTTTCAATGCAAACGTGTAACTGAGCTTAAATAGGGTTATTTATGCCATTGCGCACTATTTGGAAGTGGAGAGCATTTGTTTTGACTATAATTCACGTGTTAGGGTCAAAAACACATTGTGGGTCAAAACATGCTTTTCTCGCTCTGAAAAGCATTTTGCACGCATAAAAACTGGAAAAGTTGATAACTCAGTCCCTTTCAATGCAAACGTGTAACTGAGCCTAAATAGGGTTATTTATGCCATTGCGCACTATTTGGAAGTGGAGAGCATTTGTTTTGACTATAATTCACGTGTTAGGGTCAAAAACACATTGTGGGTCAAAACATGCTTTTCTCGCTCTGAAAAGCATTTTACACGCATAAAAACTGGAAAAGTGAATAACTCAGTCACTTTCAATGCAAACGTGTAACTGAGCTTAAATAGGGTTATTTATGCCATTGCGCACCATTTGGAAGTGAAGAGCAGTTGTTTTGAGCACAATTCACGTGTCAGGGTAAAAAACACCTTTTTGGTCAAAAAGTGATTCTCTCGCTCTGAAAAGCACTTTGCACGCATAAAAACTGGAAAAGTGAATAACTCAGTCCCTTTCAATGCAAACGTGTAACTGAGCTTAAATAGGGTTATTTATGCCATCGCGCACCATTTGGAAGTGGAGTGCAGTTGTTTTGACAATAATTCACGTGTTAGGGTCAAAAACACATTGTGGGTCAAAACATGCTTTTCTCGCTCTGAAAAGCATTTTGCACGCATAAAAACTGGAAAAGTTGATAACTCAGTCCCTTTCAATTCAAACGTGTAACTGAGCTTAAATAGGGTTATTTATGCCAATGCGCACTATTTGGAAGTGGAGAGCATTTGTTTTGACTATAATTCACGTGTTAGGGTCAAAAACACATTGTGGGTCAAAACATGCTTTTCTCGCTCTGAAAAGCATTTTGCACGCATAAAAACTGGAAAAGTTGATAACTCAGTC
Source organism: Micromesistius poutassou (assembly GCF_964030765.1). Taxonomy (NCBI): domain Eukaryota; kingdom Metazoa; phylum Chordata; class Actinopteri; order Gadiformes; family Gadidae; genus Micromesistius; species Micromesistius poutassou. The sequence continues at coordinate 183,990 of NC_140290.1, read as the reverse complement.
CCTTTCAATGCAAACGTGTAACTGAGCTTAAATAGGGTTATTTATGCCATTGCGCACTATTTGGAAGTGGAGAGCATTTGTTTTGACTATAATTCACGTGTTAGGGTCAAAAACACATTGTGGGTCAAAACATGCTTTTCTCGCTCTGAAAAGCATTTTGCACGCATAAAAACTGGAAAAGTGAATAACTCAGTCACTTTCAATGCAAACGTGTAACTGAGCTTAAATAGGGTTATTTATGCCATTGCGCACCATTTGGAAGTGAAGAGCAGTTGTTTTGAGCACAATTCACGTGTCAGGGTAAAAAACACCTTTTTGGTCAAAAAGTGATTCTCTCGCTCTGAAAAGCACTTTGCACGCATAAAAACTGGAAAAGTGAATAACTCAGTCCCTTTCAATGCAAACGTGTAACTGAGCTTAAATAGGGTTATTTATGCCATCGCGCACCATTTGGAAGTGGAGTGCAGTTGTTTTGACAATAATTCACGTGTTAGGGTCAAAAACACATTGTGGGTCAAAACATGCTTTTCTCGCTCTGAAAAGCATTTTGCACGCATAAAAACTGGAAAAGTTGATAACTCAGTCCCTTTCAATTCAAACGTGTAACTGAGCTTAAATAGGGTTATTTATGCCAATGCGCACTATTTGGAAGTGGAGAGCATTTGTTTTGACTATAATTCACGTGTTAGGGTCAAAAACACATTGTGGGTCAAAACATGCTTTTCTCGCTCTGAAAAGCATTTTGCACGCATAAAAACTGGAAAAGTGAATAACTCAGTCACTTTCAATGCAAACGTGTAACTGAGCTTAAATAGGGTTATTTATGCCATTGCGCACCATTTGGAAGTGAAGAGCAGTTGTTTTGAGCACAATTCACGTGTCAGGGTCAAAAACACCTTTTTGGTCAAAAAGTGATTCTCTCGCTCTGAAAAGCACTTTGCACGCATAAAAACTGGAAAAGTGAATAACTCAGTCCCTTTCAATGCAAACGTGTAACTGAGCTTAAATAGGGTTATTTATGCCATCGCGCACCATTTGGAAGTGGAGTGCAGTTGTTTTGACAATAATTCACGTGTTAGGGTCAAAAACACATTGTGGGTCAAAACATGCTTTTCTCGCTCTGAAAAGCATTTTGCACGCATAAAAACTGGAAAAGTGAATAACTCAGTCACTTTCAATGCAAACGTGTAACTGAGCTTGAATAGGGTTATTTATGCCATCGCGCACCATTTGGAAGTGGAGAGCAGTTGTTTTGACTATAATTCACGTGTTAGGGTCAAAAACACATTGTGGGTCAAAACATGCTTTTCTCGCTCTGAAAAGCATTTTGCACGCATAAAAACTGGAAAAGTTGATAACTCAGTCCCTTTCAATTCAAACGTGTAACTGAGCTTAAATAGGGTTATTTATGCCATTGCGCACTATTTGGAAGTGGAGAGCATTTGTTTTGACTATAATTCACGTGTTAGGGTCAAAAACACATTGTGGGTCAAAACATGCTTTTCTCGCTCTGAAAAGCATTTTGCACGCATAAAAACTGGAAAAGTTGATAACTCAGTCCCTTTCAATGCAAACGTGTAACTGAGCTTAAATAGGGTTATTTATGCCATTGCGCACCATTTGGAAGTGAAGAGCAGTTGTTTTGAGCACAATTCACGTGTCAGGGTCAAAAACACCTTTTTGGTCAAAAAGTGATTCTCTCGCTCTGAAAAGCACTTTGCACGCATAAAAACTGGAAAAGTGAATAACTCAGTCCCTTTCAATGCAAACGTGTAACTGAGCTTAAATAGGGTTATTTATGCCATCGCGCACCATTTGGAAGTGGAGTGCAGTTGTTTTGACAATAATTCACGTGTTAGGGTCAAAAACACATTGTGGGTCAAAACATGCTTTTCTCGCTCTGAAAAGCATTTTGCACGCATAAAAACTGGAAAAGTGAATAACTCAGTCACTTTCAATGCAAACGTGTAACTGAGCTTGAATAGGGTTATTTATGCCATCGCGCACCATTTGGAAGTGGAGAGCAGTTGTTTTGACTATAATTCACGTGTTAGGGTCAAAAACACATTGTGGGTCAAAACATGCTTTTCTCGCTCTGAAAAGCATTTTGCACGCATAAAAACTGGAAAAGTTGATAACTCAGTCCCTTTCAATTCAAACGTGTAACTGAGCTTAAATAGGGTTATTTATGCCATTGCGCACTATTTGGAAGTGGAGAGCATTTGTTTTGACTATAATTCACGTGTTAGGGTCAAAAACACATTGTGGGTCAAAACATGCTTTTCTCGCTCTGAAAAGCATTTTGCACGCATAAAAACTGGAAAAGTTGATAACTCAGTCCCTTTCAATGCAAACGTGTAACTGAGCTTAAATAGGGTTATTTATGCCATTGCGCACTATTTGGAAGTGGAGAGCATTTGTTTTGACTATAATTCACGTGTTAGGGTCAAAAACACATTGTGGGTCAAAACATGCTTTTCTCGCTCTGAAAAGCATTTTGCACGCATAAAAACTGGAAAAGTGAATAACTCAGTCACTTTCAATGCAAACGTGTAACTGAGCTTAAATAGGGTTATTTATGCCATTGCGCACCATTTGGAAGTGAAGAGCAGTTGTTTTGAGCACAATTCACGTGTCAGGGTAAAAAACACCTTTTTGGTCAAAAAGTGATTCTCTCGCTCTGAAAAGCACTTTGCACGCATAAAAACTGGAAAAGTGAATAACTCAGTCCCTTTCAATGCAAACGTGTAACTGAGCTTAAATAGGGTTATTTATGCCATCGCGCACCATTTGGAAGTGGAGTGCAGTTGTTTTGACAATAATTCACGTGTTAGGGTCAAAAACACATTGTGGGTCAAAACATGCTTTTCTCGCTCTGAAAAGCATTTTGCACGCATAAAAACTGGAAAAGTTGATAACTCAGTCCCTTTCAATTCAAACGTGTAACTGAGCTTAAATAGGGTTATTTATGCCAATGCGCACTATTTGGAAGTGGAGAGCATTTGTTTTGACTATAATTCACGTGTTAGGGTCAAAAACACATTGTGGGTCAAAACATGCTTTTCTCGCTCTGAAAAGCATTTTGCACGCATAAAAACTGGAAAAGTGAATAACTCAGTCACTTTCAATGCAAACGTGTAACTGAGCTTAAATAGGGTTATTTATGCCATTGCGCACCATTTGGAAGTGAAGAGCAGTTGTTTTGAGCACAATTCACGTGTCAGGGTCAAAAACACCTTTTTGGTCAAAAAGTGATTCTCTCGCTCTGAAAAGCACTTTGCACGCATAAAAACTGGAAAAGTGAATAACTCAGTCCCTTTCAATGCAAACGTGTAACTGAGCTTAAATAGGGTTATTTATGCCATCGCGCACCATTTGGAAGTGGAGTGCAGTTGTTTTGACAATAATTCACGTGTTAGGGTCAAAAACACATTGTGGGTCAAAACATGCTTTTCTCGCTCTGAAAAGCATTTTGCACGCATAAAAACTGGAAAAGTGAATAACTCAGTCACTTTCAATGCAAACGTGTAACTGAGCTTGAATAGGGTTATTTATGCCATCGCGCACCATTTGGAAGTGGAGAGCAGTTGTTTTGACTATAATTCACGTGTTAGGGTCAAAAACACATTGTGGGTCAAAACATGCTTTTCTCGCTCTGAAAAGCATTTTGCACGCATAAAAACTGGAAAAGTTGATAACTCAGTCCCTTTCAATTCAAACGTGTAACTGAGCTTAAATAGGGTTATTTATGCCATTGCGCACTATTTGGAAGTGGAGAGCATTTGTTTTGACTATAATTCACGTGTTAGGGTCAAAAACACATTGTGGGTCAAAACATGCTTTTCTCGCTCTGAAAAGCATTTTGCACGCATAAAAACTGGAAAAGTTGATAACTCAGTCCCTTTCAATTCAAACGTGTAACTGAGCTTAAATAGGGTTATTTATGCCAATGCGCACTATTTGGAAGTGGAGAGCATTTGTTTTGACTATAATTCACGTGTTAGGGTCAAAAACACATTGTGGGTCAAAACATGCTTTTCTCGCTCTGAAAAGCATTTTGCACGCGTAAAAACTGGAAAAGTGAATAACTCAGTCACTTTCAATGCAAACGTGTAACTGAGCTTAAATAGGGTTATTTATGCCATTGCGCACCATTTGGAAGTGAAGAGCAGTTGTTTTGAGCACAATTCACGTGTCAGGGTCAAAAACACCTTTTTGGTCAAAAAGTGATTCTCTCGCTCTGAAAAGCACTTTGCACGCATAAAAACTGGAAAAGTGAATAACTCAGTCCCTTTCAATGCAAACGTGTAACTGAGCTTAAATAGGGTTATTTATGCCATCGCGCACCATTTGGAAGTGGAGTGCAGTTGTTTTGACAATAATTCACGTGTTAGGGTCAAAAACACATTGTGGGTCAAAACATGCTTTTCTCGCTCCGAAAAGCATTTTGCACGCATAAAAACTGGAAAAGTTGATAACTCAGTCCCTTTCAATTCAAACGTGTAACTGAGCTTAAATAGGGTTATTTATGCCAATGCGCACTATTTGGAAGTGGAGAGCATTTGTTTTGACTATAATTCACGTGTTAGGGTCAAAAACACATTGTGGGTCAAAACATGCTTTTCTCGCTCTGAAAAGCATTTTGCACGCATAAAAACTGGAAAAGTGAATAACTCAGTCACTTTCAATGCAAACGTGTAACTGAGCTTAAATAGGGTTATTTATGCCATTGCGCACCTTTTGGAAGTGAAGAGCAGTTGTTTTGAGCACAATTCACGTGTCAGGGTCAAAAACACCTTTTTGGTCAAAAAGTGATTCTCTCGCTCTGAAAAGCACTTTGCACGCATAAAAACTGGAAAAGTGAATAACTCAGTCCCTTTCAATGCAAACGTGTAACTGAGCTTAAATAGGGTTATTTATGCCATCGCGCACCATTTGGAAGTGGAGTGCAGTTGTTTTGACAATAATTCACGTGTTAGGGTCAAAAACACATTGTGGGTCAAAACATGCTTTTCTCGCTCTGAAAAGCATTTTGCACGCATAAAAACTGGAAAAGTGAATAACTCAGTCACTTTCAATGCAAACGTGTAACTGAGCTTGAATAGGGTTATTTATGCCATCGCGCACCATTTGGAAGTGGAGAGCAGTTGTTTTGACTATAATTCACGTGTTAGGGTCAAAAACACATTGTGGGTCAAAACATGCTTTTCTCGCTCTGAAAAGCATTTTGCACGCATAAAAACTGGAAAAGTTGATAACTCAGTCCCTTTCAATTCAAACGTGTAACTGAGCTTAAATAGGGTTATTTATGCCATTGCGCACTATTTGGAAGTGGAGAGCATTTGTTTTGACTATAATTCACGTGTTAGGGTCAAAAACACATTGTGGGTCAAAACATGCTTTTCTCGCTCTGAAAAGCATTTTGCACGCATAAAAACTGGAAAAGTTGATAACTCAGTCCCTTTCAATGCAAACGTGTAACTGAGCTTAAATAGGGTTATTTATGCCATTGCGCACCATTTGGAAGTGAAGAGCAGTTGTTTTGAGCACAATTCACGTGTCAGGGTCAAAAACACCTTTTTGGTCAAAAAGTGATTCTCTCGCTCTGAAAAGCACTTTGCACGCATAAAAACTGGAAAAGTGAATAACTCAGTCCCTTTCAATGCAAACGTGTAACTGAGCTTAAATAGGGTTATTTATGCCATCGCGCACCATTTGGAAGTGGAGTGCAGTTGTTTTGACAATAATTCACGTGTTAGGGTCAAAAACACATTGTGGGTCAAAACATGCTTTTCTCGCTCTGAAAAGCATTTTGCACGCATAAAAACTGGAAAAGTGAATAACTCAGTCACTTTCAATGCAAACGTGTAACTGAGCTTGAATAGGGTTATTTATGCCATCGCGCACCATTTGGAAGTGGAGAGCAGTTGTTTTGACTATAATTCACGTGTTAGGGTCAAAAACACATTGTGGGTCAAAACATGCTTTTCTCGCTCTGAAAAGCATTTTGCACGCATAAAAACTGGAAAAGTTGATAACTCAGTCCCTTTCAATTCAAACGTGTAACTGAGCTTAAATAGGGTTATTTATGCCATTGCGCACTATTTGGAAGTGGAGAGCATTTGTTTTGACTATAATTCACGTGTTAGGGTCAAAAACACATTGTGGGTCAAAACATGCTTTTCTCGCTCTGAAAAGCATTTTGCACGCATAAAAACTGGAAAAGTTGATAACTCAGTCCCTTTCAATGCAAACGTGTAACTGAGCTTAAATAGGGTTATTTATGCCATTGCGCACTATTTGGAAGTGGAGAGCATTTGTTTTGACTATAATTCACGTGTTAGGGTCAAAAACACATTGTGGGTCAAAACATGCTTTTCTCGCTCTGAAAAGCATTTTGCACGCATAAAAACTGGAAAAGTTGATAACTCAGTCCCTTTCAATTCAAACGTGTAACTGAGCTTAAATAGGGTTATTTATGCCATTGCGCACTATTTGGAAGTGGAGAGCATTTGTTTTGACTATAATTCACGTGTTAGGGTCAAAAACACATTGTGGGTCAAAACATGCTTTTCTCGCTCTGAAAAGCATTTTGCACGCATAAAAACTGGAAAAGTTGATAACTCAGTCCCTTTCAATGCAAACGTGTAACTGAGCTTAAATAGGGTTATTTATGCCATTGCGCACCATTTGGAAGTGAAGAGCAGTTGTTTTGAGCACAATTCACGTGTCAGGGTCAAAAACACCTTTTTGGTCAAAAAGTGATTCTCTCGCTCTGAAAAGCACTTTGCACGCATAAAAACTGGAAAAGTGAATAACTCAGTCCCTTTCAATGCAAACGTGTAACTGAGCTTAAATAGGGTTATTTATGCCATCGCGCACCATTTGGAAGTGGAGTGCAGTTGTTTTGACAATAATTCACGTGTTAGGGTCAAAAACACATTGTGGGTCAAAACATGCTTTTCTCGCTCTGAAAAGCATTTTGCACGCATAAAAACTGGAAAAGTGAATAACTCAGTCACTTTCAATGCAAACGTGTAACTGAGCTTGAATAGGGTTATTTATGCCATCGCGCACCATTTGGAAGTGGAGAGCAGTTGTTTTGACTATAATTCACGTGTTAGGGTCAAAAACACATTGTGGGTCAAAACATGCTTTTCTCGCTCTGAAAAGCATTTTGCACGCATAAAAACTGGAAAAGTTGATAACTCAGTCCCTTTCAATTCAAACGTGTAACTGAGCTTAAATAGGGTTATTTATGCCATTGCGCACTATTTGGAAGTGGAGAGCATTTGTTTTGACTATAATTCACGTGTTAGGGTCAAAAACACATTGTGGGTCAAAACATGCTTTTCTCGCTCTGAAAAGCATTTTGCACGCATAAAAACTGGAAAAGTTGATAACTCAGTCCCTTTCAATGCAAACGTGTAACTGAGCTTAAATAGGGTTATTTATGCCATTGCGCACTATTTGGAAGTGGAGAGCATTTGTTTTGACTATAATTCACGTGTTAGGGTCAAAAACACATTGTGGGTCAAAACATGCTTTTCTCGCTCTGAAAAGCATTTTGCACGCATAAAAACTGGAAAAGTGAATAACTCAGTCACTTTCAATGCAAACGTGTAACTGAGCTTAAATAGGGTTATTTATGCCATTGCGCACCATTTGGAAGTGAAGAGCAGTTGTTTTGAGCACAATTCACGTGTCAGGGTAAAAAACACCTTTTTGGTCAAAAAGTGATTCTCTCGCTCTGAAAAGCACTTTGCACGCATAAAAACTGGAAAAGTGAATAACTCAGTCCCTTTCAATGCAAACGTGTAACTGAGCTTAAATAGGGTTATTTATGCCATCGCGCACCATTTGGAAGTGGAGTGCAGTTGTTTTGACAATAATTCACGTGTTAGGGTCAAAAACACATTGTGGGTCAAAACATGCTTTTCTCGCTCTGAAAAGCATTTTGCACGCATAAAAACTGGAAAAGTTGATAACTCAGTCCCTTTCAATTCAAACGTGTAACTGAGCTTAAATAGGGTTATTTATGCCATTGCGCACTATTTGGAAGTGGAGAGCATTTGTTTTGACTATAATTCACGTGTTAGGGTCAAAAACACATTGTGGGTCAAAACATGCTTTTCTCGCTCTGAAAAGCATTTTGCACGCATAAAAACTGGAAAAGTTGATAACTCAGTCCCTTTCAATGCAAACGTGTAACTGAGCTTAAATAGGGTTATTTATGCCATTGCGCACTATTTGGAAGTGGAGAGCATTTGTTTTGACTATAATTCACGTGTTAGGGTCAAAAACACATTGTGGGTCAAAACATGCTTTTCTCGCTCTGAAAAGCATTTTGCACGCATAAAAACTGGAAAAGTGAATAACTCAGTCACTTTCAATGCAAACGTGTAACTGAGCTTAAATAGGGTTATTTATGCCATTGCGCACCATTTGGAAGTGAAGAGCAGTTGTTTTGAGCACAATTCACGTGTCAGGGTCAAAAACACCTTTTTGGTCAAAAAGTGATTCTCTCGCTCTGAAAAGCACTTTGCACGCATAAAAACTGGAAAAGTGAATAACTCAGTCCCTTTCAATGCAAACGTGTAACTGAGCTTAAATAGGGTTATTTATGCCATCGCGCACCATTTGGAAGTGGAGTGCAGTTGTTTTGACAATAATTCACGTGTTAGGGTCAAAAACACATTGTGGGTCAAAACATGCTTTTCTCGCTCTGAAAAGCATTTTGCACGCATAAAAACTGGAAAAGTTGATAACTCAGTCCCTTTCAATTCAAACGTGTAACTGAGCTTAAATAGGGTTATTTATGCCAATGCGCACTATTTGGAAGTGGAGAGCATTTGTTTTGACTATAATTCACGTGTTAGGGTCAAAAACACATTGTGGGTCAAAACATGCTTTTCTCGCTCTGAAAAGCATTTTGCACGCATAAAAACTGGAAAAGTGAATAACTCAGTCACTTTCAATGCAAACGTGTAACTGAGCTTAAATAGGGTTATTTATGCCATTGCGCACCATTTGGAAGTGAAGAGCAGTTGTTTTGAGCACAATTCACGTGTCAGGGTCAAAAACACCTTTTTGGTCAAAAAGTGATTCTCTCGCTCTGAAAAGCACTTTGCACGCATAAAAACTGGAAAAGTGAATAACTCAGTCCCTTTCAATGCAAACGTGTAACTGAGCTTAAATAGGGTTATTTATGCCATCGCGCACCATTTGGAAGTGGAGTGCAGTTGTTTTGACAATAATTCACGTGTTAGGGTCAAAAACACATTGTGGGTCAAAACATGCTTTTCTCGCTCTGAAAAGCATTTTGCACGCATAAAAACTGGAAAAGTGAATAACTCAGTCACTTTCAATGCAAACGTGTAACTGAGCTTGAATAGGGTTATTTATGCCATCGCGCACCATTTGGAAGTGGAGAGCAGTTGTTTTGACTATAATTCACGTGTTAGGGTCAAAAACACATTGTGGGTCAAAACATGCTTTTCTCGCTCTGAAAAGCATTTTGCACGCATAAAAACTGGAAAAGTTGATAACTCAGTCCCTTTCAATTCAAACGTGTAACTGAGCTTAAATAGGGTTATTTATGCCATTGCGCACTATTTGGAAGTGGAGAGCATTTGTTTTGACTATAATTCACGTGTTAGGGTCAAAAACACATTGTGGGTCAAAACATGCTTTTCTCGCTCTGAAAAGCATTTTGCACGCATAAAAACTGGAAAAGTTGATAACTCAGTCCCTTTCAATGCAAACGTGTAACTGAGCTTAAATAGGGTTATTTATGCCATTGCGCACCATTTGGAAGTGAAGAGCAGTTGTTTTGAGCACAATTCACGTGTCAGGGTCAAAAACACCTTTTTGGTCAAAAAGTGATTCTCTCGCTCTGAAAAGCACTTTGCACGCATAAAAACTGGAAAAGTGAATAACTCAGTCCCTTTCAATGCAAACGTGTAACTGAGCTTAAATAGGGTTATTTATGCCATCGCGCACCATTTGGAAGTGGAGTGCAGTTGTTTTGACAATAATTCACGTGTTAGGGTCAAAAACACATTGTGGGTCAAAACATGCTTTTCTCGCTCTGAAAAGCATTTTGCACGCATAAAAACTGGAAAAGTGAATAACTCAGTCACTTTCAATGCAAACGTGTAACTGAGCTTGAATAGGGTTATTTATGCCATCGCGCACCATTTGGAAGTGGAGAGCAGTTGTTTTGACTATAATTCACGTGTTAGGGTCAAAAACACATTGTGGGTCAAAACATGCTTTTCTCGCTCTGAAAAGCATTTTGCACGCATAAAAACTGGAAAAGTTGATAACTCAGTCCCTTTCAATTCAAACGTGTAACTGAGCTTAAATAGGGTTATTTATGCCATTGCGCACTATTTGGAAGTGGAGAGCATTTGTTTTGACTATAATTCACGTGTTAGGGTCAAAAACACATTGTGGGTCAAAACATGCTTTTCTCGCTCTGAAAAGCATTTTGCACGCATAAAAACTGGAAAAGTTGATAACTCAGTCCCTTTCAATGCAAACGTGTAACTGAGCTTAAATAGGGTTATTTATGCCATTGCGCACTATTTGGAAGTGGAGAGCATTTGTTTTGACTATAATTCACGTGTTAGGGTCAAAAACACATTGTGGGTCAAAACATGCTTTTCTCGCTCTGAAAAGCATTTTGCACGCATAAAAACTGGAAAAGTTGATAACTCAGTCCCTTTCAATGCAAACGTGTAACTGAGCCTAAATAGGGTTATTTATGCCATTGCGCACTATTTGGAAGTGGAGAGCATTTGTTTTGACTATAATTCACGTGTTAGGGTCAAAAACACATTGTGGGTCAAAACATGCTTTTCTCGCTCTGAAAAGCATTTTACACGCATAAAAACTGGAAAAGTGAATAACTCAGTCACTTTCAATGCAAACGTGTAACTGAGCTTAAATAGGGTTATTTATGCCATTGCGCACCATTTGGAAGTGAAGAGCAGTTGTTTTGAGCACAATTCACGTGTCAGGGTAAAAAACACCTTTTTGGTCAAAAAGTGATTCTCTCGCTCTGAAAAGCACTTTGCACGCATAAAAACTGGAAAAGTGAATAACTCAGTCCCTTTCAATGCAAACGTGTAACTGAGCTTAAATAGGGTTATTTATGCCATCGCGCACCATTTGGAAGTGGAGTGCAGTTGTTTTGACAATAATTCACGTGTTAGGGTCAAAAACACATTGTGGGTCAAAACATGCTTTTCTCGCTCTGAAAAGCATTTTGCACGCATAAAAACTGGAAAAGTTGATAACTCAGTCCCTTTCAATTCAAACGTGTAACTGAGCTTAAATAGGGTTATTTATGCCAATGCGCACTATTTGGAAGTGGAGAGCATTTGTTTTGACTATAATTCACGTGTTAGGGTCAAAAACACATTGTGGGTCAAAACATGCTTTTCTCGCTCTGAAAAGCATTTTGCACGCATAAAAACTGGAAAAGTTGATAACTCAGTCCCTTTCAATGCAAACGTGTAACTGAGCTTAAATAGGGTTATTTATGCCATTGCGCACTATTTGGAAGTGGAGAGCATTTGTTTTGACTATAATTCACGTGTTAGGGTCAAAAACACATTGTGGGTCAAAACATGCTTTTCTCGCTCTGAAAAGCATTTTGCACGCATAAAAACTGGAAAAGTGAATAACTCAGTCACTTTCAATGCAAACGTGTAACTGAGCTTAAATAGGGTTATTTATGCCATTGCGCACCATTTGGAAGTGAAGAGCAGTTGTTTTGAGCACAATTCACGTGTCAGGGTAAAAAACACCTTTTTGGTCAAAAAGTGATTCTCTCGCTCTGAAAAGCACTTTGCACGCATAAAAACTGGAAAAGTGAATAACTCAGTCCCTTTCAATGCAAACGTGTAACTGAGCTTAAATAGGGTTATTTATGCCATCGCGCACCATTTGGAAGTGGAGTGCAGTTGTTTTGACAATAATTCACGTGTTAGGGTCAAAAACACATTGTGGGTCAAAACATGCTTTTCTCGCTCTGAAAAGCATTTTGCACGCATAAAAACTGGAAAAGTTGATAACTCAGTCCCTTTCAATTCAAACGTGTAACTGAGCTTAAATAGGGTTATTTATGCCAATGCGCACTATTTGGAAGTGGAGAGCATTTGTTTTGACTATAATTCACGTGTTAGGGTCAAAAACACATTGTGGGTCAAAACATGCTTTTCTCGCTCTGAAAAGCATTTTGCACGCATAAAAACTGGAAAAGTGAATAACTCAGTCACTTTCAATGCAAACGTGTAACTGAGCTTAAATAGGGTTATTTATGCCATTGCGCACCATTTGGAAGTGAAGAGCAGTTGTTTTGAGCACAATTCACGTGTCAGGGTCAAAAACACCTTTTTGGTCAAAAAGTGATTCTCTCGCTCTGAAAAGCACTTTGCACGCATAAAAACTGGAAAAGTGAATAACTCAGTCCCTTTCAATGCAAACGTGTAACTGAGCTTAAATAGGGTTATTTATGCCATCGCGCACCATTTGGAAGTGGAGTGCAGTTGTTTTGACAATAATTCACGTGTTAGGGTCAAAAACACATTGTGGGTCAAAACATGCTTTTCTCGCTCTGAAAAGCATTTTGCACGCATAAAAACTGGAAAAGTGAATAACTCAGTCACTTTCAATGCAAACGTGTAACTGAGCTTGAATAGGGTTATTTATGCCATCGCGCACCATTTGGAAGTGGAGAGCAGTTGTTTTGACTATAATTCACGTGTTAGGGTCAAAAACACATTGTGGGTCAAAACATGCTTTTCTCGCTCTGAAAAGCATTTTGCACGCATAAAAACTGGAAAAGTTGATAACTCAGTCCCTTTCAATTCAAACGTGTAACTGAGCTTAAATAGGGTTATTTATGCCATTGCGCACTATTTGGAAGTGGAGAGCATTTGTTTTGACTATAATTCACGTGTTAGGGTCAAAAACACATTGTGGGTCAAAACATGCTTTTCTCGCTCTGAAAAGCATTTTGCACGCATAAAAACTGGAAAAGTTGATAACTCAGTCCCTTTCAATGCAAACGTGTAACTGAGCTTAAATAGGGTTATTTATGCCATTGCGCACCATTTGGAAGTGAAGAGCAGTTGTTTTGAGCACAATTCACGTGTCAGGGTCAAAAACACCTTTTTGGTCAAAAAGTGATTCTCTCGCTCTGAAAAGCACTTTGCACGCATAAAAACTGGAAAAGTGAATAACTCAGTCCCTTTCAATGCAAACGTGTAACTGAGCTTAAATAGGGTTATTTATGCCATCGCGCACCATTTGGAAGTGGAGTGCAGTTGTTTTGACAATAATTCACGTGTTAGGGTCAAAAACACATTGTGGGTCAAAACATGCTTTTCTCGCTCTGAAAAGCATTTTGCACGCATAAAAACTGGAAAAGTTGATAACTCAGTCCCTTTCAATTCAAACGTGTAACTGAGCTTAAATAGGGTTATTTATGCCAATGCGCACTATTTGGAAGTGGAGAGCATTTGTTTTGACTATAATTCACGTGTTAGGGTCAAAAACACATTGTGGGTCAAAACATGCTTTTCTCGCTCTGAAAAGCATTTTGCACGCATAAAAACTGGAAAAGTGAATAACTCAGTCACTTTCAATGCAAACGTGTAACTGAGCTTAAATAGGGTTATTTATGCCATTGCGCACCATTTGGAAGTGAAGAGCAGTTGTTTTGAGCACAATTCACGTGTCAGGGTCAAAAACACCTTTTTGGTCAAAAAGTGATTCTCTCGCTCTGAAAAGCACTTTGCACGCATAAAAACTGGAAAAGTGAATAACTCAGTCCCTTTCAATGCAAACGTGTAACTGAGCTTAAATAGGGTTATTTATGCCATCGCGCACCATTTGGAAGTGGAGTGCAGTTGTTTTGACAATAATTCACGTGTTAGGGTCAAAAACACATTGTGGGTCAAAACATGCTTTTCTCGCTCTGAAAAGCATTTTGCACGCATAAAAACTGGAAAAGTGAATAACTCAGTCACTTTCAATGCAAACGTGTAACTGAGCTTGAATAGGGTTATTTATGCCATCGCGCACCATTTGGAAGTGGAGAGCAGTTGTTTTGACTATAATTCACGTGTTAGGGTCAAAAACACATTGTGGGTCAAAACATGCTTTTCTCGCTCTGAAAAGCATTTTGCACGCATAAAAACTGGAAAAGTTGATAACTCAGTCCCTTTCAATTCAAACGTGTAACTGAGCTTAAATAGGGTTATTTATGCCATTGCGCACTATTTGGAAGTGGAGAGCATTTGTTTTGACTATAATTCACGTGTTAGGGTCAAAAACACATTGTGGGTCAAAACATGCTTTTCTCGCTCTGAAAAGCATTTTGCACGCATAAAAACTGGAAAAGTTGATAACTCAGTCCCTTTCAATTCAAACGTGTAACTGAGCTTAAATAGGGTTATTTATGCCAATGCGCACTATTTGGAAGTGGAGAGCATTTGTTTTGACTATAATTCACGTGTTAGGGTCAAAAACACATTGTGGGTCAAAACATGCTTTTCTCGCTCTGAAAAGCATTTTGCACGCGTAAAAACTGGAAAAGTGAATAACTCAGTCACTTTCAATGCAAACGTGTAACTGAGCTTAAATAGGGTTATTTATGCCATTGCGCACCATTTGGAAGTGAAGAGCAGTTGTTTTGAGCACAATTCACGTGTCAGGGTCAAAAACACCTTTTTGGTCAAAAAGTGATTCTCTCGCTCTGAAAAGCACTTTGCACGCATAAAAACTGGAAAAGTGAATAACTCAGTCCCTTTCAATGCAAACGTGTAACTGAGCTTAAATAGGGTTATTTATGCCATCGCGCACCATTTGGAAGTGGAGTGCAGTTGTTTTGACAATAATTCACGTGTTAGGGTCAAAAACACATTGTGGGTCAAAACATGCTTTTCTCGCTCCGAAAAGCATTTTGCACGCATAAAAACTGGAAAAGTTGATAACTCAGTCCCTTTCAATTCAAACGTGTAACTGAGCTTAAATAGGGTTATTTATGCCAATGCGCACTATTTGGAAGTGGAGAGCATTTGTTTTGACTATAATTCACGTGTTAGGGTCAAAAACACATTGTGGGTCAAAACATGCTTTTCTCGCTCTGAAAAGCATTTTGCACGCATAAAAACTGGAAAAGTGAATAACTCAGTCACTTTCAATGCAAACGTGTAACTGAGCTTAAATAGGGTTATTTATGCCATTGCGCACCTTTTGGAAGTGAAGAGCAGTTGTTTTGAGCACAATTCACGTGTCAGGGTCAAAAACACCTTTTTGGTCAAAAAGTGATTCTCTCGCTCTGAAAAGCACTTTGCACGCATAAAAACTGGAAAAGTGAATAACTCAGTCCCTTTCAATGCAAACGTGTAACTGAGCTTAAATAGGGTTATTTATGCCATCGCGCACCATTTGGAAGTGGAGTGCAGTTGTTTTGACAATAATTCACGTGTTAGGGTCAAAAACACATTGTGGGTCAAAACATGCTTTTCTCGCTCTGAAAAGCATTTTGCACGCATAAAAACTGGAAAAGTGAATAACTCAGTCACTTTCAATGCAAACGTGTAACTGAGCTTGAATAGGGTTATTTATGCCATCGCGCACCATTTGGAAGTGGAGAGCAGTTGTTTTGACTATAATTCACGTGTTAGGGTCAAAAACACATTGTGGGTCAAAACATGCTTTTCTCGCTCTGAAAAGCATTTTGCACGCATAAAAACTGGAAAAGTTGATAACTCAGTCCCTTTCAATTCAAACGTGTAACTGAGCTTAAATAGGGTTATTTATGCCATTGCGCACTATTTGGAAGTGGAGAGCATTTGTTTTGACTATAATTCACGTGTTAGGGTCAAAAACACATTGTGGGTCAAAACATGCTTTTCTCGCTCTGAAAAGCATTTTGCACGCATAAAAACTGGAAAAGTTGATAACTCAGTCCCTTTCAATGCAAACGTGTAACTGAGCTTAAATAGGGTTATTTATGCCATTGCGCACCATTTGGAAGTGAAGAGCAGTTGTTTTGAGCACAATTCACGTGTCAGGGTCAAAAACACCTTTTTGGTCAAAAAGTGATTCTCTCGCTCTGAAAAGCACTTTGCACGCATAAAAACTGGAAAAGTGAATAACTCAGTCCCTTTCAATGCAAACGTGTAACTGAGCTTAAATAGGGTTATTTATGCCATCGCGCACCATTTGGAAGTGGAGTGCAGTTGTTTTGACAATAATTCACGTGTTAGGGTCAAAAACACATTGTGGGTCAAAACATGCTTTTCTCGCTCTGAAAAGCATTTTGCACGCATAAAAACTGGAAAAGTGAATAACTCAGTCACTTTCAATGCAAACGTGTAACTGAGCTTGAATAGGGTTATTTATGCCATCGCGCACCATTTGGAAGTGGAGAGCAGTTGTTTTGACTATAATTCACGTGTTAGGGTCAAAAACACATTGTGGGTCAAAACATGCTTTTCTCGCTCTGAAAAGCATTTTGCACGCATAAAAACTGGAAAAGTTGATAACTCAGTCCCTTTCAATTCAAACGTGTAACTGAGCTTAAATAGGGTTATTTATGCCATTGCGCACTATTTGGAAGTGGAGAGCATTTGTTTTGACTATAATTCACGTGTTAGGGTCAAAAACACATTGTGGGTCAAAACATGCTTTTCTCGCTCTGAAAAGCATTTTGCACGCATAAAAACTGGAAAAGTTGATAACTCAGTCCCTTTCAATGCAAACGTGTAACTGAGCTTAAATAGGGTTATTTATGCCATTGCGCACCATTTGGAAGTGAAGAGCAGTTGTTTTGAGCACAATTCACGTGTCAGGGTCAAAAACACCTTTTTGGTCAAAAAGTGATTCTCTCGCTCTGAAAAGCACTTTGCACGCATAAAAACTGGAAAAGTGAATAACTCAGTCCCTTTCAATGCAAACGTGTAACTGAGCTTAAATAGGGTTATTTATGCCATCGCGCACCATTTGGAAGTGGAGTGCAGTTGTTTTGACAATAATTCACGTGTTAGGGTCAAAAACACATTGTGGGTCAAAACATGCTTTTCTCGCTCTGAAAAGCATTTTGCACGCATAAAAACTGGAAAAGTGAATAACTCAGTCACTTTCAATGCAAACGTGTAACTGAGCTTGAATAGGGTTATTTATGCCATCGCGCACCATTTGGAAGTGGAGAGCAGTTGTTTTGACTATAATTCACGTGTTAGGGTCAAAAACACATTGTGGGTCAAAACATGCTTTTCTCGCTCTGAAAAGCATTTTGCACGCATAAAAACTGGAAAAGTTGATAACTCAGTCCCTTTCAATTCAAACGTGTAACTGAGCTTAAATAGGGTTATTTATGCCATTGCGCACTATTTGGAAGTGGAGAGCATTTGTTTTGACTATAATTCACGTGTTAGGGTCAAAAACACATTGTGGGTCAAAACATGCTTTTCTCGCTCTGAAAAGCATTTTGCACGCATAAAAACTGGAAAAGTTGATAACTCAGTCCCTTTCAATGCAAACGTGTAACTGAGCTTAAATAGGGTTATTTATGCCATTGCGCACTATTTGGAAGTGGAGAGCATTTGTTTTGACTATAATTCACGTGTTAGGGTCAAAAACACATTGTGGGTCAAAACATGCTTTTCTCGCTCTGAAAAGCATTTTGCACGCATAAAAACTGGAAAAGTGAATAACTCAGTCACTTTCAATGCAAACGTGTAACTGAGCTTAAATAGGGTTATTTATGCCATTGCGCACCATTTGGAAGTGAAGAGCAGTTGTTTTGAGCACAATTCACGTGTCAGGGTCAAAAACACATTGTGGGTCAAAACATGCTTTTCTCGCTCTGAAAAGCATTTTGCACCCATAAAAACTGGAAAAGTTGATAACTCAGTCCCTTTCAATGCAAACGTGTAACTGAGCTTAAATAGGGTTATTTATGCCATCGCGCACCATTTGGAAGTGGAGAGCAGTTGTTTTGACTATAATTCACGTGTTAGGGTCAAAAACACATTGTGGGTCAAAACATGCTTTTCTCGCTCTGAAAAGCATTTTGCACGCATAAAAACTGGAAATGTTGATAACTCAGTCCCTTTCAATGCAAACGTGTAACTGAGCTTAAATAGGGTTATTTATGCCATTGCGCACTATTTGGAAATGGAGAGCATTTGTTTTGACTATAATTCACGTGTTAGGGTCAAAAACACATTGTGGGTCAAAACATGCTTTTCTCGCTCTGAAAAGCATTTTGCACGCATAAAAACTGGAAAAGTGAATAACTCAGTCACTTTCAATGCAAACGTGTAACTGAGCTTAAATAGGGTTATTTATGCCATCGCGCACCATTTGGAAGTGGAGAGCAGTTGTTTTGACTATAATTCACGTGTTAGGGTCAAAAACACATTGTGGGTCAAAACATGCTTTTCTCGCTCTGAAAAGCATTTTGTACGCATAAAAACTGGAAAAGTTGATAACTCAGTCCCTTTCAATGCAAACGTGTAACTGAGCTTAAATAGGGTTATTTATGCCATTGCGCACTATTTGGAAGTGGAGAGCATTTGTTTTGACTATAATTCACGTGTTAGGGTCAAAAACACATTGTGGGTCAAAACATGCTTTTCTCGCTCTGAAAAGCATTTTGCACGCATAAAAACTGGAAAAGTGAATAACTCAGTCACTTTCAATGCAAACGTGTAACTGAGCTTAAATAGGGTTATTTATGCCATTGCGCACCATTTGGAAGTGAAGAGCAGTTGTTTTGAGCACAATTCACGTGTCAGGGTCAAAAACACCTTTTTGGTCAAAAAGTGATTCTCTCGCTCTGAAAAGCACTTTGCACGCATAAAAACTGGAAAAGTGAATAACTCAGTCCCTTTCAATGCAAACGTGTAACTGAGCTTAAATAGGGTTATTTATGCCAATGCGCACTATTTGGAAGTGGAGAGCATTTGTTTTGACTATAATTCACGTGTTAGGGTCAAAAACACATTGTGGGTCAAAACATGCTTTTCTCGCTCTGAAAAGCATTTTGCACGCATAAAAACTGGAAAAGTGAATAACTCAGTCACTTTCAATGCAAACGTGTAACTGAGCTTAAATAGGGTTATTTATGCCATTGCGCACCTTTTGGAAGTGAAGAGCAGTTGTTTTGAGCACAATTCACGTGTCAGGGTCAAAAACACCTTTTTGGTCAAAAAGTGATTCTCTCGCTCTGAAAAGCACTTTGCACGCATAAAAACTGGAAAAGTGAATAACTCAGTCCCTTTCAATGCAAACGTGTAACTGAGCTTAAATAGGGTTATTTATGCCATCGCGCACCATTTGGAAGTGGAGTGCAGTTGTTTTGACAATAATTCACGTGTTAGGGTCAAAAACACATTGTGGGTCAAAACATGCTTTTCTCGCTCTGAAAAGCATTTTGCACGCATAAAAACTGGAAAAGTGAATAACTCAGTCACTTTCAATGCAAACGTGTAACTGAGCTTGAATAGGGTTATTTATGCCATCGCGCACCATTTGGAAGTGGAGAGCAGTTGTTTTGACTATAATTCACGTGTTAGGGTCAAAAACACATTGTGGGTCAAAACATGCTTTTCTCGCTCTGAAAAGCATTTTGCACGCATAAAAACTGGAAAAGTTGATAACTCAGTCCCTTTCAATTCAAACGTGTAACTGAGCTTAAATAGGGTTATTTATGCCATTGCGCACTATTTGGAAGTGGAGAGCATTTGTTTTGACTATAATTCACGTGTTAGGGTCAAAAACACATTGTGGGTCAAAACATGCTTTTCTCGCTCTGAAAAGCATTTTGCACGCATAAAAACTGGAAAAGTTGATAACTCAGTCCCTTTCAATGCAAACGTGTAACTGAGCTTAAATAGGGTTATTTATGCCATTGCGCACCATTTGGAAGTGAAGAGCAGTTGTTTTGAGCACAATTCACGTGTCAGGGTCAAAAACACCTTTTTGGTCAAAAAGTGATTCTCTCGCTCTGAAAAGCACTTTGCACGCATAAAAACTGGAAAAGTGAATAACTCAGTCCCTTTCAATGCAAACGTGTAACTGAGCTTAAATAGGGTTATTTATGCCATCGCGCACCATTTGGAAGTGGAGTGCAGTTGTTTTGACAATAATTCACGTGTTAGGGTCAAAAACACATTGTGGGTCAAAACATGCTTTTCTCGCTCTGAAAAGCATTTTGCACGCATAAAAACTGGAAAAGTGAATAACTCAGTCACTTTCAATGCAAACGTGTAACTGAGCTTGAATAGGGTTATTTATGCCATCGCGCACCATTTGGAAGTGGAGAGCAGTTGTTTTGACTATAATTCACGTGTTAGGGTCAAAAACACATTGTGGGTCAAAACATGCTTTTCTCGCTCTGAAAAGCATTTTGCACGCATAAAAACTGGAAAAGTTGATAACTCAGTCCCTTTCAATTCAAACGTGTAACTGAGCTTAAATAGGGTTATTTATGCCATTGCGCACTATTTGGAAGTGGAGAGCATTTGTTTTGACTATAATTCACGTGTTAGGGTCAAAAACACATTGTGGGTCAAAACATGCTTTTCTCGCTCTGAAAAGCATTTTGCACGCATAAAAACTGGAAAAGTTGATAACTCAGTCCCTTTCAATGCAAACGTGTAACTGAGCTTAAATAGGGTTATTTATGCCATTGCGCACCATTTGGAAGTGAAGAGCAGTTGTTTTGAGCACAATTCACGTGTCAGGGTCAAAAACACCTTTTTGGTCAAAAAGTGATTCTCTCGCTCTGAAAAGCACTTTGCACGCATAAAAACTGGAAAAGTGAATAACTCAGTCCCTTTCAATGCAAACGTGTAACTGAGCTTAAATAGGGTTATTTATGCCATCGCGCACCATTTGGAAGTGGAGTGCAGTTGTTTTGACAATAATTCACGTGTTAGGGTCAAAAACACATTGTGGGTCAAAACATGCTTTTCTCGCTCTGAAAAGCATTTTGCACGCATAAAAACTGGAAAAGTGAATAACTCAGTCACTTTCAATGCAAACGTGTAACTGAGCTTGAATAGGGTTATTTATGCCATCGCGCACCATTTGGAAGTGGAGAGCAGTTGTTTTGACTATAATTCACGTGTTAGGGTCAAAAACACATTGTGGGTCAAAACATGCTTTTCTCGCTCTGAAAAGCATTTTGCACGCATAAAAACTGGAAAAGTTGATAACTCAGTCCCTTTCAATTCAAACGTGTAACTGAGCTTAAATAGGGTTATTTATGCCATTGCGCACTATTTGGAAGTGGAGAGCATTTGTTTTGACTATAATTCACGTGTTAGGGTCAAAAACACATTGTGGGTCAAAACATGCTTTTCTCGCTCTGAAAAGCATTTTGCACGCATAAAAACTGGAAAAGTTGATAACTCAGTCCCTTTCAATGCAAACGTGTAACTGAGCTTAAATAGGGTTATTTATGCCATTGCGCACTATTTGGAAGTGGAGAGCATTTGTTTTGACTATAATTCACGTGTTAGGGTCAAAAACACATTGTGGGTCAAAACATGCTTTTCTCGCTCTGAAAAGCATTTTGCACGCATAAAAACTGGAAAAGTGAATAACTCAGTCACTTTCAATGCAAACGTGTAACTGAGCTTAAATAGGGTTATTTATGCCATTGCGCACCATTTGGAAGTGAAGAGCAGTTGTTTTGAGCACAATTCACGTGTCAGGGTCAAAAACACATTGTGGGTCAAAACATGCTTTTCTCGCTCTGAAAAGCATTTTGCACCCATAAAAACTGGAAAAGTTGATAACTCAGTCCCTTTCAATGCAAACGTGTAACTGAGCTTAAATAGGGTTATTTATGCCATCGCGCACCATTTGGAAGTGGAGAGCAGTTGTTTTGACTATAATTCACGTGTTAGGGTCAAAAACACATTGTGGGTCAAAACATGCTTTTCTCGCTCTGAAAAGCATTTTGCACGCATAAAAACTGGAAATGTTGATAACTCAGTCCCTTTCAATGCAAACGTGTAACTGAGCTTAAATAGGGTTATTTATGCCATTGCGCACTATTTGGAAGTGGAGAGCATTTGTTTTGACTATAATTCACGTGTTAGGGTCAAAAACACATTGTGGGTCAAAACATGCTTTTCTCGCTCTGAAAAGCATTTTGTACGCATAAAAACTGGAAAAGTTGATAACTCAGTCCCTTTCAATGCAAACGTGTAACTGAGCTTAAATAGGGTTATTTATGCCATTGCGCACTATTTGGAAGTGGAGAGCATTTGTTTTGACTATAATTCACGTGTTAGGGTCAAAAACACATTGTGGGTCAAAACATGCTTTTCTCGCTCTGAAAAGCATTTTGCACGCATAAAAACTGGAAAAGTGAATAACTCAGTCACTTTCAATGCAAACGTGTAACTGAGCTTAAATAGGGTTATTTATGCCATTGCGCACCATTTGGAAGTGAAGAGCAGTTGTTTTGAGCACAATTCACGTGTCAGGGTCAAAAACACCTTTTTGGTCAAAAAGTGATTCTCTCGCTCTGAAAAGCACTTTGCACGCATAAAAACTGGAAAAGTGAATAACTCAGTCCCTTTCAATGCAAACGTGTAACTGAGCTTAAATAGGGTTATTTATGCCATCGCGCACCATTTGGAAGTGGAGAGCAGTTGTTTTGACTATAATTCACGTGTTAGGGTCAAAAACACATTGTGGGTCAAAACATGTTTTTCTCGCTCTGAAAAGCATTTTGCACGCATAAAAACTGGAAAAGTGAATAACTCAGTCACTTTCAATGCAAACGTGTAACTGAGCTTAAATAGGGTTATTTATGCCATTGCGCACCATTTGGAAGTGGAGAGCATTAGTTTTGAGCATAATTCACGTGTTAGGGTCAAAAACACATTGTGGGTCAAAACATGCTTTTCTCGCTCTGAAAAGCATTTTGCACGCATAAAAACTGGAAAAGTTGATAACTCAGTCCCTTTCAATGCAAACGTGTAACTGAGCTTAAATAGGGTTATTTATGCCATTCCGCACCATTTGGAAGTGAAGAGCAGTTGTTTTGAGCACAATTCACGTGTCAGGGTCAAAAACACCTTTTTGGTCAAAAAGTGATTCTCTCGCTCTGAAAAGCACTTTGCACGCATAAAAACTGGAAAAGTGAATAACTCAGTCACTTTCAATGCAAACGTGTAACTGAGCTTAAATAGGGTTATTTATGCCATCGCGCACCATTTGGAAGTGGAGTGCAGTTGTTTTGACTATAATTCACGTGTTAGGGTCAAAAACACATTGTGGGTCAAAACATGCTTTTCTCGCTCTGAAAAGCATTTTGCACGCATAAAAACTGGAAAAGTTGATAACTCAGTCCCTTTCAATGCAAACGTGTAACTGAGC
The DNA here is from genome assembly GCF_964030765.1 of Micromesistius poutassou. NCBI lineage: Eukaryota > Metazoa > Chordata > Actinopteri > Gadiformes > Gadidae > Micromesistius > Micromesistius poutassou. The sequence goes on along the minus strand of NC_140290.1, from coordinate 160,563 downwards.
TTAAATAGGGTTATTTATGCCATCGCGCACCATTTGGAAGTGGAGAGCAGTTGTTTTGACTATAATTCACGTGTTAGGGTCAAAAACACATTGTGGGTCAAAACATGCTTTTCTCGCTCTGAAAAGCATTTTGCACGCATAAAAACTGGAAAAGTTGATAACTCAGTCCCTTTCAATTCAAACGTGTAACTGAGCTTAAATAGGGTTATTTATGCCAATGCGCACTATTTGGAAGTGGAGAGCATTTGTTTTGACTATAATTCACGTGTTAGGGTCAAAAACACATTGTGGGTCAAAACATGCTTTTCTCGCTCTGAAAAGCATTTTGCACGCATAAAAACTGGAAAAGTTGATAACTCAGTCCCTTTCAATTCAAACGTGTAACTGAGCTTAAATAGGGTTATTTATGCCATTGCGCACTATTTGGAAGTGGAGAGCATTTGTTTTGACTATAATTCACGTGTTAGGGTCAAAAACACATTGTGGGTCAAAACATGCTTTTCTCGCTCTGAAAAGCATTTTGCACGCATAAAAACTGGAAAAGTTGATAACTCAGTCCCTTTCAATGCAAACGTGTAACTGAGCTTAAATAGGGTTATTTATGCCATTGCGCACCATTTGGAAGTGAAGAGCAGTTGTTTTGAGCACAATTCACGTGTCAGGGTCAAAAACACCTTTTTGGTCAAAAAGTGATTCTCTCGCTCTGAAAAGCACTTTGCACGCATAAAAACTGGAAAAGTGAATAACTCAGTCCCTTTCAATGCAAACGTGTAACTGAGCTTAAATAGGGTTATTTATGCCATCGCGCACCATTTGGAAGTGGAGTGCAGTTGTTTTGACAATAATTCACGTGTTAGGGTCAAAAACACATTGTGGGTCAAAACATGCTTTTCTCGCTCTGAAAAGCATTTTGCACGCATAAAAACTGGAAAAGTGAATAACTCAGTCACTTTCAATGCAAACGTGTAACTGAGCTTGAATAGGGTTATTTATGCCATCGCGCACCATTTGGAAGTGGAGAGCAGTTGTTTTGACTATAATTCACGTGTTAGGGTCAAAAACACATTGTGGGTCAAAACATGCTTTTCTCGCTCTGAAAAGCATTTTGCACGCATAAAAACTGGAAAAGTTGATAACTCAGTCCCTTTCAATTCAAACGTGTAACTGAGCTTAAATAGGGTTATTTATGCCATTGCGCACTATTTGGAAGTGGAGAGCATTTGTTTTGACTATAATTCACGTGTTAGGGTCAAAAACACATTGTGGGTCAAAACATGCTTTTCTCGCTCTGAAAAGCATTTTGCACGCATAAAAACTGGAAAAGTTGATAACTCAGTCCCTTTCAATGCAAACGTGTAACTGAGCTTAAATAGGGTTATTTATGCCATTGCGCACTATTTGGAAGTGGAGAGCATTTGTTTTGACTATAATTCACGTGTTAGGGTCAAAAACACATTGTGGGTCAAAACATGCTTTTCTCGCTCTGAAAAGCATTTTGCACGCATAAAAACTGGAAAAGTGAATAACTCAGTCACTTTCAATGCAAACGTGTAACTGAGCTTAAATAGGGTTATTTATGCCATTGCGCACCATTTGGAAGTGAAGAGCAGTTGTTTTGAGCACAATTCACGTGTCAGGGTCAAAAACACATTGTGGGTCAAAACATGCTTTTCTCGCTCTGAAAAGCATTTTGCACCCATAAAAACTGGAAAAGTTGATAACTCAGTCCCTTTCAATGCAAACGTGTAACTGAGCTTAAATAGGGTTATTTATGCCATCGCGCACCATTTGGAAGTGGAGAGCAGTTGTTTTGACTATAATTCACGTGTTAGGGTCAAAAACACATTGTGGGTCAAAACATGCTTTTCTCGCTCTGAAAAGCATTTTGCACGCATAAAAACTGGAAATGTTGATAACTCAGTCCCTTTCAATGCAAACGTGTAACTGAGCTTAAATAGGGTTATTTATGCCATTGCGCACTATTTGGAAGTGGAGAGCATTTGTTTTGACTATAATTCACGTGTTAGGGTCAAAAACACATTGTGGGTCAAAACATGCTTTTCTCGCTCTGAAAAGCATTTTGCACGCATAAAAACTGGAAAAGTGAATAACTCAGTCACTTTCAATGCAAACGTGTAACTGAGCTTAAATAGGGTTATTTATGCCATCGCGCACCATTTGGAAGTGGAGAGCAGTTGTTTTGACTATAATTCACGTGTTAGGGTCAAAAACACATTGTGGGTCAAAACATGCTTTTCTCGCTCTGAAAAGCATTTTGTACGCATAAAAACTGGAAAAGTTGATAACTCAGTCCCTTTCAATGCAAACGTGTAACTGAGCTTAAATAGGGTTATTTATGCCATTGCGCACTATTTGGAAGTGGAGAGCATTTGTTTTGACTATAATTCACGTGTTAGGGTCAAAAACACATTGTGGGTCAAAACATGCTTTTCTCGCTCTGAAAAGCATTTTGCACGCATAAAAACTGGAAAAGTGAATAACTCAGTCACTTTCAATGCAAACGTGTAACTGAGCTTAAATAGGGTTATTTATGCCATTGCGCACCATTTGGAAGTGAAGAGCAGTTGTTTTGAGCACAATTCACGTGTCAGGGTCAAAAACACCTTTTTGGTCAAAAAGTGATTCTCTCGCTCTGAAAAGCACTTTGCACGCATAAAAACTGGAAAAGTGAATAACTCAGTCCCTTTCAATGCAAACGTGTAACTGAGCTTAAATAGGGTTATTTATGCCATCGCGCACCATTTGGAAGTGGAGAGCAGTTGTTTTGACTATAATTCACGTGTTAGGGTCAAAAACACATTGTGGGTCAAAACATGTTTTTCTCGCTCTGAAAAGCATTTTGCACGCATAAAAACTGGAAAAGTGAATAACTCAGTCACTTTCAATGCAAACGTGTAACTGAGCTTAAATAGGGTTATTTATGCCATTGCGCACCATTTGGAAGTGGAGAGCATTAGTTTTGAGCATAATTCACGTGTTAGGGTCAAAAACACATTGTGGGTCAAAACATGCTTTTCTCGCTCTGAAAAGCATTTTGCACGCATAAAAACTGGAAAAGTTGATAACTCAGTCCCTTTCAATGCAAACGTGTAACTGAGCTTAAATAGGGTTATTTATGCCATTCCGCACCATTTGGAAGTGAAGAGCAGTTGTTTTGAGCACAATTCACGTGTCAGGGTCAAAAACACCTTTTTGGTCAAAAAGTGATTCTCTCGCTCTGAAAAGCACTTTGCACGCATAAAAACTGGAAAAGTGAATAACTCAGTCACTTTCAATGCAAACGTGTAACTGAGCTTAAATAGGGTTATTTATGCCATCGCGCACCATTTGGAAGTGGAGTGCAGTTGTTTTGACTATAATTCACGTGTTAGGGTCAAAAACACATTGTGGGTCAAAACATGCTTTTCTCGCTCTGAAAAGCATTTTGCACGCATAAAAACTGGAAAAGTTGATAACTCAGTCCCTTTCAATGCAAACGTGTAACTGAGCTTAAATAGGGTTATTTATGCCATCGCGCACCATTTGGAAGTGGAGAGCAGTTGTTTTGACTATAATTCACGTGTTAGGGTCAAAAACACATTGTGGGTCAAAACATGCTTTTCTCGCTCTGAAAAGCATTTTGCACGCATAAAAACTGGAAAAGTTGATAACTCAGTCCCTTTCAATTCAAACGTGTAACTGAGCTTAAATAGGGTTATTTATGCCAATGCGCACTATTTGGAAGTGGAGAGCATTTGTTTTGACTATAATTCACGTGTTAGGGTCAAAAACACATTGTGGGTCAAAACATGCTTTTCTCGCTCTGAAAAGCATTTTGCACGCATAAAAACTGGAAAAGTTGATAACTCAGTCCCTTTCAATTCAAACGTGTAACTGAGCTTAAATAGGGTTATTTATGCCAATGCGCACTATTTGGAAGTGGAGAGCATTTGTTTTGACTATAATTCACGTGTTAGGGTCAAAAACACATTGTGGGTCAAAACATGCTTTTCTCGCTCTGAAAAGCATTTTGCACGCGTAAAAACTGGAAAAGTGAATAACTCAGTCACTTTCAATGCAAACGTGTAACTGAGCTTAAATAGGGTTATTTATGCCATTGCGCACCATTTGGAAGTGAAGAGCAGTTGTTTTGAGCACAATTCACGTGTCAGGGTCAAAAACACCTTTTTGGTCAAAAAGTGATTCTCTCGCTCTGAAAAGCACTTTGCACGCATAAAAACTGGAAAAGTGAATAACTCAGTCCCTTTCAATGCAAACGTGTAACTGAGCTTAAATAGGGTTATTTATGCCAATGCGCACTATTTGGAAGTGGAGAGCATTTGTTTTGACTATAATTCACGTGTTAGGGTCAAAAACACATTGTGGGTCAAAACATGCTTTTCTCGCTCTGAAAAGCATTTTGCACGCATAAAAACTGGAAAAGTTGATAACTCAGTCCCTTTCAATTCAAACGTGTAACTGAGCTTAAATAGGGTTATTTATGCCAATGCGCACTATTTGGAAGTGGAGAGCATTTGTTTTGACTATAATTCACGTGTTAGGGTCAAAAACACATTGTGGGTCAAAACATGCTTTTCTCGCTCTGAAAAGCATTTTGCACGCATAAAAACTGGAAAAGTTGATAACTCAGTCCCTTTCAATTCAAACGTGTAACTGAGCTTAAATAGGGTTATTTATGCCAATGCGCACTATTTGGAAGTGGAGAGCATTTGTTTTGACTATAATTCACGTGTTAGGGTCAAAAACACATTGTGGGTCAAAACATGCTTTTCTCGCTCTGAAAAGCATTTTGCACGCGTAAAAACTGGAAAAGTGAATAACTCAGTCACTTTCAATGCAAACGTGTAACTGAGCTTAAATAGGGTTATTTATGCCATTGCGCACCATTTGGAAGTGAAGAGCAGTTGTTTTGAGCACAATTCACGTGTCAGGGTCAAAAACACCTTTTTGGTCAAAAAGTGATTCTCTCGCTCTGAAAAGCACTTTGCACGCATAAAAACTGGAAAAGTGAATAACTCAGTCCCTTTCAATGCAAACGTGTAACTGAGCTTAAATAGGGTTATTTATGCCATCGCGCACCATTTGGAAGTGGAGTGCAGTTGTTTTGACAATAATTCACGTGTTAGGGTCAAAAACACATTGTGGGTCAAAACATGCTTTTCTCGCTCTGAAAAGCATTTTGCACGCATAAAAACTGGAAAAGTTGATAACTCAGTCCCTTTCAATTCAAACGTGTAACTGAGCTTAAATAGGGTTATTTATGCCATTGCGCACTATTTGGAAGTGGAGAGCATTTGTTTTGACTATAATTCACGTGTTAGGGTCAAAAACACATTGTGGGTCAAAACATGCTTTTCTCGCTCTGAAAAGCATTTTGCACGCATAAAAACTGGAAAAGTTGATAACTCAGTCCCTTTCAATGCAAACGTGTAACTGAGCTTAAATAGGGTTATTTATGCCATTGCGCACTATTTGGAAGTGGAGAGCATTTGTTTTGACTATAATTCACGTGTTAGGGTCAAAAACACATTGTGGGTCAAAACATGCTTTTCTCGCTCTGAAAAGCATTTTGCACGCATAAAAACTGGAAAAGTGAATAACTCAGTCACTTTCAATGCAAACGTGTAACTGAGCTTAAATAGGGTTATTTATGCCATTGCGCACCATTTGGAAGTGAAGAGCAGTTGTTTTGAGCACAATTCACGTGTCAGGGTCAAAAACACATTGTGGGTCAAAACATGCTTTTCTCGCTCTGAAAAGCATTTTGCACCCATAAAAACTGGAAAAGTTGATAACTCAGTCCCTTTCAATGCAAACGTGTAACTGAGCTTAAATAGGGTTATTTATGCCATCGCGCACCATTTGGAAGTGGAGAGCAGTTGTTTTGACTATAATTCACGTGTTAGGGTCAAAAACACATTGTGGGTCAAAACATGCTTTTCTCGCTCTGAAAAGCATTTTGCACGCATAAAAACTGGAAATGTTGATAACTCAGTCCCTTTCAATGCAAACGTGTAACTGAGCTTAAATAGGGTTATTTATGCCATTGCGCACTATTTGGAAGTGGAGAGCATTTGTTTTGACTATAATTCACGTGTTAGGGTCAAAAACACATTGTGGGTCAAAACATGCTTTTCTCGCTCTGAAAAGCATTTTGCACGCATAAAAACTGGAAAAGTGAATAACTCAGTCACTTTCAATGCAAACGTGTAACTGAGCTTAAATAGGGTTATTTATGCCATCGCGCACCATTTGGAAGTGGAGAGCAGTTGTTTTGACTATAATTCACGTGTTAGGGTCAAAAACACATTGTGGGTCAAAACATGCTTTTCTCGCTCTGAAAAGCATTTTGTACGCATAAAAACTGGAAAAGTTGATAACTCAGTCCCTTTCAATGCAAACGTGTAACTGAGCTTAAATAGGGTTATTTATGCCATTGCGCACTATTTGGAAGTGGAGAGCATTTGTTTTGACTATAATTCACGTGTTAGGGTCAAAAACACATTGTGGGTCAAAACATGCTTTTCTCGCTCTGAAAAGCATTTTGCACGCATAAAAACTGGAAAAGTGAATAACTCAGTCACTTTCAATGCAAACGTGTAACTGAGCTTAAATAGGGTTATTTATGCCATTGCGCACCATTTGGAAGTGAAGAGCAGTTGTTTTGAGCACAATTCACGTGTCAGGGTCAAAAACACCTTTTTGGTCAAAAAGTGATTCTCTCGCTCTGAAAAGCACTTTGCACGCATAAAAACTGGAAAAGTGAATAACTCAGTCCCTTTCAATGCAAACGTGTAACTGAGCTTAAATAGGGTTATTTATGCCATCGCGCACCATTTGGAAGTGGAGAGCAGTTGTTTTGACTATAATTCACGTGTTAGGGTCAAAAACACATTGTGGGTCAAAACATGTTTTTCTCGCTCTGAAAAGCATTTTGCACGCATAAAAACTGGAAAAGTGAATAACTCAGTCACTTTCAATGCAAACGTGTAACTGAGCTTAAATAGGGTTATTTATGCCATTGCGCACCATTTGGAAGTGGAGAGCATTAGTTTTGAGCATAATTCACGTGTTAGGGTCAAAAACACATTGTGGGTCAAAACATGCTTTTCTCGCTCTGAAAAGCATTTTGCACGCATAAAAACTGGAAAAGTTGATAACTCAGTCCCTTTCAATGCAAACGTGTAACTGAGCTTAAATAGGGTTATTTATGCCATTGCGCACCATTTGGAAGTGAAGAGCAGTTGTTTTGAGCACAATTCACGTGTCAGGGTCAAAAACACCTTTTTGGTCAAAAAGTGATTCTCTCGCTCTGAAAAGCACTTTGCACGCATAAAAACTGGAAAAGTGAATAACTCAGTCCCTTTCAATGCAAACGTGTAACTGAGCTTAAATAGGGTTATTTATGCCAATGCGCACTATTTGGAAGTGGAGAGCATTTGTTTTGACTATAATTCACGTGTTAGGGTCAAAAACACATTGTGGGTCAAAACATGCTTTTCTCGCTCTGAAAAGCATTTTGCACGCATAAAAACTGGAAAAGTTGATAACTCAGTCCCTTTCAATTCAAACGTGTAACTGAGCTTAAATAGGGTTATTTATGCCAATGCGCACTATTTGGAAGTGGAGAGCATTTGTTTTGACTATAATTCACGTGTTAGGGTCAAAAACACATTGTGGGTCAAAACATGCTTTTCTCGCTCTGAAAAGCATTTTGCACGCATAAAAACTGGAAAAGTTGATAACTCAGTCCCTTTCAATTCAAACGTGTAACTGAGCTTAAATAGGGTTATTTATGCCAATGCGCACTATTTGGAAGTGGAGAGCATTTGTTTTGACTATAATTCACGTGTTAGGGTCAAAAACACATTGTGGGTCAAAACATGCTTTTCTCGCTCTGAAAAGCATTTTGCACGCGTAAAAACTGGAAAAGTGAATAACTCAGTCACTTTCAATGCAAACGTGTAACTGAGCTTAAATAGGGTTATTTATGCCATTGCGCACCATTTGGAAGTGAAGAGCAGTTGTTTTGAGCACAATTCACGTGTCAGGGTCAAAAACACCTTTTTGGTCAAAAAGTGATTCTCTCGCTCTGAAAAGCACTTTGCACGCATAAAAACTGGAAAAGTGAATAACTCAGTCCCTTTCAATGCAAACGTGTAACTGAGCTTAAATAGGGTTATTTATGCCATCGCGCACCATTTGGAAGTGGAGTGCAGTTGTTTTGACAATAATTCACGTGTTAGGGTCAAAAACACATTGTGGGTCAAAACATGCTTTTCTCGCTCCGAAAAGCATTTTGCACGCATAAAAACTGGAAAAGTTGATAACTCAGTCCCTTTCAATTCAAACGTGTAACTGAGCTTAAATAGGGTTATTTATGCCAATGCGCACTATTTGGAAGTGGAGAGCATTTGTTTTGACTATAATTCACGTGTTAGGGTCAAAAACACATTGTGGGTCAAAACATGCTTTTCTCGCTCTGAAAAGCATTTTGCACGCATAAAAACTGGAAAAGTGAATAACTCAGTCACTTTCAATGCAAACGTGTAACTGAGCTTAAATAGGGTTATTTATGCCATTGCGCACCATTTGGAAGTGAAGAGCAGTTGTTTTGAGCACAATTCACGTGTCAGGGTCAAAAACACCTTTTTGGTCAAAAAGTGATTCTCTCGCTCTGAAAAGCACTTTGCACGCATAAAAACTGGAAAAGTGAATAACTCAGTCCCTTTCAATGCAAACGTGTAACTGAGCTTAAATAGGGTTATTTATGCCATCGCGCACCATTTGGAAGTGGAGTGCAGTTGTTTTGACAATAATTCACGTGTTAGGGTCAAAAACACATTGTGGGTCAAAACATGCTTTTCTCGCTCTGAAAAGCATTTTGCACGCATAAAAACTGGAAAAGTGAATAACTCAGTCACTTTCAATGCAAACGTGTAACTGAGCTTGAATAGGGTTATTTATGCCATCGCGCACCATTTGGAAGTGGAGAGCAGTTGTTTTGACTATAATTCACGTGTTAGGGTCAAAAACACATTGTGGGTCAAAACATGCTTTTCTCGCTCTGAAAAGCATTTTGCACGCATAAAAACTGGAAAAGTTGATAACTCAGTCCCTTTCAATTCAAACGTGTAACTGAGCTTAAATAGGGTTATTTATGCCATTGCGCACTATTTGGAAGTGGAGAGCATTTGTTTTGACTATAATTCACGTGTTAGGGTCAAAAACACATTGTGGGTCAAAACATGCTTTTCTCGCTCTGAAAAGCATTTTGCACGCATAAAAACTGGAAAAGTTGATAACTCAGTCCCTTTCAATGCAAACGTGTAACTGAGCTTAAATAGGGTTATTTATGCCATTGCGCACCATTTGGAAGTGAAGAGCAGTTGTTTTGAGCACAATTCACGTGTCAGGGTCAAAAACACCTTTTTGGTCAAAAAGTGATTCTCTCGCTCTGAAAAGCACTTTGCACGCATAAAAACTGGAAAAGTGAATAACTCAGTCCCTTTCAATGCAAACGTGTAACTGAGCTTAAATAGGGTTATTTATGCCATCGCGCACCATTTGGAAGTGGAGTGCAGTTGTTTTGACTATAATTCACGTGTTAGGGTCAAAAACACATTGTGGGTCAAAACATGCTTTTCTCGCTCTGAAAAGCATTTTGCACGCATAAAAACTGGAAAAGTTGATAACTCAGTCCCTTTCAATTCAAACGTGTAACTGAGCTTAAATAGGGTTATTTATGCCAATGCGCACTATTTGGAAGTGGAGAGCATTTGTTTTGACTATAATTCACGTGTTAGGGTCAAAAACACATTGTGGGTCAAAACATGCTTTTCTCGCTCTGAAAAGCATTTTGCACGCATAAAAACTGGAAAAGTGAATAACTCAGTCACTTTCAATGCAAACGTGTAACTGAGCTTAAATAGGGTTATTTATGCCATTGCGCACCATTTGGAAGTGAAGAGCAGTTGTTTTGAGCACAATTCACGTGTCAGGGTCAAAAACACATTGTGGGTCAAAACATGCTTTTCTCGCTCTGAAAAGCATTTTGCACCCATAAAAACTGGAAAAGTTGATAACTCAGTCCCTTTCAATGCAAACGTGTAACTGAGCTTAAATAGGGTTATTTATGCCATCGCGCACCATTTGGAAGTGGAGAGCAGTTGTTTTGACTATAATTCACGTGTTAGGGTCAAAAACACATTGTGGGTCAAAACATGCTTTTCTCGCTCTGAAAAGCATTTTGCACGCATAAAAACTGGAAATGTTGATAACTCAGTCCCTTTCAATGCAAACGTGTAACTGAGCTTAAATAGGGTTATTTATGCCATTGCGCACTATTTGGAAGTGGAGAGCATTTGTTTTGACTATAATTCACGTGTTAGGGTCAAAAACACATTGTGGGTCAAAACATGCTTTTCTCGCTCTGAAAAGCATTTTGCACGCATAAAAACTGGAAAAGTGAATAACTCAGTCACTTTCAATGCAAACGTGTAACTGAGCTTAAATAGGGTTATTTATGCCATCGCGCACCATTTGGAAGTGGAGAGCAGTTGTTTTGACTATAATTCACGTGTTAGGGTCAAAAACACATTGTGGGTCAAAACATGCTTTTCTCGCTCTGAAAAGCATTTTGTACGCATAAAAACTGGAAAAGTTGATAACTCAGTCCCTTTCAATGCAAACGTGTAACTGAGCTTAAATAGGGTTATTTATGCCATTGCGCACTATTTGGAAGTGGAGAGCATTTGTTTTGACTATAATTCACGTGTTAGGGTCAAAAACACATTGTGGGTCAAAACATGCTTTTCTCGCTCTGAAAAGCATTTTGCACGCATAAAAACTGGAAAAGTGAATAACTCAGTCACTTTCAATGCAAACGTGTAACTGAGCTTAAATAGGGTTATTTATGCCATTGCGCACCATTTGGAAGTGAAGAGCAGTTGTTTTGAGCACAATTCACGTGTCAGGGTCAAAAACACCTTTTTGGTCAAAAAGTGATTCTCTCGCTCTGAAAAGCACTTTGCACGCATAAAAACTGGAAAAGTGAATAACTCAGTCCCTTTCAATGCAAACGTGTAACTGAGCTTAAATAGGGTTATTTATGCCATCGCGCACCATTTGGAAGTGGAGAGCAGTTGTTTTGACTATAATTCACGTGTTAGGGTCAAAAACACATTGTGGGTCAAAACATGTTTTTCTCGCTCTGAAAAGCATTTTGCACGCATAAAAACTGGAAAAGTGAATAACTCAGTCACTTTCAATGCAAACGTGTAACTGAGCTTAAATAGGGTTATTTATGCCATTGCGCACCATTTGGAAGTGGAGAGCATTAGTTTTGAGCATAATTCACGTGTTAGGGTCAAAAACACATTGTGGGTCAAAACATGCTTTTCTCGCTCTGAAAAGCATTTTGCACGCATAAAAACTGGAAAAGTTGATAACTCAGTCCCTTTCAATGCAAACGTGTAACTGAGCTTAAATAGGGTTATTTATGCCATTCCGCACCATTTGGAAGTGAAGAGCAGTTGTTTTGAGCACAATTCACGTGTCAGGGTCAAAAACACCTTTTTGGTCAAAAAGTGATTCTCTCGCTCTGAAAAGCACTTTGCACGCATAAAAACTGGAAAAGTGAATAACTCAGTCACTTTCAATGCAAACGTGTAACTGAGCTTAAATAGGGTTATTTATGCCATCGCGCACCATTTGGAAGTGGAGTGCAGTTGTTTTGACTATAATTCACGTGTTAGGGTCAAAAACACATTGTGGGTCAAAACATGCTTTTCTCGCTCTGAAAAGCATTTTGCACGCATAAAAACTGGAAAAGTTGATAACTCAGTCCCTTTCAATGCAAACGTGTAACTGAGCTTAAATAGGGTTATTTATGCCATCGCGCACCATTTGGAAGTGGAGAGCAGTTGTTTTGACTATAATTCACGTGTTAGGGTCAAAAACACATTGTGGGTCAAAACATGCTTTTCTCGCTCTGAAAAGCATTTTGCACGCATAAAAACTGGAAAAGTTGATAACTCAGTCCCTTTCAATTCAAACGTGTAACTGAGCTTAAATAGGGTTATTTATGCCATCGCGCACCATTTGGAAGTGGAGTGCAGTTGTTTTGACTATAATTCACGTGTTAGGGTCAAAAACACATTGTGGGTCAAAACATGCTTTTCTCGCTCTGAAAAGCATTTTGCACGCATAAAAACTGGAAAAGTTGATAACTCAGTCCCTTTCAATTCAAACGTGTAACTGAGCTTAAATAGGGTTATTTATGCCAATGCGCACTATTTGGAAGTGGAGAGCATTTGTTTTGACTATAATTCACGTGTTAGGGTCAAAAACACATTGTGGGTCAAAACATGCTTTTCTCGCTCTGAAAAGCATTTTGCACGCATAAAAACTGGAAAAGTGAATAACTCAGTCACTTTCAATGCAAACGTGTAACTGAGCTTAAATAGGGTTATTTATGCCATTGCGCACCATTTGGAAGTGAAGAGCAGTTGTTTTGAGCACAATTCACGTGTCAGGGTCAAAAACACATTGTGGGTCAAAACATGCTTTTCTCGCTCTGAAAAGCATTTTGCACCCATAAAAACTGGAAAAGTTGATAACTCAGTCCCTTTCAATGCAAACGTGTAACTGAGCTTAAATAGGGTTATTTATGCCATCGCGCACCATTTGGAAGTGGAGAGCAGTTGTTTTGACTATAATTCACGTGTTAGGGTCAAAAACACATTGTGGGTCAAAACATGCTTTTCTCGCTCTGAAAAGCATTTTGCACGCATAAAAACTGGAAATGTTGATAACTCAGTCCCTTTCAATGCAAACGTGTAACTGAGCTTAAATAGGGTTATTTATGCCATTGCGCACTATTTGGAAGTGGAGAGCATTTGTTTTGACTATAATTCACGTGTTAGGGTCAAAAACACATTGTGGGTCAAAACATGCTTTTCTCGCTCTGAAAAGCATTTTGCACGCATAAAAACTGGAAAAGTGAATAACTCAGTCACTTTCAATGCAAACGTGTAACTGAGCTTAAATAGGGTTATTTATGCCATCGCGCACCATTTGGAAGTGGAGAGCAGTTGTTTTGACTATAATTCACGTGTTAGGGTCAAAAACACATTGTGGGTCAAAACATGCTTTTCTCGCTCTGAAAAGCATTTTGTACGCATAAAAACTGGAAAAGTTGATAACTCAGTCCCTTTCAATGCAAACGTGTAACTGAGCTTAAATAGGGTTATTTATGCCATTGCGCACTATTTGGAAGTGGAGAGCATTTGTTTTGACTATAATTCACGTGTTAGGGTCAAAAACACATTGTGGGTCAAAACATGCTTTTCTCGCTCTGAAAAGCATTTTGCACGCATAAAAACTGGAAAAGTGAATAACTCAGTCACTTTCAATGCAAACGTGTAACTGAGCTTAAATAGGGTTATTTATGCCATTGCGCACCATTTGGAAGTGAAGAGCAGTTGTTTTGAGCACAATTCACGTGTCAGGGTCAAAAACACCTTTTTGGTCAAAAAGTGATTCTCTCGCTCTGAAAAGCACTTTGCACGCATAAAAACTGGAAAAGTGAATAACTCAGTCCCTTTCAATGCAAACGTGTAACTGAGCTTAAATAGGGTTATTTATGCCAATGCGCACTATTTGGAAGTGGAGAGCATTTGTTTTGACTATAATTCACGTGTTAGGGTCAAAAACACATTGTGGGTCAAAACATGCTTTTCTCGCTCTGAAAAGCATTTTGCACGCATAAAAACTGGAAAAGTTGATAACTCAGTCCCTTTCAATTCAAACGTGTAACTGAGCTTAAATAGGGTTATTTATGCCAATGCGCACTATTTGGAAGTGGAGAGCATTTGTTTTGACTATAATTCACGTGTTAGGGTCAAAAACACATTGTGGGTCAAAACATGCTTTTCTCGCTCTGAAAAGCATTTTGCACGCATAAAAACTGGAAAAGTTGATAACTCAGTCCCTTTCAATTCAAACGTGTAACTGAGCTTAAATAGGGTTATTTATGCCAATGCGCACTATTTGGAAGTGGAGAGCATTTGTTTTGACTATAATTCACGTGTTAGGGTCAAAAACACATTGTGGGTCAAAACATGCTTTTCTCGCTCTGAAAAGCATTTTGCACGCGTAAAAACTGGAAAAGTGAATAACTCAGTCACTTTCAATGCAAACGTGTAACTGAGCTTAAATAGGGTTATTTATGCCATTGCGCACCATTTGGAAGTGAAGAGCAGTTGTTTTGAGCACAATTCACGTGTCAGGGTCAAAAACACCTTTTTGGTCAAAAAGTGATTCTCTCGCTCTGAAAAGCACTTTGCACGCATAAAAACTGGAAAAGTGAATAACTCAGTCCCTTTCAATGCAAACGTGTAACTGAGCTTAAATAGGGTTATTTATGCCATCGCGCACCATTTGGAAGTGGAGTGCAGTTGTTTTGACAATGATTCACGTGTTAGGGTCAAAAACACATTGTGGGTCAAAACATGCTTTTCTCGCTCCGAAAAGCATTTTGCACGCATAAAAACTGGAAAAGTTGATAACTCAGTCCCTTTCAATTCAAACGTGTAACTGAGCTTAAATAGGGTTATTTATGCCAATGCGCACTATTTGGAAGTGGAGAGCATTTGTTTTGACTATAATTCACGTGTTAGGGTCAAAAACACATTGTGGGTCAAAACATGCTTTTCTCGCTCTGAAAAGCATTTTGCACGCATAAAAACTGGAAAAGTGAATAACTCAGTCACTTTCAATGCAAACGTGTAACTGAGCTTAAATAGGGTTATTTATGCCATTGCGCACCATTTGGAAGTGAAGAGCAGTTGTTTTGAGCACAATTCACGTGTCAGGGTCAAAAACACCTTTTTGGTCAAAAAGTGATTCTCTCGCTCTGAAAAGCACTTTGCACGCATAAAAACTGGAAAAGTGAATAACTCAGTCCCTTTCAATGCAAACGTGTAACTGAGCTTAAATAGGGTTATTTATGCCATCGCGCACCATTTGGAAGTGGAGTGCAGTTGTTTTGACAATAATTCACGTGTTAGGGTCAAAAACACATTGTGGGTCAAAACATGCTTTTCTCGCTCTGAAAAGCATTTTGCACGCATAAAAACTGGAAAAGTGAATAACTCAGTCACTTTCAATGCAAACGTGTAACTGAGCTTAAATAGGGTTATTTATGCCAATGCGCACTATTTGGAAGTGGAGAGCATTTGTTTTGACTATAATTCACGTGTTAGGGTCAAAAACACATTGTGGGTCAAAACATGCTTTTCTCGCTCTGAAAAGCATTTTGCACGCATAAAAACTGGAAAAGTGAATAACTCAGTCACTTTCAATGCAAACGTGTAACTGAGCTTAAATAGGGTTATTTATGCCATTGCGCACCATTTGGAAGTGAAGAGCAGTTGTTTTGAGCACAATTCACGTGTCAGGGTCAAAAACACCTTTTTGGTCAAAAAGTGATTCTCTCGCTCTGAAAAGCACTTTGCACGCATAAAAACTGGAAAAGTGAATAACTCAGTCCCTTTCAATGCAAACGTGTAACTGAGCTTAAATAGGGTTATTTATGCCATCGCGCACCATTTGGAAGTGGAGTGCAGTTGTTTTGACAATAATTCACGTGTTAGGGTCAAAAACACATTGTGGGTCAAAACATGCTTTTCTCGCTCTGAAAAGCATTTTGCACGCATAAAAACTGGAAAAGTGAATAACTCAGTCACTTTCAATGCAAACGTGTAACTGAGCTTGAATAGGGTTATTTATGCCATCGCGCACCATTTGGAAGTGGAGAGCAGTTGTTTTGACTATAATTCACGTGTTAGGGTCAAAAACACATTGTGGGTCAAAACATGCTTTTCTCGCTCTGAAAAGCATTTTGCACGCATAAAAACTGGAAAAGTTGATAACTCAGTCCCTTTCAATTCAAACGTGTAACTGAGCTTAAATAGGGTTATTTATGCCATTGCGCACTATTTGGAAGTGGAGAGCATTTGTTTTGACTATAATTCACGTGTTAGGGTCAAAAACACATTGTGGGTCAAAACATGCTTTTCTCGCTCTGAAAAGCATTTTGCACGCATAAAAACTGGAAAAGTTGATAACTCAGTCCCTTTCAATGCAAACGTGTAACTGAGCTTAAATAGGGTTATTTATGCCATTGCGCACCATTTGGAAGTGAAGAGCAGTTGTTTTGAGCACAATTCACGTGTCAGGGTCAAAAACACCTTTTTGGTCAAAAAGTGATTCTCTCGCTCTGAAAAGCACTTTGCACGCATAAAAACTGGAAAAGTGAATAACTCAGTCCCTTTCAATGCAAACGTGTAACTGAGCTTAAATAGGGTTATTTATGCCATCGCGCACCATTTGGAAGTGGAGTGCAGTTGTTTTGACTATAATTCACGTGTTAGGGTCAAAAACACATTGTGGGTCAAAACATGCTTTTCTCGCTCTGAAAAGCATTTTGCACGCATAAAAACTGGAAAAGTTGATAACTCAGTCCCTTTCAATTCAAACGTGTAACTGAGCTTAAATAGGGTTATTTATGCCAATGCGCACTATTTGGAAGTGGAGAGCATTTGTTTTGACTATAATTCACGTGTTAGGGTCAAAAACACATTGTGGGTCAAAACATGCTTTTCTCGCTCTGAAAAGCATTTTGCACGCATAAAAACTGGAAAAGTTGATAACTCAGTCCCTTTCAATTCAAACGTGTAACTGAGCTTAAATAGGGTTATTTATGCCAATGCGCACTATTTGGAAGTGGAGAGCATTTGTTTTGACTATAATTCACGTGTTAGGGTCAAAAACACATTGTGGGTCAAAACATGCTTTTCTCGCTCTGAAAAGCATTTTGCACGCGTAAAAACTGGAAAAGTGAATAACTCAGTCACTTTCAATGCAAACGTGTAACTGAGCTTAAATAGGGTTATTTATGCCATTGCGCACCATTTGGAAGTGAAGAGCAGTTGTTTTGAGCACAATTCACGTGTCAGGGTCAAAAACACCTTTTTGGTCAAAAAGTGATTCTCTCGCTCTGAAAAGCACTTTGCACGCATAAAAACTGGAAAAGTGAATAACTCAGTCCCTTTCAATGCAAACGTGTAACTGAGCTTAAATAGGGTTATTTATGCCAATGCGCACTATTTGGAAGTGGAGAGCATTTGTTTTGACTATAATTCACGTGTTAGGGTCAAAAACACATTGTGGGTCAAAACATGCTTTTCTCGCTCTGAAAAGCATTTTGCACGCATAAAAACTGGAAAAGTTGATAACTCAGTCCCTTTCAATTCAAACGTGTAACTGAGCTTAAATAGGGTTATTTATGCCAATGCGCACTATTTGGAAGTGGAGAGCATTTGTTTTGACTATAATTCACGTGTTAGGGTCAAAAACACATTGTGGGTCAAAACATGCTTTTCTCGCTCTGAAAAGCATTTTGCACGCATAAAAACTGGAAAAGTTGATAACTCAGTCCCTTTCAATTCAAACGTGTAACTGAGCTTAAATAGGGTTATTTATGCCAATGCGCACTATTTGGAAGTGGAGAGCATTTGTTTTGACTATAATTCACGTGTTAGGGTCAAAAACACATTGTGGGTCAAAACATGCTTTTCTCGCTCTGAAAAGCATTTTGCACGCGTAAAAACTGGAAAAGTGAATAACTCAGTCACTTTCAATGCAAACGTGTAACTGAGCTTAAATAGGGTTATTTATGCCATCGCGCACCATTTGGAAGTGGAGTGCAGTTGTTTTGACTATAATTCACGTGTTAGGGTCAAAAACACATTGTGGGTCAAAACATGCTTTTCTCGCTCTGAAAAGCATTTTGCACGCATAAAAACTGGAAAAGTTGATAACTCAGTCCCTTTCAATGCAAACGTGTAACTGAGCTTAAATAGGGTTATTTATGCCATCGCGCACCATTTGGAAGTGGAGAGCAGTTGTTTTGACTATAATTCACGTGTTAGGGTCAAAAACACATTGTGGGTCAAAACATGCTTTTCTCGCTCTGAAAAGCATTTTGCACGCATAAAAACTGGAAAAGTTGATAACTCAGTCCCTTTCAATTCAAACGTGTAACTGAGCTTAAATAGGGTTATTTATGCCAATGCGCACTATTTGGAAGTGGAGAGCATTTGTTTTGACTATAATTCACGTGTTAGGGTCAAAAACACATTGTGGGTCAAAACATGCTTTTCTCGCTCTGAAAAGCATTTTGCACGCATAAAAACTGGAAAAGTTGATAACTCAGTCCCTTTCAATTCAAACGTGTAACTGAGCTTAAATAGGGTTATTTATGCCAATGCGCACTATTTGGAAGTGGAGAGCATTTGTTTTGACTATAATTCACGTGTTAGGGTCAAAAACACATTGTGGGTCAAAACATGCTTTTCTCGCTCTGAAAAGCATTTTGCACGCGTAAAAACTGGAAAAGTGAATAACTCAGTCACTTTCAATGCAAACGTGTAACTGAGCTTAAATAGGGTTATTTATGCCATTGCGCACCATTTGGAAGTGAAGAGCAGTTGTTTTGAGCACAATTCACGTGTCAGGGTCAAAAACACCTTTTTGGTCAAAAAGTGATTCTCTCGCTCTGAAAAGCACTTTGCACGCATAAAAACTGGAAAAGTGAATAACTCAGTCCCTTTCAATGCAAACGTGTAACTGAGCTTAAATAGGGTTATTTATGCCAATGCGCACTATTTGGAAGTGGAGAGCATTTGTTTTGACTATAATTCACGTGTTAGGGTCAAAAACACATTGTGGGTCAAAACATGCTTTTCTCGCTCTGAAAAGCATTTTGCACGCATAAAAACTGGAAAAGTTGATAACTCAGTCCCTTTCAATTCAAACGTGTAACTGAGCTTAAATAGGGTTATTTATGCCAATGCGCACTATTTGGAAGTGGAGAGCATTTGTTTTGACTATAATTCACGTGTTAGGGTCAAAAACACATTGTGGGTCAAAACATGCTTTTCTCGCTCTGAAAAGCATTTTGCACGCATAAAAACTGGAAAAGTTGATAACTCAGTCCCTTTCAATTCAAACGTGTAACTGAGCTTAAATAGGGTTATTTATGCCAATGCGCACTATTTGGAAGTGGAGAGCATTTGTTTTGACTATAATTCACGTGTTAGGGTCAAAAACACATTGTGGGTCAAAACATGCTTTTCTCGCTCTGAAAAGCATTTTGCACGCGTAAAAACTGGAAAAGTGAATAACTCAGTCACTTTCAATGCAAACGTGTAACTGAGCTTAAATAGGGTTATTTATGCCATTGCGCACCATTTGGAAGTGAAGAGCAGTTGTTTTGAGCACAATTCACGTGTCAGGGTCAAAAACACCTTTTTGGTCAAAAAGTGATTCTCTCGCTCTGAAAAGCACTTTGCACGTGTGACCGGGTGAGCCATCTCCCTCCTGGTCACTGCATGATGCTCTGCCAGCAGTGCACAGGTTAATTGGGGGGCGGCGCTGCGTGCGTGATCTAAAGGTGTGTTGGGCACTACTCTCCCTCTTGACTCCACACTGCAGTGAGTCTGTCGGTCGGCGTGCATGCCCATGTCTCCGCGTCGCAATATTAAGGTAGGCATCCCGTGTCAACTGCAACTGCCAGGTTGTGTTCGTTTTATCGGGCCCTGGGGTTTCATCCTCCCGCTCCGTTGTACAGTACTTGGAGTGACGGTGAGCCGGAGGGGGCGAGCAGTTCGGTGGGCGCGTGCTTGGGTGCAGTAGAGCTCGGAGGTAGGCTGCTCGTTATTGTCTGCTGCTGCAGTTTCCTCTCTGCACTAGTTGTGACGCTCTCTCTCTTTCTCGCTGTACAGCGGGACGCGGTAACCAGCGTCTCCCACTCTCCCACTAGTGCTGCACTGATCCATTTGGCGTCCTGGTGTGTTCCAGTCATTGGCCACCACGACGAGGTCCGCTCCTGTCCTGGTTCGCGAAGCTGTCCTGGTTCGCGAAGCTGTCCTGGTTCGAGAATAATCAGACGGAGAAGCTCGTACTGGCTCGGGTCGCTATACGTGGCCGCAGCTTCGGTCCAGTGTGGACACAATTCCAAACGAGTGGCTCGCCTGTCTTGGTTGTGTTTTATGTAATTGCTGCTCCTCACGCAGCAATATAAATTTTTAATAATATATTCGTTTGTTTGACTTTTGATTTGTTTCTGTTCAGCCATTCATTGGGTTAAATTAGGATTTCGTTCTTTTGTTAAGTTGTTTATACATAAATTTGTATTATTTGGTTTTGATATTTCTTTTTTTTTTCTCTTTCTTTTTTTGTTTGTTGTTTGGCGTATTTGGTTGTGTTTTCTTTTTCGACAGGCGAGCCTCTCGAGTGGAGAGACTATTGAGGAGCCAGGACAGCAGCGGCCGTCCCAAGAACCAGACTTTGGTATTCTGAGTATTGGTAATACCTCACAGTCAGTATGGCGGATGAGGTGCAGCGACTTAGGGATTTAGTGTCACAACTAGAGGCAGACAACGAGCAGCTGCTTCAGGAGCGGGCTGCTTTCCGGGACGTGCCTGGCGGAGCTGCTGCAGGCCCCTCTGGTTCAGTTAGCCATGCCCCGTCTGCGAGTGCTGCTCCTGTCATGGAGCGGCTGGTTGTAGTTCCCAGGGACCGTAAATGCCCCGCGTTTAATGGGAAGACCGGCTTAGGGATAGCTGAGTGGACGGAGGAGATACGGGCATGCATGCGGGTTCGCCACCTTTCAGCAGCCGATCAGGCCCTCTTTGTTTTTGATCACTTGGAGGGAGAAGCCAGAGAGGAGATCAGGTTTAGGCCCCGTGTAGAGCGAGAAGATCCAGTTAAGGTTTTCGCTATTCTGAGGGAACTGTATGGCTGTGCACAGTCCTATGTAACATTGCAGCAGGCCTTTTTCTCCAGAAGGCAGCAGGAGGGGGAGTCTCTGCAGGAGTATTCCCTGGGCCTGATGGCTTTAATGGAGCAGGTTAAACAGTGCGCACCAGATGGTATACCTAATGCTGGGGATCTTCTGCGTGACCAATTTGTAGAGCATGCTCTTGACAGTTCTCTCCGTCGAACGCTTAAACAGTATGTCCGCAACAGGCCGACAGCTTCCTTGTTGGATGTACGTAGTGAGGCTATCAGATGGGAAAGGGAGGGCCAACCAGGTGGGTTTAGGGGGCGAAGTCATTCGGTACCATCAGCTTATGGTCTCCAGTATGGGGTGCAAAGTGATTCCCATTCACGTCATCCTATTGCTCCTCCCAGGTCGGAGATGAGTGATTTAATGGAAATCTTGAACCGTCAGCAGGCCCAGCTTGACCAGCTCACACAGACCATAGCTGCTTTGCAGGCCCCACGACCACCTGGAAATTTCGTTCGCAGGGGCCCTTTGATTTGTCGAAGGTGTCAACAGCCAGGCCACATCGCACGGGAGTGCCGGGGCCCAACTGTACCTCCTCGTTCACGGGCCAATTCTTTCAGTGGTGCGAACCTTCAGGTTCCCAGGACGGCCTCCTCAGCCCATCAGCCGGAAAACTGATGCCCTCTGAGTCGGCGGGCCTCCGCTCAGATGGGGAAATCAAGGGCTCACAGGAGGAGGTGGTCGCTGATTTGATGTCATCATGTCCAACAACTGATGTTGTGTTTAGTGGTGTTCATGTCCCTTGCTTGGTCGACACTGGGTCTATGGTGTCCACCATTACTGAGAGCTTCTTTCAACAGCAGTTCTCGTCTTGGGGCCAGGATCGGCTTCGGTCTTGCAATTGGCTGCGTCTGCGTGCCGCTAACGGGTTAGATATCCCCTATGTTGGTTACCTGGAGCTTGATGTTGCATTGTGTGGAAAGGTCATTCCTGGCTGTGGAGTGCTAGTTGTTAAAGACCCCCCCGGCACCGCATCGTCTGTCCCTGGCATCTTGGGGATGAACGTCATTCGCAAGTGTTACAGAGAGCTTTTTGGTACTAATGGTCCTTCCCTGTTTGCCTTGCCACCCGTGTCACATGTTCCAGGCCCGGTCTTTGAAGCTCTGCAGAAGTACCATCAGTCTTCGGTCAAAAAGCCAAGCCCGCACACGGGCACTGTGAGGGTCAGAGGTGAGAGGACGATACGAATACCTGGTGGGGTCCTTCAGCTCGTTGCCAGCACCTGCCCTGAGCAGGCCAGTGGCCAGGCTGTACTCTTCGAGCCGTCAGGTTCTGGTCTGCCATGCGGCCTGCTTGCTTCTCCCTGTCTTGTTCAGGTCACCCGAGGCACGGTCTACATCCCGGTGGTCAATGTGGGTACGACAGATGTTCTTCTACACCCTCGGACTTGTCTTGGTTCCCTCTGTGGTGCCCAGGTGATCAGTCTACCTCGGGGTGTGACTGAAGTCAATCCAATCACAGCCAGTGTTTCTGCCCAGGGAGACGCCAGTGTAGCCCAAGACGGGCTAGCATCTGTTGACTTGGGCATATTGCCTGAGGAAGACCAGAGGGAGGTGAGGTCATTGTTGCAGCGGTACCATTCAGTCTTTTCCACTCATGATGGTGACCTGGGGTGTTCAAATCTCATATCACACCACATACCACTGTTGGATGACGCACCAGTCCGGCAGCGTTACCGCCGCGTCCCTCCCTCTGAGTACGAAGAAGTAAAGTCTCACATTAACCAACTTCTTGAGGCCAAAATCATTAGGGGAAGTTGCAGTCCCTTTGCGTCGCCGATTGTTCTGGTCAGGAAGAAGGATGGTAAACTTCGATTGTGTGTAGACTATCGCTTGTTGAATGCTAAGACCCGGAAGGATGCGTTCCCTCTCCCTCGCATCGAGGAGAGTTTGGATTTGCTTTGTGGTGCTCGTTGGTTTTCCACGATAGATCTGGCTAGCGGGTACAACCAGGTTCCAGTTGCAGAGGACGACAAACCCAAAACAGCGTTCTGTACACCGTTTGGACTTTTTGAGTTTAATCGGATGCCATTTGGGTTATGCAATGCCCCGAGCACCTTTCAGCGGTTAATGCAGAGAATGTTCGGAGGCCAGCAAGGTCAGTCCTTGCTTCTTTACCTAGACGATATCATAGTCTTCTCCTCGTCGGTCAGTGAGCACTTGCAACGACTGGAGGCCGTTCTGGGCCGGCTCCAGCAAGAAGGCTTGAAAGTTAAGCGGGAGAAATGTGCATTCTTTCGGCAGCAGGTCAATTATTTGGGGCATGTCATCTCCAGCCAGGGTGTCTCCACCGACCCTGCTAAAATCGAGGCCGTGGCAGAGTGGCCACGACCACGTCAAGTGGTTGAGTTGCGGTCATTTCTTGGTTTCGTGAGTTACTACCGGCGTTTTGTAGAGGGCTTCGCAAAACTGGCTGCCCCCCTCCACAAGCTGGTGGCGACTCTTGCTGGCACGAAGTCTAGGAGAGGGTCAGGACAGGTCTTGGGTGATGCTTGGACATCCCACTGCGAGGAGAGTTTTGAGGCCCTTAAGTCTAGGCTGATTTCCGCTCCTGTGTTGAACTATGCCGATTTCTCACGTCCCTTCATTCTGGAGATTGATGCGAGTTATAGTGGTTTGGGGGCCGTCCTTTCCCAGGAGACAGAAAATGGCGTAAGACCGGTGGCTTATGCTAGCAGAGGCCTTCGGCCCACGGAGCGCAACATGAGCAACTACAGCTCGATGAAACTGGAGTTCTTGGCACTTAAGTGGGCCATGTCTGAAAAATTCCGTGACTATCTGCTGGGACACAAGTGTGTTGTCTTCACAGACAACAACCCACTGAGTCACCTTCGTTCGGCCAAGCTTGGGGCTACCGAGCAGCGATGGGCTTCACAGCTTGCCATCTTCGACTTTGAAATAAAGTATCGTTCAGGTCGCAGCAATAAAAATGCAGACGCACTCTCCCGTAAGCCTGAGGTTGTATCCAGCGCCAACGAACAACTTGCGCCTGGTACAGCAGTTCCCAAGGTCCTTCAGGAAGCGTCAGGTCCAGTGTCGGGGGTGACGCTGACCCAGTCCATCGTCTCTGTCCTCCCAGGCCATTCCACTGTCGACATTGGCTCCTTGCAGGAGGCTGATCCCCTCCTGAAGGAGGTCCTGTCTTTCTGGAAGAGACAAATCCAGCCTTCTGCAGCTGAACGGCGTCAGTTGTCACGAGCCGTCATGGCCGTGTTACGCCAGTGGGACCGCCTGGTTGAACATGAGGGGGTGCTGCATCGCCGGATCTTCCACCCTGATGGTGGAGAGGAGATTTTTCAGCTTCTCCTACCAGCCATTCTCAAAGAGGAAACCTTGACACAACTTCACCAACAGCATGGTCATCAGGGCGTTGAACGGACCACCGAATTGGTCAGGCGCCGTTGCTATTGGCCAGGAATGTCCTCAGACATAAAGAGATGGGTACAAGAATGCGAACGTTGTCAAGTTGCAAAAGACTCTGGCTCGACACCACATAGCTTCATGGGCCATTTGTTGGCATCCAGGCCAAACGAGATTGTGGCTGTGGATTTCACGCTGCTGGAACCTTCCCAGAGTGGCATTGAAAATGTTCTTGTCATGACCGATGTCTTTAGCAAATTCTCTATAGCTGTTCCCATCCGGGATCAGCAGGCTTCTACTGTTGCCCAGGTTTTGTTGAATGAATGGTTCTACCGATATGGTGTCCCGAGTCGCATTCACTCAGACCAAGGTCGTTGCTTTGAGAGTCGGTTGATCCAACAACTTTGCTGCTTGTATGGTGTCACCAAATCCCGCACCACTCCATACCATCCTGCTGGGAATGGGCAGTGCGAACGGTTCAATCGAACGCTCCATAATCTGCTTCGCACCCTACCAGCATCACGGAAACGGGACTGGGCCTCTTGCTTGCCACAGCTGCTTTTCAGCTATAACAGCACGCCTCATCAGGGAACCGGAGAATCCCCCTTCTTCTTGATGTTTGGGCGAGAGCCACAGCTCCCCATTGACTTCCTTCTCGGTCGGGTCAAGGACCCTGTTCCAGGCGAGGTACAGGATTGGATCATTGAGCATCAATCGAGACTCGAGATAGCATTCGAGGGTGCTAGGGAGCGGCTGTTAGCCGCTGCAGGCCGCCGAAAGGAGCGGCATGATCAGAAGGTCAGAGAGGTGCCACTCCAGGTCGGTCAGTTGGTATATGTGCGGGACCATGGTGTTAGGGGTCGGCACAAGATCCAGGACATCTGGAGTTCTTTGGTCTACCAAGTGGTGAAAGCTTCAGGTCAGGGAGCAGTTTACACAGTTGCTCCTGTGGAGGCTTTACATCAAGTGCGGACAGTACACCGTGACATGTTGAAGGCTATAGTCAGGCCAGAGCCACTTGCGCCACCTCTAGAGGGGCAACCTCCCCCAGCTTTGCTGGAAGCTGATAGCGACTCTTCTGCTGGTGATCTTTACCTGTTGGTTCCAGAAACCCCGTTGCCCCTCACCCCAGTAGTGCCAAGCTCAGTTGACCCCTCAGGCCACCTTTTGAGAGGCCGACAAGAAGGTGGGTCCAGCTCCGGTACAGCTCCACAGCTGGGAGGTCCTGGACCAGTCCCTTGGCGCTCACCTAGAGAGCAACCCAGTTTTAGTCAACAGGCTCCGCGTCGTACACCTCGTTCAACTGCTGGTCAGCACCCAAATGTCTATCGCCTTCCACGCTCTGCCGGTCAGGTAGATGACGTTGTTGGTGAGCGGCCCATGCTTAACGCTCAGTCTGCTTATTTTAGGCCTTGGAGCTGAGGTTTGGTCGAGGTTCATCGTTGGGGCACCGATGAAAATAAAGGGGGGGTAGATGTGACCGGGTGAGCCATCTCCCTCCTGGTCACTGCATGATGCTCTGCCAGCAGTGCACAGGTTAATTGGGGGGCGGCGCTGCGTGCGTGATCTAAAGCAGGTGTGTTGGGCACTACTCTCCCTCTTGACTCCACACTGCAGTGAGTCTGTCGGTCGGCGTGCATGCCCATGTCTCCGCGTCGCAATATTAAGGTAGGCATCCCGTGTCAACTGCAACTGCCAGGTTGTGTTCGTTTTATCGGGCCCTGGGGTTTCATCCTCCCGCTCCGTTGTACAGTACTTGGAGTGACGGTGAGCCGGAGGGGGCGAGCAGTTCGGTGGGCGCGTGCTTGGGTGCAGTAGAGCTCGGAGGTAGGCTGCTCGTTATTGTCTGCTGCTGCAGTTTCCTCTCTGCACTAGTTGTGACGCTCTCTCTCTTTCTCGCTGTACAGCGGGACGCGGTAACCAGCGTCTCCCACTCTCCCACTAGTGCTGCACTGATCCATTTGGCGTCCTGGTGTGTTCCAGTCATTGGCCACCACGACGAGGTCCGCTCCTGTCCTGGTTCGCGAAGCTGTCCTGGTTCGCGAAGCTGTCCTGGTTCGAGAATAATCAGACGGAGAAGCTCGTACTGGCTCGGGTCGCTATACGTGGCCGCAGCTTCGGTCCAGTGTGGACACAATTCCAAACGAGTGGCTCGCCTGTCTTGGTTGTGTTTTATGTAATTGCTGCTCCTCACGCAGCAATATAAATTTTTAATAATATATTCGTTTGTTTGACTTTTGATTTGTTTCTGTTCAGCCATTCATTGGGTTAAATTAGGATTTCGTTCTTTTGTTAAGTTGTTTATACATAAATTTGTATTATTTGGTTTTGATATTTCTTTTTGTTAATAATTGTAATTGATTTCCCTTTCTTTTAACTGAGAGGTCCCAGATGTCCCCACACTGTGCCTGATCGTAATTTGTGTTTTCTTGTTTTGTACCATAGGTGCTGGGTCCCAGCGAGCGGCAGCCCTTCCCTGGTGGTGGTGTTTGACACAGTTTTGTTGCAGTGCACTGGTGGTTTTAGTTTGCATTTATCCCCTTTTGAGTTTCCTGCCGCCGTGGTAAGCCCAGCCCTGATTGGTGTCTTTTGGTTTAGTTTGCCAGTGTGGTGGTCCCATCTGGGTGCCCTTGTTCTCCCCCTGCATTACTTAGTTTTGTTATTTTAATAATTGTTAAATAAAATTTTATTCTTTTTGAAACCACGACCTCTGGACCTTGTGTGATTCCGGACCTGTGTTGGCCTTTAGAGGGCTATTTCCTGGGGTAGAGTCCCAGGTGGCGTTGTTGGCAACCTACATCACACATACACACGCATACACCCTAACACCCGCTCCCGCCACACACGCATAAAAACTGGAAAAGTGAATAACTCAGTCCCTTTCAATGCAAACGTGTAACTGAGCTTAAATAGGGTTATTTATGCCAATGCGCACTATTTGGAAGTGGAGAGCATTTGTTTTGACTATAATTCACGTGTTAGGGTCAAAAACACATTGTGGGTCAAAACATGCTTTTCTCGCTCTGAAAAGCATTTTGCACGCATAAAAACTGGAAAAGTTGATAACTCAGTCCCTTTCAATTCAAACGTGTAACTGAGCTTAAATAGGGTTATTTATGCCAATGCGCACTATTTGGAAGTGGAGAGCATTTGTTTTGACTATAATTCACGTGTTAGGGTCAAAAACACATTGTGGGTCAAAACATGCTTTTCTCGCTCTGAAAAGCATTTTGCACGCATAAAAACTGGAAAAGTTGATAACTCAGTCCCTTTCAATTCAAACGTGTAACTGAGCTTAAATAGGGTTATTTATGCCAATGCGCACTATTTGGAAGTGGAGAGCATTTGTTTTGACTATAATTCACGTGTTAGGGTCAAAAACACATTGTGGGTCAAAACATGCTTTTCTCGCTCTGAAAAGCATTTTGCACGCGTAAAAACTGGAAAAGTGAATAACTCAGTCACTTTCAATGCAAACGTGTAACTGAGCTTAAATAGGGTTATTTATGCCATTGCGCACCATTTGGAAGTGAAGAGCAGTTGTTTTGAGCACAATTCACGTGTCAGGGTCAAAAACACCTTTTTGGTCAAAAAGTGATTCTCTCGCTCTGAAAAGCACTTTGCACGCATAAAAACTGGAAAAGTGAATAACTCAGTCCCTTTCAATGCAAACGTGTAACTGAGCTTAAATAGGGTTATTTATGCCATCGCGCACCATTTGGAAGTGGAGTGCAGTTGTTTTGACAATAATTCACGTGTTAGGGTCAAAAACACATTGTGGGTCAAAACATGCTTTTCTCGCTCCGAAAAGCATTTTGCACGCATAAAAACTGGAAAAGTTGATAACTCAGTCCCTTTCAATTCAAACGTGTAACTGAGCTTAAATAGGGTTATTTATGCCAATGCGCACTATTTGGAAGTGGAGAGCATTTGTTTTGACTATAATTCACGTGTTAGGGTCAAAAACACATTGTGGGTCAAAACATGCTTTTCTCGCTCTGAAAAGCATTTTGCACGCATAAAAACTGGAAAAGTGAATAACTCAGTCACTTTCAATGCAAACGTGTAACTGAGCTTAAATAGGGTTATTTATGCCATTGCGCACCATTTGGAAGTGAAGAGCAGTTGTTTTGAGCACAATTCACGTGTCAGGGTCAAAAACACCTTTTTGGTCAAAAAGTGATTCTCTCGCTCTGAAAAGCACTTTGCACGCATAAAAACTGGAAAAGTGAATAACTCAGTCCCTTTCAATGCAAACGTGTAACTGAGCTTAAATAGGGTTATTTATGCCATCGCGCACCATTTGGAAGTGGAGTGCAGTTGTTTTGACAATAATTCACGTGTTAGGGTCAAAAACACATTGTGGGTCAAAACATGCTTTTCTCGCTCTGAAAAGCATTTTGCACGCATAAAAACTGGAAAAGTTGATAACTCAGTCCCTTTCAATTCAAACGTGTAACTGAGCTTAAATAGGGTTATTTATGCCAATGCGCACTATTTGGAAGTGGAGAGCATTTGTTTTGACTATAATTCACGTGTTAGGGTCAAAAACACATTGTGGGTCAAAACATGCTTTTCTCGCTCTGAAAAGCATTTTGCACGCATAAAAACTGGAAAAGTTGATAACTCAGTCCCTTTCAATTCAAACGTGTAACTGAGCTTAAATAGGGTTATTTATGCCAATGCGCACTATTTGGAAGTGGAGAGCATTTGTTTTGACTATAATTCACGTGTTAGGGTCAAAAACACATTGTGGGTCAAAACATGCTTTTCTCGCTCTGAAAAGCATTTTGCACGCGTAAAAACTGGAAAAGTGAATAACTCAGTCACTTTCAATGCAAACGTGTAACTGAGCTTAAATAGGGTTATTTATGCCATTGCGCACCATTTGGAAGTGAAGAGCAGTTGTTTTGAGCACAATTCACGTGTCAGGGTCAAAAACACCTTTTTGGTCAAAAAGTGATTCTCTCGCTCTGAAAAGCACTTTGCACGCATAAAAACTGGAAAAGTGAATAACTCAGTCCCTTTCAATGCAAACGTGTAACTGAGCTTAAATAGGGTTATTTATGCCATCGCGCACCATTTGGAAGTGGAGTGCAGTTGTTTTGACAATAATTCACGTGTTAGGGTCAAAAACACATTGTGGGTCAAAACATGCTTTTCTCGCTCCGAAAAGCATTTTGCACGCATAAAAACTGGAAAAGTTGATAACTCAGTCCCTTTCAATTCAAACGTGTAACTGAGCTTAAATAGGGTTATTTATGCCAATGCGCACTATTTGGAAGTGGAGAGCATTTGTTTTGACTATAATTCACGTGTTAGGGTCAAAAACACATTGTGGGTCAAAACATGCTTTTCTCGCTCTGAAAAGCATTTTGCACGCATAAAAACTGGAAAAGTGAATAACTCAGTCACTTTCAATGCAAACGTGTAACTGAGCTTAAATAGGGTTATTTATGCCATTGCGCACCATTTGGAAGTGAAGAGCAGTTGTTTTGAGCACAATTCACGTGTCAGGGTCAAAAACACCTTTTTGGTCAAAAAGTGATTCTCTCGCTCTGAAAAGCACTTTGCACGCATAAAAACTGGAAAAGTGAATAACTCAGTCCCTTTCAATGCAAACGTGTAACTGAGCTTAAATAGGGTTATTTATGCCATCGCGCACCATTTGGAAGTGGAGTGCAGTTGTTTTGACAATAATTCACGTGTTAGGGTCAAAAACACATTGTGGGTCAAAACATGCTTTTCTCGCTCTGAAAAGCATTTTGCACGCATAAAAACTGGAAAAGTGAATAACTCAGTCACTTTCAATGCAAACGTGTAACTGAGCTTGAATAGGGTTATTTATGCCATCGCGCACCATTTGGAAGTGGAGAGCAGTTGTTTTGACTATAATTCACGTGTTAGGGTCAAAAACACATTGTGGGTCAAAACATGCTTTTCTCGCTCTGAAAAGCATTTTGCACGCATAAAAACTGGAAAAGTTGATAACTCAGTCCCTTTCAATTCAAACGTGTAACTGAGCTTAAATAGGGTTATTTATGCCATTGCGCACTATTTGGAAGTGGAGAGCATTTGTTTTGACTATAATTCACGTGTTAGGGTCAAAAACACATTGTGGGTCAAAACATGCTTTTCTCGCTCTGAAAAGCATTTTGCACGCATAAAAACTGGAAAAGTTGATAACTCAGTCCCTTTCAATGCAAACGTGTAACTGAGCTTAAATAGGGTTATTTATGCCATTGCGCACCATTTGGAAGTGAAGAGCAGTTGTTTTGAGCACAATTCACGTGTCAGGGTCAAAAACACCTTTTTGGTCAAAAAGTGATTCTCTCGCTCTGAAAAGCACTTTGCACGCATAAAAACTGGAAAAGTGAATAACTCAGTCCCTTTCAATGCAAACGTGTAACTGAGCTTAAATAGGGTTATTTATGCCATCGCGCACCATTTGGAAGTGGAGTGCAGTTGTTTTGACAATAATTCACGTGTTAGGGTCAAAAACACATTGTGGGTCAAAACATGCTTTTCTCGCTCTGAAAAGCATTTTGCACGCATAAAAACTGGAAAAGTGAATAACTCAGTCACTTTCAATGCAAACGTGTAACTGAGCTTGAATAGGGTTATTTATGCCATCGCGCACCATTTGGAAGTGGAGAGCAGTTGTTTTGACTATAATTCACGTGTTAGGGTCAAAAACACATTGTGGGTCAAAACATGCTTTTCTCGCTCTGAAAAGCATTTTGCACGCATAAAAACTGGAAAAGTTGATAACTCAGTCCCTTTCAATTCAAACGTGTAACTGAGCTTAAATAGGGTTATTTATGCCATTGCGCACTATTTGGAAGTGGAGAGCATTTGTTTTGACTATAATTCACGTGTTAGGGTCAAAAACACATTGTGGGTCAAAACATGCTTTTCTCGCTCTGAAAAGCATTTTGCACGCATAAAAACTGGAAAAGTTGATAACTCAGTCCCTTTCAATGCAAACGTGTAACTGAGCTTAAATAGGGTTATTTATGCCATTGCGCACTATTTGGAAGTGGAGAGCATTTGTTTTGACTATAATTCACGTGTTAGGGTCAAAAACACATTGTGGGTCAAAACATGCTTTTCTCGCTCTGAAAAGCATTTTGCACGCATAAAAACTGGAAAAGTGAATAACTCAGTCACTTTCAATGCAAACGTGTAACTGAGCTTAAATAGGGTTATTTATGCCATTGCGCACCATTTGGAAGTGAAGAGCAGTTGTTTTGAGCACAATTCACGTGTCAGGGTCAAAAACACATTGTGGGTCAAAACATGCTTTTCTCGCTCTGAAAAGCATTTTGCACCCATAAAAACTGGAAAAGTTGATAACTCAGTCCCTTTCAATGCAAACGTGTAACTGAGCTTAAATAGGGTTATTTATGCCATCGCGCACCATTTGGAAGTGGAGAGCAGTTGTTTTGACTATAATTCACGTGTTAGGGTCAAAAACACATTGTGGGTCAAAACATGCTTTTCTCGCTCTGAAAAGCATTTTGCACGCATAAAAACTGGAAATGTTGATAACTCAGTCCCTTTCAATGCAAACGTGTAACTGAGCTTAAATAGGGTTATTTATGCCATTGCGCACTATTTGGAAGTGGAGAGCATTTGTTTTGACTATAATTCACGTGTTAGGGTCAAAAACACATTGTGGGTCAAAACATGCTTTTCTCGCTCTGAAAAGCATTTTGCACGCATAAAAACTGGAAAAGTGAATAACTCAGTCACTTTCAATGCAAACGTGTAACTGAGCTTAAATAGGGTTATTTATGCCATCGCGCACCATTTGGAAGTGGAGAGCAGTTGTTTTGACTATAATTCACGTGTTAGGGTCAAAAACACATTGTGGGTCAAAACATGCTTTTCTCGCTCTGAAAAGCATTTTGTACGCATAAAAACTGGAAAAGTTGATAACTCAGTCCCTTTCAATGCAAACGTGTAACTGAGCTTAAATAGGGTTATTTATGCCATTGCGCACTATTTGGAAGTGGAGAGCATTTGTTTTGACTATAATTCACGTGTTAGGGTCAAAAACACATTGTGGGTCAAAACATGCTTTTCTCGCTCTGAAAAGCATTTTGCACGCATAAAAACTGGAAAAGTGAATAACTCAGTCACTTTCAATGCAAACGTGTAACTGAGCTTAAATAGGGTTATTTATGCCATTGCGCACCATTTGGAAGTGAAGAGCAGTTGTTTTGAGCACAATTCACGTGTCAGGGTCAAAAACACCTTTTTGGTCAAAAAGTGATTCTCTCGCTCTGAAAAGCACTTTGCACGCATAAAAACTGGAAAAGTGAATAACTCAGTCCCTTTCAATGCAAACGTGTAACTGAGCTTAAATAGGGTTATTTATGCCATCGCGCACCATTTGGAAGTGGAGAGCAGTTGTTTTGACTATAATTCACGTGTTAGGGTCAAAAACACATTGTGGGTCAAAACATGTTTTTCTCGCTCTGAAAAGCATTTTGCACGCATAAAAACTGGAAAAGTGAATAACTCAGTCACTTTCAATGCAAACGTGTAACTGAGCTTAAATAGGGTTATTTATGCCATTGCGCACAATTTGGAAGTGGAGAGCATTAGTTTTGAGCATAATTCACGTGTTAGGGTCAAAAACACATTGTGGGTCAAAACATGCTTTTCTCGCTCTGAAAAGCATTTTGCACGCATAAAAACTGGAAAAGTTGATAACTCAGTCCCTTTCAATGCAAACGTGTAACTGAGCTTAAATAGGGTTATTTATGCCATTCCGCACCATTTGGAAGTGAAGAGCAGTTGTTTTGAGCACAATTCACGTGTCAGGGTCAAAAACACCTTTTTGGTCAAAAAGTGATTCTCTCGCTCTGAAAAGCACTTTGCACGCATAAAAACTGGAAAAGTGAATAACTCAGTCACTTTCAATGCAAACGTGTAACTGAGCTTAAATAGGGTTATTTATGCCATCGCGCACCATTTGGAAGTGGAGAGCAGTTGTTTTGACTATAATTCACGTGTTAGGGTCAAAAACACATTGTGGGTCAAAACATGCTTTTCTCGCTCTGAAAAGCATTTTGCACGCATAAAAACTGGAAAAGTTGATAACTCAGTCCCTTTCAATTCAAACGTGTAACTGAGCTTAAATAGGGTTATTTATGCCAATGCGCACTATTTGGAAGTGGAGAGCATTTGTTTTGACTATAATTCACGTGTTAGGGTCAAAAACACATTGTGGGTCAAAACATGCTTTTCTCGCTCTGAAAAGCATTTTGCACGCATAAAAACTGGAAAAGTGAATAACTCAGTCACTTTCAATGCAAACGTGTAACTGAGCTTAAATAGGGTTATTTATGCCATTGCGCACCATTTGGAAGTGAAGAGCAGTTGTTTTGAGCACAATTCACGTGTCAGGGTCAAAAACACCTTTTTGGTCAAAAAGTGATTCTCTCGCTCTGAAAAGCACTTTGCACGCATAAAAACTGGAAAAGTGAATAACTCAGTCCCTTTCAATGCAAACGTGTAACTGAGCTTAA
The DNA here is from genome assembly GCF_964030765.1 of Micromesistius poutassou. NCBI lineage: Eukaryota > Metazoa > Chordata > Actinopteri > Gadiformes > Gadidae > Micromesistius > Micromesistius poutassou. The sequence goes on along the minus strand of NC_140290.1, from coordinate 126,727 downwards.
ATAGGGTTATTTATGCCATCGCGCACCATTTGGAAGTGGAGAGCAGTTGTTTTGACTATAATTCACGTGTTAGGGTCAAAAACACATTGTGGGTCAAAACATGCTTTTCTCGCTCTGAAAAGCATTTTGCACGCATAAAAACTGGAAAAGTTGATAACTCAGTCCCTTTCAATTCAAACGTGTAACTGAGCTTAAATAGGGTTATTTATGCCATTGCGCACTATTTGGAAGTGGAGAGCATTTGTTTTGACTATAATTCACGTGTTAGGGTCAAAAACACATTGTGGGTCAAAACATGCTTTTCTCGCTCTGAAAAGCATTTTGCACGCATAAAAACTGGAAAAGTTGATAACTCAGTCCCTTTCAATGCAAACGTGTAACTGAGCTTAAATAGGGTTATTTATGCCATTGCGCACTATTTGGAAGTGGAGAGCATTTGTTTTGACTATAATTCACGTGTTAGGGTCAAAAACACATTGTGGGTCAAAACATGCTTTTCTCGCTCTGAAAAGCATTTTGCACGCATAAAAACTGGAAAAGTTGATAACTCAGTCCCTTTCAATGCAAACGTGTAACTGAGCTTAAATAGGGTTATTTATGCCATTGCGCACTATTTGGAAGTGGAGAGCATTTGTTTTGACTATAATTCACGTGTTAGGGTCAAAAACACATTGTGGGTCAAAACATGCTTTTCTCGCTCTGAAAAGCATTTTGCACCCATAAAAACTGGAAAAGTTGATAACTCAGTCCCTTTCAATGCAAACGTGTAACTGAGCTTAAATAGGGTTATTTATGCCATCGCGCACCATTTGGAAGTGGAGAGCAGTTGTTTTGACTATAATTCACGTGTTAGGGTCAAAAACACATTGTGGGTCAAAACATGCTTTTCTCGCTCTGAAAAGCATTTTGCACGCATAAAAACTGGAAATGTTGATAACTCAGTCCCTTTCAATGCAAACGTGTAACTGAGCTTAAATAGGGTTATTTATGCCATTGCGCACTATTTGGAAGTGGAGAGCATTTGTTTTGACTATAATTCACGTGTTAGGGTCAAAAACACATTGTGGGTCAAAACATGCTTTTCTCGCTCTGAAAAGCATTTTGCACGCATAAAAACTGGAAAAGTGAATAACTCAGTCACTTTCAATGCAAACGTGTAACTGAGCTTAAATAGGGTTATTTATGCCATTGCGCACCATTTGGAAGTGAAGAGCAGTTGTTTTGAGCACAATTCACGTGTCAGGGTCAAAAACACCTTTTTGGTCAAAAAGTGATTCTCTCGCTCTGAAAAGCACTTTGCACGCATAAAAACTGGAAAAGTGAATAACTCAGTCCCTTTCAATGCAAACGTGTAACTGAGCTTAAATAGGGTTATTTATGCCATCGCGCACCATTTGGAAGTGGAGAGCAGTTGTTTTGACTATAATTCACGTGTTAGGGTCAAAAACACATTGTGGGTCAAAACATGCTTTTCTCGCTCTGAAAAGCATTTTGCACGCATAAAAACTGGAAAAGTTGATAACTCAGTCCCTTTCAATTCAAACGTGCAACTGAGCTTAAATAGGGTTATTTATGCCATTGCGCACTATTTGGAAGTGGAGAGCATTTGTTTTGACTATAATTCACGTGTTAGGGTCAAAAACACATTGTGGGTCAAAACATGCTTTTCTCGCTCTGAAAAGCATTTTGCACGCATAAAAACTGGAAAAGTTGATAACTCAGTCCCTTTCAATGCAAACGTGTAACTGAGCTTAAATAGGGTTATTTATGCCATTGCGCACTATTTGGAAGTGGAGAGCATTTGTTTTGACTATAATTCACGTGTTAGGGTCAAAAACACATTGTGGGTCAAAACATGCTTTTCTCGCTCTGAAAAGCATTTTGCACGCATAAAAACTGGAAAAGATGATAACTCAGTCCCTTTCAATGCAAACGTGTAACTGAGCTTAAATAGGGTTATTTATGCCATCGCGCACCATTTGGAAGTGGAGAGCAGTTGTTTTGACTATAATTCACGTGTTAGGGTCAAAAACACATTGTGGGTCAAAACATGCTTTTCTCGCTCTGAAAAGCATTTTGCACGCATAAAAACTGGAAAAGTGAATAACTCAGTCCCTTTCAATGCAAACGTGTAACTGAGCTTAAATAGGGTTATTTATGCCATCGCGCACCATTTGGAAGTGGAGAGCAGTTGTTTTGACTATAATTCACGTGTTAGGGTCAAAAACACATTGTGGGTCAAAACATGCTTTTCTCGCTCTGAAAAGCATTTTGCACGCATAAAAACTGGAAAAGTTGATAACTCAGTCCCTTTCAATTCAAACGTGTAACTGAGCTTAAATAGGGTTATTTATGCCATTGCGCACTATTTGGAAGTGGAGAGCATTTGTTTTGACTATAATTCACGTGTTAGGGTCAAAAACACATTGTGGGTCAAAACATGCTTTTCTCGCTCTGAAAAGCATTTTGCACGCATAAAAACTGGAAAAGTTGATAACTCAGTCCCTTTCAATTCAAACGTGTAACTGAGCTTAAATAGGGTTATTTATGCCAATGCGCACTATTTGGAAGTGGAGAGCATTTGTTTTGACTATAATTCACGTGTTAGGGTCAAAAACACATTGTGGGTCAAAACATGCTTTTCTCGCTCTGAAAAGCATTTTGCACGCATAAAAACTGGAAAAGTGAATAACTCAGTCCCTTTCAATGCAAACGTGTAACTGAGCTTAAATAGGGTTATTTATGCCATTGCGCACCATTTGGAAGTGAAGAGCAGTTGTTTTGAGCACAATTCACGTGTCAGGGTCAAAAACACCTTTTTGGTCAAAAAGTGATTCTCTCGCTCTGAAAAGCACTTTGCACGCATAAAAACTGGAAAAGTGAATAACTCAGTCCCTTTCAATGCAAACGTGTAACTGAGCTTAAATAGGGTTATTTATGCCATCGCGCACCATTTGGAAGTGGAGTGCAGTTGTTTTGACAATAATTCACGTGTTAGGGTCAAAAACACATTGTGGGTCAAAACATGCTTTTCTCGCTCTGAAAAGCATTTTGCACGCATAAAAACTGGAAAAGTGAATAACTCAGTCACTTTCAATGCAAACGTGTAACTGAGCTTAAATAGGGTTATTTATGCCATTGCGCACCATTTGGAAGTGGAGAGCATTAGTTTTGAGCATAATTCACGTGTTAGGGTCAAAAACACATTGTGGGTCAAAACATGCTTTTCTCGCTCTGAAAAGCATTTTGCACGCATAAAAACTGGAAAAGTTGATAACTCAGTCCCTTTCAATGCAAACGTGTAACTGAGCTTAAATAGGGTTATTTATGCCATTCCGCACCATTTGGAAGTGAAGAGCAGTTGTTTTGAGCACAATTCACGTGTCAGGGTCAAAAACACCTTTTTGGTCAAAAAGTGATTCTCTCGCTCTGAAAAGCACTTTGCACGCATAAAAACTGGAAAAGTGAATAACTCAGTCACTTTCAATGCAAACGTGTAACTGAGCTTAAATAGGGTTATTTATGCCATCGCGCACCATTTGGAAGTGGAGAGCAGTTGTTTTGACTATAATTCACGTGTTAGGGTCAAAAACACATTGTGGGTCAAAACATGCTTTTCTCGCTCTGAAAAGCATTTTGCACGCATAAAAACTGGAAAAGTTGATAACTCAGTCCCTTTCAATTCAAACGTGTAACTGAGCTTAAATAGGGTTATTTATGCCAATGCGCACTATTTGGAAGTGGAGAGCATTTGTTTTGACTATAATTCACGTGTTAGGGTCAAAAACACATTGTGGGTCAAAACATGCTTTTCTCGCTCTGAAAAGCATTTTGCACGCATAAAAACTGGAAAAGTGAATAACTCAGTCACTTTCAATGCAAACGTGTAACTGAGCTTAAATAGGGTTATTTATGCCATTGCGCACCATTTGGAAGTGAAGAGCAGTTGTTTTGAGCACAATTCACGTGTCAGGGTCAAAAACACCTTTTTGGTCAAAAAGTGATTCTCTCGCTCTGAAAAGCACTTTGCACGCATAAAAACTGGAAAAGTGAATAACTCAGTCCCTTTCAATGCAAACGTGTAACTGAGCTTAAATAGGGTTATTTATGCCATCGCGCACCATTTGGAAGTGGAGAGCAGTTGTTTTGACTATAATTCACGTGTTAGGGTCAAAAACACATTGTGGGTCAAAACATGCTTTTCTCGCTCTGAAAAGCATTTTGCACGCATAAAAACTGGAAAAGTTGATAACTCAGTCCCTTTCAATTCAAACGTGTAACTGAGCTTAAATAGGGTTATTTATGCCATTGCGCACTATTTGGAAGTGGAGAGCATTTGTTTTGACTATAATTCACGTGTTAGGGTCAAAAACACATTGTGGGTCAAAACATGCTTTTCTCGCTCTGAAAAGCATTTTGCACGCATAAAAACTGGAAAAGTTGATAACTCAGTCCCTTTCAATGCAAACGTGTAACTGAGCTTAAATAGGGTTATTTATGCCATTGCGCACTATTTGGAAGTGGAGAGCATTTGTTTTGACTATAATTCACGTGTTAGGGTCAAAAACACATTGTGGGTCAAAACATGCTTTTCTCGCTCTGAAAAGCATTTTGCACGCATAAAAACTGGAAAAGTTGATAACTCAGTCCCTTTCAATGCAAACGTGTAACTGAGCTTAAATAGGGTTATTTATGCCATTGCGCACTATTTGGAAGTGGAGAGCATTTGTTTTGACTATAATTCACGTGTTAGGGTCAAAAACACATTGTGGGTCAAAACATGCTTTTCTCGCTCTGAAAAGCATTTTGCACCCATAAAAACTGGAAAAGTTGATAACTCAGTCCCTTTCAATGCAAACGTGTAACTGAGCTTAAATAGGGTTATTTATGCCATCGCGCACCATTTGGAAGTGGAGAGCAGTTGTTTTGACTATAATTCACGTGTTAGGGTCAAAAACACATTGTGGGTCAAAACATGCTTTTCTCGCTCTGAAAAGCATTTTGCACGCATAAAAACTGGAAATGTTGATAACTCAGTCCCTTTCAATGCAAACGTGTAACTGAGCTTAAATAGGGTTATTTATGCCATTGCGCACTATTTGGAAGTGGAGAGCATTTGTTTTGACTATAATTCACGTGTTAGGGTCAAAAACACATTGTGGGTCAAAACATGCTTTTCTCGCTCTGAAAAGCATTTTGCACGCATAAAAACTGGAAAAGTGAATAACTCAGTCACTTTCAATGCAAACGTGTAACTGAGCTTAAATAGGGTTATTTATGCCATTGCGCACCATTTGGAAGTGAAGAGCAGTTGTTTTGAGCACAATTCACGTGTCAGGGTCAAAAACACCTTTTTGGTCAAAAAGTGATTCTCTCGCTCTGAAAAGCACTTTGCACGCATAAAAACTGGAAAAGTGAATAACTCAGTCCCTTTCAATGCAAACGTGTAACTGAGCTTAAATAGGGTTATTTATGCCATCGCGCACCATTTGGAAGTGGAGAGCAGTTGTTTTGACTATAATTCACGTGTTAGGGTCAAAAACACATTGTGGGTCAAAACATGCTTTTCTCGCTCTGAAAAGCATTTTGCACGCATAAAAACTGGAAAAGTTGATAACTCAGTCCCTTTCAATTCAAACGTGCAACTGAGCTTAAATAGGGTTATTTATGCCATTGCGCACTATTTGGAAGTGGAGAGCATTTGTTTTGACTATAATTCACGTGTTAGGGTCAAAAACACATTGTGGGTCAAAACATGCTTTTCTCGCTCTGAAAAGCATTTTGCACGCATAAAAACTGGAAAAGTTGATAACTCAGTCCCTTTCAATGCAAACGTGTAACTGAGCTTAAATAGGGTTATTTATGCCATTGCGCACTATTTGGAAGTGGAGAGCATTTGTTTTGACTATAATTCACGTGTTAGGGTCAAAAACACATTGTGGGTCAAAACATGCTTTTCTCGCTCTGAAAAGCATTTTGCACGCATAAAAACTGGAAAAGATGATAACTCAGTCCCTTTCAATGCAAACGTGTAACTGAGCTTAAATAGGGTTATTTATGCCATCGCGCACCATTTGGAAGTGGAGAGCAGTTGTTTTGACTATAATTCACGTGTTAGGGTCAAAAACACATTGTGGGTCAAAACATGCTTTTCTCGCTCTGAAAAGCATTTTGCACGCATAAAAACTGGAAAAGTGAATAACTCAGTCCCTTTCAATGCAAACGTGTAACTGAGCTTAAATAGGGTTATTTATGCCATCGCGCACCATTTGGAAGTGGAGAGCAGTTGTTTTGACTATAATTCACGTGTTAGGGTCAAAAACACATTGTGGGTCAAAACATGCTTTTCTCGCTCTGAAAAGCATTTTGCACGCATAAAAACTGGAAAAGTTGATAACTCAGTCCCTTTCAATTCAAACGTGTAACTGAGCTTAAATAGGGTTATTTATGCCATTGCGCACTATTTGGAAGTGGAGAGCATTTGTTTTGACTATAATTCACGTGTTAGGGTCAAAAACACATTGTGGGTCAAAACATGCTTTTCTCGCTCTGAAAAGCATTTTGCACGCATAAAAACTGGAAAAGTTGATAACTCAGTCCCTTTCAATTCAAACGTGTAACTGAGCTTAAATAGGGTTATTTATGCCAATGCGCACTATTTGGAAGTGGAGAGCATTTGTTTTGACTATAATTCACGTGTTAGGGTCAAAAACACATTGTGGGTCAAAACATGCTTTTCTCGCTCTGAAAAGCATTTTGCACGCATAAAAACTGGAAAAGTGAATAACTCAGTCCCTTTCAATGCAAACGTGTAACTGAGCTTAAATAGGGTTATTTATGCCATTGCGCACCATTTGGAAGTGAAGAGCAGTTGTTTTGAGCACAATTCACGTGTCAGGGTCAAAAACACCTTTTTGGTCAAAAAGTGATTCTCTCGCTCTGAAAAGCACTTTGCACGCATAAAAACTGGAAAAGTGAATAACTCAGTCCCTTTCAATGCAAACGTGTAACTGAGCTTAAATAGGGTTATTTATGCCATCGCGCACCATTTGGAAGTGGAGTGCAGTTGTTTTGACAATAATTCACGTGTTAGGGTCAAAAACACATTGTGGGTCAAAACATGCTTTTCTCGCTCTGAAAAGCATTTTGCACGCATAAAAACTGGAAAAGTGAATAACTCAGTCACTTTCAATGCAAACGTGTAACTGAGCTTAAATAGGGTTATTTATGCCATTGCGCACCATTTGGAAGTGGAGAGCATTAGTTTTGAGCATAATTCACGTGTTAGGGTCAAAAACACATTGTGGGTCAAAACATGCTTTTCTCGCTCTGAAAAGCATTTTGCACGCATAAAAACTGGAAAAGTTGATAACTCAGTCCCTTTCAATGCAAACGTGTAACTGAGCTTAAATAGGGTTATTTATGCCATTCCGCACCATTTGGAAGTGAAGAGCAGTTGTTTTGAGCACAATTCACGTGTCAGGGTCAAAAACACCTTTTTGGTCAAAAAGTGATTCTCTCGCTCTGAAAAGCACTTTGCACGCATAAAAACTGGAAAAGTGAATAACTCAGTCACTTTCAATGCAAACGTGTAACTGAGCTTAAATAGGGTTATTTATGCCATCGCGCACCATTTGGAAGTGGAGAGCAGTTGTTTTGACTATAATTCACGTGTTAGGGTCAAAAACACATTGTGGGTCAAAACATGCTTTTCTCGCTCTGAAAAGCATTTTGCACGCATAAAAACTGGAAAAGTTGATAACTCAGTCCCTTTCAATTCAAACGTGTAACTGAGCTTAAATAGGGTTATTTATGCCAATGCGCACTATTTGGAAGTGGAGAGCATTTGTTTTGACTATAATTCACGTGTTAGGGTCAAAAACACATTGTGGGTCAAAACATGCTTTTCTCGCTCTGAAAAGCATTTTGCACGCATAAAAACTGGAAAAGTGAATAACTCAGTCACTTTCAATGCAAACGTGTAACTGAGCTTAAATAGGGTTATTTATGCCATTGCGCACCATTTGGAAGTGAAGAGCAGTTGTTTTGAGCACAATTCACGTGTCAGGGTCAAAAACACCTTTTTGGTCAAAAAGTGATTCTCTCGCTCTGAAAAGCACTTTGCACGCATAAAAACTGGAAAAGTGAATAACTCAGTCCCTTTCAATGCAAACGTGTAACTGAGCTTAAATAGGGTTATTTATGCCATCGCGCACCATTTGGAAGTGGAGAGCAGTTGTTTTGACTATAATTCACGTGTTAGGGTCAAAAACACATTGTGGGTCAAAACATGCTTTTCTCGCTCTGAAAAGCATTTTGCACGCATAAAAACTGGAAAAGTTGATAACTCAGTCCCTTTCAATTCAAACGTGTAACTGAGCTTAAATAGGGTTATTTATGCCATTGCGCACTATTTGGAAGTGGAGAGCATTTGTTTTGACTATAATTCACGTGTTAGGGTCAAAAACACATTGTGGGTCAAAACATGCTTTTCTCGCTCTGAAAAGCATTTTGCACGCATAAAAACTGGAAAAGTTGATAACTCAGTCCCTTTCAATGCAAACGTGTAACTGAGCTTAAATAGGGTTATTTATGCCATTGCGCACTATTTGGAAGTGGAGAGCATTTGTTTTGACTATAATTCACGTGTTAGGGTCAAAAACACATTGTGGGTCAAAACATGCTTTTCTCGCTCTGAAAAGCATTTTGCACGCATAAAAACTGGAAAAGTTGATAACTCAGTCCCTTTCAATGCAAACGTGTAACTGAGCTTAAATAGGGTTATTTATGCCATTGCGCACTATTTGGAAGTGGAGAGCATTTGTTTTGACTATAATTCACGTGTTAGGGTCAAAAACACATTGTGGGTCAAAACATGCTTTTCTCGCTCTGAAAAGCATTTTGCACCCATAAAAACTGGAAAAGTTGATAACTCAGTCCCTTTCAATGCAAACGTGTAACTGAGCTTAAATAGGGTTATTTATGCCATCGCGCACCATTTGGAAGTGGAGAGCAGTTGTTTTGACTATAATTCACGTGTTAGGGTCAAAAACACATTGTGGGTCAAAACATGCTTTTCTCGCTCTGAAAAGCATTTTGCACGCATAAAAACTGGAAATGTTGATAACTCAGTCCCTTTCAATGCAAACGTGTAACTGAGCTTAAATAGGGTTATTTATGCCATTGCGCACTATTTGGAAGTGGAGAGCATTTGTTTTGACTATAATTCACGTGTTAGGGTCAAAAACACATTGTGGGTCAAAACATGCTTTTCTCGCTCTGAAAAGCATTTTGCACGCATAAAAACTGGAAAAGTGAATAACTCAGTCACTTTCAATGCAAACGTGTAACTGAGCTTAAATAGGGTTATTTATGCCATCGCGCACCATTTGGAAGTGGAGAGCAGTTGTTTTGACTATAATTCACGTGTTAGGGTCAAAAACACATTGTGGGTCAAAACATGCTTTTCTCGCTCTGAAAAGCATTTTGTACGCATAAAAACTGGAAAAGTTGATAACTCAGTCCCTTTCAATGCAAACGTGTAACTGAGCTTAAATAGGGTTATTTATGCCATTGCGCACTATTTGGAAGTGGAGAGCATTTGTTTTGACTATAATTCACGTGTTAGGGTCAAAAACACATTGTGGGTCAAAACATGCTTTTCTCGCTCTGAAAAGCATTTTGCACGCATAAAAACTGGAAAAGTGAATAACTCAGTCACTTTCAATGCAAACGTGTAACTGAGCTTAAATAGGGTTATTTATGCCATTGCGCACCATTTGGAAGTGAAGAGCAGTTGTTTTGAGCACAATTCACGTGTCAGGGTCAAAAACACCTTTTTGGTCAAAAAGTGATTCTCTCGCTCTGAAAAGCACTTTGCACGCATAAAAACTGGAAAAGTGAATAACTCAGTCCCTTTCAATGCAAACGTGTAACTGAGCTTAAATAGGGTTATTTATGCCATCGCGCACCATTTGGAAGTGGAGAGCAGTTGTTTTGACTATAATTCACGTGTTAGGGTCAAAAACACATTGTGGGTCAAAACATGCTTTTCTCGCTCTGAAAAGCATTTTGCACGCATAAAAACTGGAAAAGTTGATAACTCAGTCCCTTTCAATTCAAACGTGCAACTGAGCTTAAATAGGGTTATTTATGCCATTGCGCACTATTTGGAAGTGGAGAGCATTTGTTTTGACTATAATTCACGTGTTAGGGTCAAAAACACATTGTGGGTCAAAACATGCTTTTCTCGCTCTGAAAAGCATTTTGCACGCATAAAAACTGGAAAAGTTGATAACTCAGTCCCTTTCAATGCAAACGTGTAACTGAGCTTAAATAGGGTTATTTATGCCATTGCGCACTATTTGGAAGTGGAGAGCATTTGTTTTGACTATAATTCACGTGTTAGGGTCAAAAACACATTGTGGGTCAAAACATGCTTTTCTCGCTCTGAAAAGCATTTTGCACGCATAAAAACTGGAAAAGATGATAACTCAGTCCCTTTCAATGCAAACGTGTAACTGAGCTTAAATAGGGTTATTTATGCCATCGCGCACCATTTGGAAGTGGAGAGCAGTTGTTTTGACTATAATTCACGTGTTAGGGTCAAAAACACATTGTGGGTCAAAACATGCTTTTCTCGCTCTGAAAAGCATTTTGCACGCATAAAAACTGGAAAAGTGAATAACTCAGTCCCTTTCAATGCAAACGTGTAACTGAGCTTAAATAGGGTTATTTATGCCATCGCGCACCATTTGGAAGTGGAGAGCAGTTGTTTTGACTATAATTCACGTGTTAGGGTCAAAAACACATTGTGGGTCAAAACATGCTTTTCTCGCTCTGAAAAGCATTTTGCACGCATAAAAACGGGAAAAGTTGATAACTCAGTCCCTTTCAATTCAAACGTGTAACTGAGCTTAAATAGGGTTATTTATGCCATTGCGCACTATTTGGAAGTGGAGAGCATTTGTTTTGACTATAATTCACGTGTTAGGGTCAAAAACACATTGTGGGTCAAAACATGCTTTTCTCGCTCTGAAAAGCATTTTGCACGCATAAAAACTGGAAAAGTTGATAACTCAGTCCCTTTCAATTCAAACGTGTAACTGAGCTTAAATAGGGTTATTTATGCCAATGCGCACTATTTGGAAGTGGAGAGCATTTGTTTTGACTATAATTCACGTGTTAGGGTCAAAAACACATTGTGGGTCAAAACATGCTTTTCTCGCTCTGAAAAGCATTTTGCACGCATAAAAACTGGAAAAGTGAATAACTCAGTCCCTTTCAATGCAAACGTGTAACTGAGCTTAAATAGGGTTATTTATGCCATTGCGCACCATTTGGAAGTGAAGAGCAGTTGTTTTGAGCACAATTCACGTGTCAGGGTCAAAAACACCTTTTTGGTCAAAAAGTGATTCTCTCGCTCTGAAAAGCACTTTGCACGCATAAAAACTGGAAAAGTGAATAACTCAGTCCCTTTCAATGCAAACGTGTAACTGAGCTTAAATAGGGTTATTTATGCCATCGCGCACCATTTGGAAGTGGAGTGCAGTTGTTTTGACAATAATTCACGTGTTAGGGTCAAAAACACATTGTGGGTCAAAACATGCTTTTCTCGCTCTGAAAAGCATTTTGCACGCATAAAAACTGGAAAAGTGAATAACTCAGTCACTTTCAATGCAAACGTGTAACTGAGCTTGAATAGGGTTATTTATGCCATCGCGCACCATTTGGAAGTGGAGAGCAGTTGTTTTGACTATAATTCACGTGTTAGGGTCAAAAACACATTGTGGGTCAAAACATGCTTTTCTCGCTCTGAAAAGCATTTTGCACGCATAAAAACTGGAAAAGTTGATAACTCAGTCCCTTTCAATTCAAACGTGTAACTGAGCTTAAATAGGGTTATTTATGCCATTGCGCACTATTTGGAAGTGGAGAGCATTTGTTTTGACTATAATTCACGTGTTAGGGTCAAAAACACATTGTGGGTCAAAACATGCTTTTCTCGCTCTGAAAAGCATTTTGCACGCATAAAAACTGGAAAAGTTGATAACTCAGTCCCTTTCAATGCAAACGTGTAACTGAGCTTAAATAGGGTTATTTATGCCATTGCGCACTATTTGGAAGTGGAGAGCATTTGTTTTGACTATAATTCACGTGTTAGGGTCAAAAACACATTGTGGGTCAAAACATGCTTTTCTCGCTCTGAAAAGCATTTTGCACGCATAAAAACTGGAAAAGTGAATAACTCAGTCACTTTCAATGCAAACGTGTAACTGAGCTTAAATATGGTTATTTATGCCATTGCGCACCATTTGGAAGTGAAGAGCAGTTGTTTTGAGCACAATTCACGTGTCAGGGTAAAAAACACCTTTTTGGTCAAAAAGTGATTCTCTCGCTCTGAAAAGCACTTTGCACGCATAAAAACTGGAAAAGTGAATAACTCAGTCCCTTTCAATGCAAACGTGTAACTGAGCTTAAATAGGGTTATTTATGCCATCGCGCACCATTTGGAAGTGGAGTGCAGTTGTTTTGACAATAATTCACGTGTTAGGGTCAAAAACACATTGTGGGTCAAAACATGCTTTTCTCGCTCTGAAAAGCATTTTGCACGCATAAAAACTGGAAAAGTTGATAACTCAGTCCCTTTCAATTCAAACGTGTAACTGAGCTTAAATAGGGTTATTTATGCCAATGCGCACTATTTGGAAGTGGAGAGCATTTGTTTTGACTATAATTCACGTGTTAGGGTCAAAAACACATTGTGGGTCAAAACATGCTTTTCTCGCTCTGAAAAGCATTTTGCACGCATAAAAACTGGAAAAGTGAATAACTCAGTCACTTTCAATGCAAACGTGTAACTGAGCTTAAATAGGGTTATTTATGCCATTGCGCACCATTTGGAAGTGAAGAGCAGTTGTTTTGAGCACAATTCACGTGTCAGGGTCAAAAACACCTTTTTGGTCAAAAAGTGATTCTCTCGCTCTGAAAAGCACTTTGCACGCATAAAAACTGGAAAAGTGAATAACTCAGTCCCTTTCAATGCAAACGTGTAACTGAGCTTAAATAGGGTTATTTATGCCATCGCGCACCATTTGGAAGTGGAGTGCAGTTGTTTTGACAATAATTCACGTGTTAGGGTCAAAAACACATTGTGGGTCAAAACATGCTTTTCTCGCTCTGAAAAGCATTTTGCACGCATAAAAACTGGAAAAGTGAATAACTCAGTCACTTTCAATGCAAACGTGTAACTGAGCTTGAATAGGGTTATTTATGCCATCGCGCACCATTTGGAAGTGGAGAGCAGTTGTTTTGACTATAATTCACGTGTTAGGGTCAAAAACACATTGTGGGTCAAAACATGCTTTTCTCGCTCTGAAAAGCATTTTGCACGCATAAAAACTGGAAAAGTTGATAACTCAGTCCCTTTCAATTCAAACGTGTAACTGAGCTTAAATAGGGTTATTTATGCCATTGCGCACTATTTGGAAGTGGAGAGCATTTGTTTTGACTATAATTCACGTGTTAGGGTCAAAAACACATTGTGGGTCAAAACATGCTTTTCTCGCTCTGAAAAGCATTTTGCACGCATAAAAACTGGAAAAGTTGATAACTCAGTCCCTTTCAATTCAAACGTGTAACTGAGCTTAAATAGGGTTATTTATGCCAATGCGCACTATTTGGAAGTGGAGAGCATTTGTTTTGACTATAATTCACGTGTTAGGGTCAAAAACACATTGTGGGTCAAAACATGCTTTTCTCGCTCTGAAAAGCATTTTGCACGCGTAAAAACTGGAAAAGTGAATAACTCAGTCACTTTCAATGCAAACGTGTAACTGAGCTTAAATAGGGTTATTTATGCCATTGCGCACCATTTGGAAGTGAAGAGCAGTTGTTTTGAGCACAATTCACGTGTCAGGGTCAAAAACACCTTTTTGGTCAAAAAGTGATTCTCTCGCTCTGAAAAGCACTTTGCACGCATAAAAACTGGAAAAGTGAATAACTCAGTCCCTTTCAATGCAAACGTGTAACTGAGCTTAAATAGGGTTATTTATGCCATCGCGCACCATTTGGAAGTGGAGTGCAGTTGTTTTGACAATAATTCACGTGTTAGGGTCAAAAACACATTGTGGGTCAAAACATGCTTTTCTCGCTCCGAAAAGCATTTTGCACGCATAAAAACTGGAAAAGTTGATAACTCAGTCCCTTTCAATTCAAACGTGTAACTGAGCTTAAATAGGGTTATTTATGCCAATGCGCACTATTTGGAAGTGGAGAGCATTTGTTTTGACTATAATTCACGTGTTAGGGTCAAAAACACATTGTGGGTCAAAACATGCTTTTCTCGCTCTGAAAAGCATTTTGCACGCATAAAAACTGGAAAAGTTGATAACTCAGTCCCTTTCAATGCAAACGTGTAACTGAGCTTAAATAGGGTTATTTATGCCATTGCGCACTATTTGGAAGTGGAGAGCATTTGTTTTGACTATAATTCACGTGTTAGGGTCAAAAACACATTGTGGGTCAAAACATGCTTTTCTCGCTCTGAAAAGCATTTTGCACGCATAAAAACTGGAAAAGTGAATAACTCAGTCACTTTCAATGCAAACGTGTAACTGAGCTTAAATAGGGTTATTTATGCCATTGCGCACCATTTGGAAGTGAAGAGCAGTTGTTTTGAGCACAATTCACGTGTCAGGGTCAAAAACACATTGTGGGTCAAAACATGCTTTTCTCGCTCTGAAAAGCATTTTGCACGCATAAAAACTGGAAAAGATGATAACTCAGTCCCTTTCAATGCAAACGTGTAACTGAGCTTAAATAGGGTTATTTATGCCATCGCGCACCATTTGGAAGTGGAGAGCAGTTGTTTTGACTATAATTCACGTGTTAGGGTCAAAAACACATTGTGGGTCAAAACATGCTTTTCTCGCTCTGAAAAGCATTTTGCACGCATAAAAACTGGAAAAGTGAATAACTCAGTCCCTTTCAATGCAAACGTGTAACTGAGCTTAAATAGGGTTATTTATGCCATCGCGCACCATTTGGAAGTGGAGAGCAGTTGTTTTGACTATAATTCACGTGTTAGGGTCAAAAACACATTGTGGGTCAAAACATGCTTTTCTCGCTCTGAAAAGCATTTTGCACGCATAAAAACTGGAAAAGTTTATAACTCAGTCCCTTTCAATTCAAACGTGTAACTGAGCTTAAATAGGGTTATTTATGCCATTGCGCACTATTTGGAAGTGGAGAGCATTTGTTTTGACTATAATTCACGTGTTAGGGTCAAAAACACATTGTGGGTCAAAACATGCTTTTCTCGCTCTGAAAAGCATTTTGCACGCATAAAAACTGGAAAAGTTGATAACTCAGTCCCTTTCAATTCAAACGTGTAACTGAGCTTAAATAGGGTTATTTATGCCAATGCGCACTATTTGGAAGTGGAGAGCATTTGTTTTGACTATAATTCACGTGTTAGGGTCAAAAACACATTGTGGGTCAAAACATGCTTTTCTCGCTCTGAAAAGCATTTTGCACGCATAAAAACTGGAAAAGTGAATAACTCAGTCCCTTTCAATGCAAACGTGTAACTGAGCTTAAATAGGGTTATTTATGCCATTGCGCACCATTTGGAAGTGAAGAGCAGTTGTTTTGAGCACAATTCACGTGTCAGGGTCAAAAACACCTTTTTGGTCAAAAAGTGATTCTCTCGCTCTGAAAAGCACTTTGCACGCATAAAAACTGGAAAAGTGAATAACTCAGTCCCTTTCAATGCAAACGTGTAACTGAGCTTAAATAGGGTTATTTATGCCATCGCGCACCATTTGGAAGTGGAGTGCAGTTGTTTTGACAATAATTCACGTGTTAGGGTCAAAAACACATTGTGGGTCAAAACATGCTTTTCTCGCTCTGAAAAGCATTTTGCACGCATAAAAACTGGAAAAGTGAATAACTCAGTCACTTTCAATGCAAACGTGTAACTGAGCTTGAATAGGGTTATTTATGCCATCGCGCACCATTTGGAAGTGGAGAGCAGTTGTTTTGACTATAATTCACGTGTTAGGGTCAAAAACACATTGTGGGTCAAAACATGCTTTTCTCGCTCTGAAAAGCATTTTGCACGCATAAAAACTGGAAAAGTTGATAACTCAGTCCCTTTCAATTCAAACGTGTAACTGAGCTTAAATAGGGTTATTTATGCCATTGCGCACTATTTGGAAGTGGAGAGCATTTGTTTTGACTATAATTCACGTGTTAGGGTCAAAAACACATTGTGGGTCAAAACATGCTTTTCTCGCTCTGAAAAGCATTTTGCACGCATAAAAACTGGAAAAGTTGATAACTCAGTCCCTTTCAATGCAAACGTGTAACTGAGCTTAAATAGGGTTATTTATGCCATTGCGCACTATTTGGAAGTGGAGAGCATTTGTTTTGACTATAATTCACGTGTTAGGGTCAAAAACACATTGTGGGTCAAAACATGCTTTTCTCGCTCTGAAAAGCATTTTGCACGCATAAAAACTGGAAAAGTGAATAACTCAGTCACTTTCAATGCAAACGTGTAACTGAGCTTAAATAGGGTTATTTATGCCATTGCGCACCATTTGGAAGTGAAGAGCAGTTGTTTTGAGCACAATTCACGTGTCAGGGTAAAAAACACCTTTTTGGTCAAAAAGTGATTCTCTCGCTCTGAAAAGCACTTTGCACGCATAAAAACTGGAAAAGTGAATAACTCAGTCCCTTTCAATGCAAACGTGTAACTGAGCTTAAATAGGGTTATTTATGCCATCGCGCACCATTTGGAAGTGGAGTGCAGTTGTTTTGACAATAATTCACGTGTTAGGGTCAAAAACACATTGTGGGTCAAAACATGCTTTTCTCGCTCTGAAAAGCATTTTGCACGCATAAAAACTGGAAAAGTTGATAACTCAGTCCCTTTCAATTCAAACGTGTAACTGAGCTTAAATAGGGTTATTTATGCCATTGCGCACTATTTGGAAGTGGAGAGCATTTGTTTTGACTATAATTCACGTGTTAGGGTCAAAAACACATTGTGGGTCAAAACATGCTTTTCTCGCTCTGAAAAGCATTTTGCACGCATAAAAACTGGAAAAGTTGATAACTCAGTCCCTTTCAATGCAAACGTGTAACTGAGCTTCAATAGGGTTATTTATGCCATTGCGCACTATTTGGAAGTGGAGAGCATTTGTTTTGACTATAATTCACGTGTTAGGGTCAAAAACACATTGTGGGTCAAAACATGCTTTTCTCGCTCTGAAAAGCATTTTGCACGCATAAAAACTGGAAAAGTGAATAACTCAGTCACTTTCAATGCAAACGTGTAACTGAGCTTAAATAGGGTTATTTATGCCATTGCGCACCATTTGGAAGTGAAGAGCAGTTGTTTTGAGCACAATTCACGTGTCAGGGTCAAAAACACCTTTTTGGTCAAAAAGTGATTCTCTCGCTCTGAAAAGCACTTTGCACGCATAAAAACTGGAAAAGTGAATAACTCAGTCCCTTTCAATGCAAACGTGTAACTGAGCTTAAATAGGGTTATTTATGCCATCGCGCACCATTTGGAAGTGGAGTGCAGTTGTTTTGACAATAATTCACGTGTTAGGGTCAAAAACACATTGTGGGTCAAAACATGCTTTTCTCGCTCTGAAAAGCATTTTGCACGCATAAAAACTGGAAAAGTGAATAACTCAGTCACTTTCAATGCAAACGTGTAACTGAGCTTGAATAGGGTTATTTATGCCATCGCGCACCATTTGGAAGTGGAGAGCAGTTGTTTTGACTATAATTCACGTGTTAGGGTCAAAAACACATTGTGGGTCAAAACATGCTTTTCTCGCTCTGAAAAGCATTTTGCACGCATAAAAACTGGAAAAGTTGATAACTCAGTCCCTTTCAATTCAAACGTGTA
Source organism: Micromesistius poutassou (assembly GCF_964030765.1). Classification (NCBI taxonomy): domain Eukaryota; kingdom Metazoa; phylum Chordata; class Actinopteri; order Gadiformes; family Gadidae; genus Micromesistius; species Micromesistius poutassou. The sequence continues at coordinate 108,798 of NC_140290.1, read as the reverse complement.
ACTGAGCTTAAATAGGGTTATTTATGCCATTGCGCACTATTTGGAAGTGGAGAGCATTTGTTTTGACTATAATTCACGTGTTAGGGTCAAAAACACATTGTGGGTCAAAACATGCTTTTCTCGCTCTGAAAAGCATTTTGCACGCATAAAAACTGGAAAAGTTGATAACTCAGTCCCTTTCAATTCAAACGTGTAACTGAGCTTAAATAGGGTTATTTATGCCAATGCGCACTATTTGGAAGTGGAGAGCATTTGTTTTGACTATAATTCACGTGTTAGGGTCAAAAACACATTGTGGGTCAAAACATGCTTTTCTCGCTCTGAAAAGCATTTTGCACGCGTAAAAACTGGAAAAGTGAATAACTCAGTCACTTTCAATGCAAACGTGTAACTGAGCTTAAATAGGGTTATTTATGCCATTGCGCACCATTTGGAAGTGAAGAGCAGTTGTTTTGAGCACAATTCACGTGTCAGGGTCAAAAACACCTTTTTGGTCAAAAAGTGATTCTCTCGCTCTGAAAAGCACTTTGCACGCATAAAAACTGGAAAAGTGAATAACTCAGTCCCTTTCAATGCAAACGTGTAACTGAGCTTAAATAGGGTTATTTATGCCATCGCGCACCATTTGGAAGTGGAGTGCAGTTGTTTTGACAATAATTCACGTGTTAGGGTCAAAAACACATTGTGGGTCAAAACATGCTTTTCTCGCTCCGAAAAGCATTTTGCACGCATAAAAACTGGAAAAGTTGATAACTCAGTCCCTTTCAATTCAAACGTGTAACTGAGCTTAAATAGGGTTATTTATGCCAATGCGCACTATTTGGAAGTGGAGAGCATTTGTTTTGACTATAATTCACGTGTTAGGGTCAAAAACACATTGTGGGTCAAAACATGCTTTTCTCGCTCTGAAAAGCATTTTGCACGCATAAAAACTGGAAAAGTTGATAACTCAGTCCCTTTCAATGCAAACGTGTAACTGAGCTTAAATAGGGTTATTTATGCCATTGCGCACTATTTGGAAGTGGAGAGCATTTGTTTTGACTATAATTCACGTGTTAGGGTCAAAAACACATTGTGGGTCAAAACATGCTTTTCTCGCTCTGAAAAGCATTTTGCACGCATAAAAACTGGAAAAGTGAATAACTCAGTCACTTTCAATGCAAACGTGTAACTGAGCTTAAATAGGGTTATTTATGCCATTGCGCACCATTTGGAAGTGAAGAGCAGTTGTTTTGAGCACAATTCACGTGTCAGGGTCAAAAACACATTGTGGGTCAAAACATGCTTTTCTCGCTCTGAAAAGCATTTTGCACGCATAAAAACTGGAAAAGATGATAACTCAGTCCCTTTCAATGCAAACGTGTAACTGAGCTTAAATAGGGTTATTTATGCCATCGCGCACCATTTGGAAGTGGAGAGCAGTTGTTTTGACTATAATTCACGTGTTAGGGTCAAAAACACATTGTGGGTCAAAACATGCTTTTCTCGCTCTGAAAAGCATTTTGCACGCATAAAAACTGGAAAAGTGAATAACTCAGTCCCTTTCAATGCAAACGTGTAACTGAGCTTAAATAGGGTTATTTATGCCATCGCGCACCATTTGGAAGTGGAGAGCAGTTGTTTTGACTATAATTCACGTGTTAGGGTCAAAAACACATTGTGGGTCAAAACATGCTTTTCTCGCTCTGAAAAGCATTTTGCACGCATAAAAACTGGAAAAGTTGATAACTCAGTCCCTTTCAATTCAAACGTGTAACTGAGCTTAAATAGGGTTATTTATGCCATTGCGCACTATTTGGAAGTGGAGAGCATTTGTTTTGACTATAATTCACGTGTTAGGGTCAAAAACACATTGTGGGTCAAAACATGCTTTTCTCGCTCTGAAAAGCATTTTGCACGCATAAAAACTGGAAAAGTTGATAACTCAGTCCCTTTCAATGCAAACGTGTAACTGAGCTTAAATAGGGTTATTTATGCCATTGCGCACTATTTGGAAGTGGAGAGCATTTGTTTTGACTATAATTCACGTGTTAGGGTCAAAAACACATTGTGGGTCAAAACATGCTTTTCTCGCTCTGAAAAGCATTTTGCACGCATAAAAACTGGAAAAGTGAATAACTCAGTCACTTTCAATGCAAACGTGTAACTGAGCTTAAATAGGGTTATTTATGCCATTGCGCACCATTTGGAAGTGAAGAGCAGTTGTTTTGAGCACAATTCACGTGTCAGGGTCAAAAACACATTGTGGGTCAAAACATGCTTTTCTCGCTCTGAAAAGCATTTTGCACCCATAAAAACTGGAAAAGTTGATAACTCAGTCCCTTTCAATGCAAACGTGTAACTGAGCTTAAATAGGGTTATTTATGCCATCGCGCACCATTTGGAAGTGGAGAGCAGTTGTTTTGACTATAATTCACGTGTTAGGGTCAAAAACACATTGTGGGTCAAAACATGCTTTTCTCGCTCTGAAAAGCATTTTGCACGCATAAAAACTGGAAATGTTGATAACTCAGTCCCTTTCAATGCAAACGTGTAACTGAGCTTAAATAGGGTTATTTATGCCATTGCGCACTATTTGGAAGTGGAGAGCATTTGTTTTGACTATAATTCACGTGTTAGGGTCAAAAACACATTGTGGGTCAAAACATGCTTTTCTCGCTCTGAAAAGCATTTTGCACGCATAAAAACTGGAAAAGTGAATAACTCAGTCACTTTCAATGCAAACGTGTAACTGAGCTTAAATAGGGTTATTTATGCCATCGCGCACCATTTGGAAGTGGAGAGCAGTTGTTTTGACTATAATTCACGTGTTAGGGTCAAAAACACATTGTGGGTCAAAACATGCTTTTCTCGCTCTGAAAAGCATTTTGTACGCATAAAAACTGGAAAAGTTGATAACTCAGTCCCTTTCAATGCAAACGTGTAACTGAGCTTAAATAGGGTTATTTATGCCATTGCGCACTATTTGGAAGTGGAGAGCATTTGTTTTGACTATAATTCACGTGTTAGGGTCAAAAACACATTGTGGGTCAAAACATGCTTTTCTCGCTCTGAAAAGCATTTTGCACGCATAAAAACTGGAAAAGTGAATAACTCAGTCACTTTCAATGCAAACGTGTAACTGAGCTTAAATAGGGTTATTTATGCCATTGCGCACCATTTGGAAGTGAAGAGCAGTTGTTTTGAGCACAATTCACGTGTCAGGGTCAAAAACACCTTTTTGGTCAAAAAGTGATTCTCTCGCTCTGAAAAGCACTTTGCACGCATAAAAACTGGAAAAGTGAATAACTCAGTCCCTTTCAATGCAAACGTGTAACTGAGCTTAAATAGGGTTATTTATGCCATTGCGCACTATTTGGAAGTGGAGAGCATTTGTTTTGACTATAATTCACGTGTTAGGGTCAAAAACACATTGTGGGTCAAAACATGCTTTTCTCGCTCTGAAAAGCATTTTGCACGCATAAAAACTGGAAAAGTGAATAACTCAGTCACTTTCAATGCAAACGTGTAACTGAGCTTAAATAGGGTTATTTATGCCATTGCGCACCATTTGGAAGTGAAGAGCAGTTGTTTTGAGCACAATTCACGTGTCAGGGTCAAAAACACCTTTTTGGTCAAAAAGTGATTCTCTCGCTCTGAAAAGCACTTTGCACGCATAAAAACTGGAAAAGTGAATAACTCAGTCCCTTTCAATGCAAACGTGTAACTGAGCTTAAATAGGGTTATTTATGCCATCGCGCACCATTTGGAAGTGGAGAGCAGTTGTTTTGACTATAATTCACGTGTTAGGGTCAAAAACACATTGTGGGTCAAAACATGCTTTTCTCGCTCTGAAAAGCATTTTGCACGCATAAAAACTGGAAAAGTTGATAACTCAGTCCCTTTCAATTCAAACGTGTAACTGAGCTTAAATAGGGTTATTTATGCCATTGCGCACTATTTGGAAGTGGAGAGCATTTGTTTTGACTATAATTCACGTGTTAGGGTCAAAAACACATTGTGGGTCAAAACATGCTTTTCTCGCTCTGAAAAGCATTTTGCACGCATAAAAACTGGAAAAGTTGATAACTCAGTCCCTTTCAATGCAAACGTGTAACTGAGCTTAAATAGGGTTATTTATGCCATTGCGCACTATTTGGAAGTGGAGAGCATTTGTTTTGACTATAATTCACGTGTTAGGGTCAAAAACACATTGTGGGTCAAAACATGCTTTTCTCGCTCTGAAAAGCATTTTGCACGCATAAAAACTGGAAAAGTGAATAACTCAGTCACTTTCAATGCAAACGTGTAACTGAGCTTAAATAGGGTTATTTATGCCATTGCGCACCATTTGGAAGTGAAGAGCAGTTGTTTTGAGCACAATTCACGTGTCAGGGTCAAAAACACATTGTGGGTCAAAACATGCTTTTCTCGCTCTGAAAAGCATTTTGCACGCATAAAAACTGGAAAAGATGATAACTCAGTCCCTTTCAATGCAAACGTGTAACTGAGCTTAAATAGGGTTATTTATGCCATCGCGCACCATTTGGAAGTGGAGAGCAGTTGTTTTGACTATAATTCACGTGTTAGGGTCAAAAACACATTGTGGGTCAAAACATGCTTTTCTCGCTCTGAAAAGCATTTTGCACGCATAAAAACTGGAAAAGTGAATAACTCAGTCCCTTTCAATGCAAACGTGTAACTGAGCTTAAATAGGGTTATTTATGCCATCGCGCACCATTTGGAAGTGGAGAGCAGTTGTTTTGACTATAATTCACGTGTTAGGGTCAAAAACACATTGTGGGTCAAAACATGCTTTTCTCGCTCTGAAAAGCATTTTGCACGCATAAAAACTGGAAAAGTTTATAACTCAGTCCCTTTCAATTCAAACGTGTAACTGAGCTTAAATAGGGTTATTTATGCCATTGCGCACTATTTGGAAGTGGAGAGCATTTGTTTTGACTATAATTCACGTGTTAGGGTCAAAAACACATTGTGGGTCAAAACATGCTTTTCTCGCTCTGAAAAGCATTTTGCACGCATAAAAACTGGAAAAGTTGATAACTCAGTCCCTTTCAATTCAAACGTGTAACTGAGCTTAAATAGGGTTATTTATGCCAATGCGCACTATTTGGAAGTGGAGAGCATTTGTTTTGACTATAATTCACGTGTTAGGGTCAAAAACACATTGTGGGTCAAAACATGCTTTTCTCGCTCTGAAAAGCATTTTGCACGCATAAAAACTGGAAAAGTGAATAACTCAGTCCCTTTCAATGCAAACGTGTAACTGAGCTTAAATAGGGTTATTTATGCCATTGCGCACCATTTGGAAGTGAAGAGCAGTTGTTTTGAGCACAATTCACGTGTCAGGGTCAAAAACACCTTTTTGGTCAAAAAGTGATTCTCTCGCTCTGAAAAGCACTTTGCACGCATAAAAACTGGAAAAGTGAATAACTCAGTCCCTTTCAATGCAAACGTGTAACTGAGCTTAAATAGGGTTATTTATGCCATCGCGCACCATTTGGAAGTGGAGTGCAGTTGTTTTGACAATAATTCACGTGTTAGGGTCAAAAACACATTGTGGGTCAAAACATGCTTTTCTCGCTCTGAAAAGCATTTTGCACGCATAAAAACTGGAAAAGTGAATAACTCAGTCACTTTCAATGCAAACGTGTAACTGAGCTTGAATAGGGTTATTTATGCCATCGCGCACCATTTGGAAGTGGAGAGCAGTTGTTTTGACTATAATTCACGTGTTAGGGTCAAAAACACATTGTGGGTCAAAACATGCTTTTCTCGCTCTGAAAAGCATTTTGCACGCATAAAAACTGGAAAAGTTGATAACTCAGTCCCTTTCAATTCAAACGTGTAACTGAGCTTAAATAGGGTTATTTATGCCATTGCGCACTATTTGGAAGTGGAGAGCATTTGTTTTGACTATAATTCACGTGTTAGGGTCAAAAACACATTGTGGGTCAAAACATGCTTTTCTCGCTCTGAAAAGCATTTTGCACGCATAAAAACTGGAAAAGTTGATAACTCAGTCCCTTTCAATGCAAACGTGTAACTGAGCTTAAATAGGGTTATTTATGCCATTGCGCACTATTTGGAAGTGGAGAGCATTTGTTTTGACTATAATTCACGTGTTAGGGTCAAAAACACATTGTGGGTCAAAACATGCTTTTCTCGCTCTGAAAAGCATTTTGCACGCATAAAAACTGGAAAAGTGAATAACTCAGTCACTTTCAATGCAAACGTGTAACTGAGCTTAAATAGGGTTATTTATGCCATTGCGCACCATTTGGAAGTGAAGAGCAGTTGTTTTGAGCACAATTCACGTGTCAGGGTAAAAAACACCTTTTTGGTCAAAAAGTGATTCTCTCGCTCTGAAAAGCACTTTGCACGCATAAAAACTGGAAAAGTGAATAACTCAGTCCCTTTCAATGCAAACGTGTAACTGAGCTTAAATAGGGTTATTTATGCCATCGCGCACCATTTGGAAGTGGAGTGCAGTTGTTTTGACAATAATTCACGTGTTAGGGTCAAAAACACATTGTGGGTCAAAACATGCTTTTCTCGCTCTGAAAAGCATTTTGCACGCATAAAAACTGGAAAAGTTGATAACTCAGTCCCTTTCAATTCAAACGTGTAACTGAGCTTAAATAGGGTTATTTATGCCATTGCGCACTATTTGGAAGTGGAGAGCATTTGTTTTGACTATAATTCACGTGTTAGGGTCAAAAACACATTGTGGGTCAAAACATGCTTTTCTCGCTCTGAAAAGCATTTTGCACGCATAAAAACTGGAAAAGTTGATAACTCAGTCCCTTTCAATGCAAACGTGTAACTGAGCTTCAATAGGGTTATTTATGCCATTGCGCACTATTTGGAAGTGGAGAGCATTTGTTTTGACTATAATTCACGTGTTAGGGTCAAAAACACATTGTGGGTCAAAACATGCTTTTCTCGCTCTGAAAAGCATTTTGCACGCATAAAAACTGGAAAAGTGAATAACTCAGTCACTTTCAATGCAAACGTGTAACTGAGCTTAAATAGGGTTATTTATGCCATTGCGCACCATTTGGAAGTGAAGAGCAGTTGTTTTGAGCACAATTCACGTGTCAGGGTCAAAAACACCTTTTTGGTCAAAAAGTGATTCTCTCGCTCTGAAAAGCACTTTGCACGCATAAAAACTGGAAAAGTGAATAACTCAGTCCCTTTCAATGCAAACGTGTAACTGAGCTTAAATAGGGTTATTTATGCCATCGCGCACCATTTGGAAGTGGAGTGCAGTTGTTTTGACAATAATTCACGTGTTAGGGTCAAAAACACATTGTGGGTCAAAACATGCTTTTCTCGCTCTGAAAAGCATTTTGCACGCATAAAAACTGGAAAAGTGAATAACTCAGTCACTTTCAATGCAAACGTGTAACTGAGCTTGAATAGGGTTATTTATGCCATCGCGCACCATTTGGAAGTGGAGAGCAGTTGTTTTGACTATAATTCACGTGTTAGGGTCAAAAACACATTGTGGGTCAAAACATGCTTTTCTCGCTCTGAAAAGCATTTTGCACGCATAAAAACTGGAAAAGTTGATAACTCAGTCCCTTTCAATTCAAACGTGTAACTGAGCTTAAATAGGGTTATTTATGCCATTGCGCACTATTTGGAAGTGGAGAGCATTTGTTTTGACTATAATTCACGTGTTAGGGTCAAAAACACATTGTGGGTCAAAACATGCTTTTCTCGCTCTGAAAAGCATTTTGCACGCATAAAAACTGGAAAAGTTGATAACTCAGTCCCTTTCAATTCAAACGTGTAACTGAGCTTAAATAGGGTTATTTATGCCAATGCGCACTATTTGGAAGTGGAGAGCATTTGTTTTGACTATAATTCACGTGTTAGGGTCAAAAACACATTGTGGGTCAAAACATGCTTTTCTCGCTCTGAAAAGCATTTTGCACGCGTAAAAACTGGAAAAGTGAATAACTCAGTCACTTTCAATGCAAACGTGTAACTGAGCTTAAATAGGGTTATTTATGCCATTGCGCACCATTTGGAAGTGAAGAGCAGTTGTTTTGAGCACAATTCACGTGTCAGGGTCAAAAACACCTTTTTGGTCAAAAAGTGATTCTCTCGCTCTGAAAAGCACTTTGCACGCATAAAAACTGGAAAAGTGAATAACTCAGTCCCTTTCAATGCAAACGTGTAACTGAGCTTAAATAGGGTTATTTATGCCATCGCGCACCATTTGGAAGTGGAGTGCAGTTGTTTTGACAATAATTCACGTGTTAGGGTCAAAAACACATTGTGGGTCAAAACATGCTTTTCTCGCTCCGAAAAGCATTTTGCACGCATAAAAACTGGAAAAGTTGATAACTCAGTCCCTTTCAATTCAAACGTGTAACTGAGCTTAAATAGGGTTATTTATGCCAATGCGCACTATTTGGAAGTGGAGAGCATTTGTTTTGACTATAATTCACGTGTTAGGGTCAAAAACACATTGTGGGTCAAAACATGCTTTTCTCGCTCTGAAAAGCATTTTGCACGCATAAAAACTGGAAAAGTTGATAACTCAGTCCCTTTCAATGCAAACGTGTAACTGAGCTTAAATAGGGTTATTTATGCCATTGCGCACTATTTGGAAGTGGAGAGCATTTGTTTTGACTATAATTCACGTGTTAGGGTCAAAAACACATTGTGGGTCAAAACATGCTTTTCTCGCTCTGAAAAGCATTTTGCACGCATAAAAACTGGAAAAGTGAATAACTCAGTCACTTTCAATGCAAACGTGTAACTGAGCTTAAATAGGGTTATTTATGCCATTGCGCACCATTTGGAAGTGAAGAGCAGTTGTTTTGAGCACAATTCACGTGTCAGGGTCAAAAACACATTGTGGGTCAAAACATGCTTTTCTCGCTCTGAAAAGCATTTTGCACGCATAAAAACTGGAAAAGATGATAACTCAGTCCCTTTCAATGCAAACGTGTAACTGAGCTTAAATAGGGTTATTTATGCCATCGCGCACCATTTGGAAGTGGAGAGCAGTTGTTTTGACTATAATTCACGTGTTAGGGTCAAAAACACATTGTGGGTCAAAACATGCTTTTCTCGCTCTGAAAAGCATTTTGCACGCATAAAAACTGGAAAAGTGAATAACTCAGTCCCTTTCAATGCAAACGTGTAACTGAGCTTAAATAGGGTTATTTATGCCATCGCGCACCATTTGGAAGTGGAGAGCAGTTGTTTTGACTATAATTCACGTGTTAGGGTCAAAAACACATTGTGGGTCAAAACATGCTTTTCTCGCTCTGAAAAGCATTTTGCACGCATAAAAACTGGAAAAGTTGATAACTCAGTCCCTTTCAATTCAAACGTGTAACTGAGCTTAAATAGGGTTATTTATGCCATTGCGCACTATTTGGAAGTGGAGAGCATTTGTTTTGACTATAATTCACGTGTTAGGGTCAAAAACACATTGTGGGTCAAAACATGCTTTTCTCGCTCTGAAAAGCATTTTGCACGCATAAAAACTGGAAAAGTTGATAACTCAGTCCCTTTCAATGCAAACGTGTAACTGAGCTTAAATAGGGTTATTTATGCCATTGCGCACTATTTGGAAGTGGAGAGCATTTGTTTTGACTATAATTCACGTGTTAGGGTCAAAAACACATTGTGGGTCAAAACATGCTTTTCTCGCTCTGAAAAGCATTTTGCACGCATAAAAACTGGAAAAGTGAATAACTCAGTCACTTTCAATGCAAACGTGTAACTGAGCTTAAATAGGGTTATTTATGCCATTGCGCACCATTTGGAAGTGAAGAGCAGTTGTTTTGAGCACAATTCACGTGTCAGGGTCAAAAACACATTGTGGGTCAAAACATGCTTTTCTCGCTCTGAAAAGCATTTTGCACCCATAAAAACTGGAAAAGTTGATAACTCAGTCCCTTTCAATGCAAACGTGTAACTGAGCTTAAATAGGGTTATTTATGCCATCGCGCACCATTTGGAAGTGGAGAGCAGTTGTTTTGACTATAATTCACGTGTTAGGGTCAAAAACACATTGTGGGTCAAAACATGCTTTTCTCGCTCTGAAAAGCATTTTGCACGCATAAAAACTGGAAATGTTGATAACTCAGTCCCTTTCAATGCAAACGTGTAACTGAGCTTAAATAGGGTTATTTATGCCATTGCGCACTATTTGGAAGTGGAGAGCATTTGTTTTGACTATAATTCACGTGTTAGGGTCAAAAACACATTGTGGGTCAAAACATGCTTTTCTCGCTCTGAAAAGCATTTTGCACGCATAAAAACTGGAAAAGTGAATAACTCAGTCACTTTCAATGCAAACGTGTAACTGAGCTTAAATAGGGTTATTTATGCCATCGCGCACCATTTGGAAGTGGAGAGCAGTTGTTTTGACTATAATTCACGTGTTAGGGTCAAAAACACATTGTGGGTCAAAACATGCTTTTCTCGCTCTGAAAAGCATTTTGTACGCATAAAAACTGGAAAAGTTGATAACTCAGTCCCTTTCAATGCAAACGTGTAACTGAGCTTAAATAGGGTTATTTATGCCATTGCGCACTATTTGGAAGTGGAGAGCATTTGTTTTGACTATAATTCACGTGTTAGGGTCAAAAACACATTGTGGGTCAAAACATGCTTTTCTCGCTCTGAAAAGCATTTTGCACGCATAAAAACTGGAAAAGTGAATAACTCAGTCACTTTCAATGCAAACGTGTAACTGAGCTTAAATAGGGTTATTTATGCCATTGCGCACCATTTGGAAGTGAAGAGCAGTTGTTTTGAGCACAATTCACGTGTCAGGGTCAAAAACACCTTTTTGGTCAAAAAGTGATTCTCTCGCTCTGAAAAGCACTTTGCACGCATAAAAACTGGAAAAGTGAATAACTCAGTCCCTTTCAATGCAAACGTGTAACTGAGCTTAAATAGGGTTATTTATGCCATTGCGCACTATTTGGAAGTGGAGAGCATTTGTTTTGACTATAATTCACGTGTTAGGGTCAAAAACACATTGTGGGTCAAAACATGCTTTTCTCGCTCTGAAAAGCATTTTGCACGCATAAAAACTGGAAAAGTGAATAACTCAGTCACTTTCAATGCAAACGTGTAACTGAGCTTAAATAGGGTTATTTATGCCATTGCGCACCATTTGGAAGTGAAGAGCAGTTGTTTTGAGCACAATTCACGTGTCAGGGTCAAAAACACCTTTTTGGTCAAAAAGTGATTCTCTCGCTCTGAAAAGCACTTTGCACGCATAAAAACTGGAAAAGTGAATAACTCAGTCCCTTTCAATGCAAACGTGTAACTGAGCTTAAATAGGGTTATTTATGCCATCGCGCACCATTTGGAAGTGGAGAGCAGTTGTTTTGACTATAATTCACGTGTTAGGGTCAAAAACACATTGTGGGTCAAAACATGCTTTTCTCGCTCTGAAAAGCATTTTGCACGCATAAAAACTGGAAAAGTTGATAACTCAGTCCCTTTCAATTCAAACGTGTAACTGAGCTTAAATAGGGTTATTTATGCCATTGCGCACTATTTGGAAGTGGAGAGCATTTGTTTTGACTATAATTCACGTGTTAGGGTCAAAAACACATTGTGGGTCAAAACATGCTTTTCTCGCTCTGAAAAGCATTTTGCACGCATAAAAACTGGAAAAGTTGATAACTCAGTCCCTTTCAATGCAAACGTGTAACTGAGCTTAAATAGGGTTATTTATGCCATTGCGCACTATTTGGAAGTGGAGAGCATTTGTTTTGACTATAATTCACGTGTTAGGGTCAAAAACACATTGTGGGTCAAAACATGCTTTTCTCGCTCTGAAAAGCATTTTGCACGCATAAAAACTGGAAAAGTGAATAACTCAGTCACTTTCAATGCAAACGTGTAACTGAGCTTAAATAGGGTTATTTATGCCATTGCGCACCATTTGGAAGTGAAGAGCAGTTGTTTTGAGCACAATTCACGTGTCAGGGTCAAAAACACCTTTTTGGTCAAAAAGTGATTCTCTCGCTCTGAAAAGCACTTTGCACGCATAAAAACTGGAAAAGTGAATAACTCAGTCCCTTTCAATGCAAACGTGTAACTGAGCTTAAATAGGGTTATTTATGCCATCGCGCACCATTTGGAAGTGGAGAGCAGTTGTTTTGACTATAATTCACGTGTTAGGGTCAAAAACACATTGTGGGTCAAAACATGCTTTTCTCGCTCTGAAAAGCATTTTGCACGCATAAAAACTGGAAAAGTTGATAACTCAGTCCCTTTCAATGCAAACGTGTAACTGAGCTTAAATAGGGTTATTTATGCCATTGCGCACTATTTGGAAGTGGAGAGCATTTGTTTTGACTATAATTCACGTGTTAGGGTCAAAAACACATTGTGGGTCAAAACATGCTTTTCTCGCTCTGAAAAGCATTTTGCACGCATAAAAACTGGAAAAGATGATAACTCAGTCCCTTTCAATGCAAACGTGTAACTGAGCTTAAATAGGGTTATTTATGCCATCGCGCACCATTTGGAAGTGGAGAGCAGTTGTTTTGACTATAATTCACGTGTTAGGGTCAAAAACACATTGTGGGTCAAAACATGCTTTTCTCGCTCTGAAAAGCATTTTGCACGCATAAAAACTGGAAAAGTGAATAACTCAGTCCCTTTCAATGCAAACGTGTAACTGAGCTTAAATAGGGTTATTTATGCCATCGCGCACCATTTGGAAGTGGAGAGCAGTTGTTTTGACTATAATTCACGTGTTAGGGTCAAAAACACATTGTGGGTCAAAACATGCTTTTCTCGCTCTGAAAAGCATTTTGCACGCATAAAAACTGGAAAAGTTGATAACTCAGTCCCTTTCAATTCAAACGTGTAACTGAGCTTAAATAGGGTTATTTATGCCATCGCGCACCATTTGGAAGTGGAGTGCAGTTGTTTTGACAATAATTCACGTGTTAGGGTCAAAAACACATTGTGGGTCAAAACATGCTTTTCTCGCTCTGAAAAGCATTTTGCACGCATAAAAACTGGAAAAGTGAATAACTCAGTCACTTTCAATGCAAACGTGTAACTGAGCTTGAATAGGGTTATTTATGCCATCGCGCACCATTTGGAAGTGGAGAGCAGTTGTTTTGACTATAATTCACGTGTTAGGGTCAAAAACACATTGTGGGTCAAAACATGCTTTTCTCGCTCTGAAAAGCATTTTGCACGCATAAAAACTGGAAAAGTTGATAACTCAGTCCCTTTCAATTCAAACGTGTAACTGAGCTTAAATAGGGTTATTTATGCCATTGCGCACTATTTGGAAGTGGAGAGCATTTGTTTTGACTATAATTCACGTGTTAGGGTCAAAAACACATTGTGGGTCAAAACATGCTTTTCTCGCTCTGAAAAGCATTTTGCACGCATAAAAACTGGAAAAGTTGATAACTCAGTCCCTTTCAATGCAAACGTGTAACTGAGCTTAAATAGGGTTATTTATGCCATTGCGCACTATTTGGAAGTGGAGAGCATTTGTTTTGACTATAATTCACGTGTTAGGGTCAAAAACACATTGTGGGTCAAAACATGCTTTTCTCGCTCTGAAAAGCATTTTGCACGCATAAAAACTGGAAAAGTGAATAACTCAGTCACTTTCAATGCAAACGTGTAACTGAGCTTAAATAGGGTTATTTATGCCATTGCGCACCATTTGGAAGTGAAGAGCAGTTGTTTTGAGCACAATTCACGTGTCAGGGTAAAAAACACCTTTTTGGTCAAAAAGTGATTCTCTCGCTCTGAAAAGCACTTTGCACGCATAAAAACTGGAAAAGTGAATAACTCAGTCCCTTTCAATGCAAACGTGTAACTGAGCTTAAATAGGGTTATTTATGCCATCGCGCACCATTTGGAAGTGGAGTGCAGTTGTTTTGACAATAATTCACGTGTTAGGGTCAAAAACACATTGTGGGTCAAAACATGCTTTTCTCGCTCTGAAAAGCATTTTGCACGCATAAAAACTGGAAAAGTTGATAACTCAGTCCCTTTCAATTCAAACGTGTAACTGAGCTTAAATAGGGTTATTTATGCCAATGCGCACTATTTGGAAGTGGAGAGCATTTGTTTTGACTATAATTCACGTGTTAGGGTCAAAAACACATTGTGGGTCAAAACATGCTTTTCTCGCTCTGAAAAGCATTTTGCACGCATAAAAACTGGAAAAGTTGATAACTCAGTCACTTTCAATGCAAACGTGTAACTGAGCTTAAATAGGGTTATTTATGCCATTGCGCACCATTTGGAAGTGAAGAGCAGTTGTTTTGAGCACAATTCACGTGTCAGGGTAAAAAACACCTTTTTGGTCAAAAAGTGATTCTCTCGCTCTGAAAAGCACTTTGCACGCATAAAAACTGGAAAAGTGAATAACTCAGTCCCTTTCAATGCAAACGTGTAACTGAGCTTAAATAGGGTTATTTATGCCATCGCGCACCATTTGGAAGTGGAGTGCAGTTGTTTTGACAATAATTCACGTGTTAGGGTCAAAAACACATTGTGGGTCAAAACATGCTTTTCTCGCTCTGAAAAGCATTTTGCACGCATAAAAACTGGAAAAGTTGATAACTCAGTCCCTTTCAATTCAAACGTGTAACTGAGCTTAAATAGGGTTATTTATGCCAATGCGCACTATTTGGAAGTGGAGAGCATTTGTTTTGACTATAATTCACGTGTTAGGGTCAAAAACACATTGTGGGTCAAAACATGCTTTTCTCGCTCTGAAAAGCATTTTGCACGCATAAAAACTGGAAAAGTGAATAACTCAGTCACTTTCAATGCAAACGTGTAACTGAGCTTAAATAGGGTTATTTATGCCATTGCGCACCATTTGGAAGTGAAGAGCAGTTGTTTTGAGCACAATTCACGTGTCAGGGTCAAAAACACCTTTTTGGTCAAAAAGTGATTCTCTCGCTCTGAAAAGCACTTTGCACGCATAAAAACTGGAAAAGTGAATAACTCAGTCCCTTTCAATGCAAACGTGTAACTGAGCTTAAATAGGGTTATTTATGCCATCGCGCACCATTTGGAAGTGGAGTGCAGTTGTTTTGACAATAATTCACGTGTTAGGGTCAAAAACACATTGTGGGTCAAAACATGCTTTTCTCGCTCTGAAAAGCATTTTGCACGCATAAAAACTGGAAAAGTTGATAACTCAGTCCCTTTCAATTCAAACGTGTAACTGAGCTTAAATAGGGTTATTTATGCCAATGCGCACTATTTGGAAGTGGAGAGCATTTGTTTTGACTATAATTCACGTGTTAGGGTCAAAAACACATTGTGGGTCAAAACATGCTTTTCTCGCTCTGAAAAGCATTTTGCACGCATAAAAACTGGAAAAGTGAATAACTCAGTCACTTTCAATGCAAACGTGTAACTGAGCTTAAATAGGGTTATTTATGCCATTGCGCACCATTTGGAAGTGAAGAGCAGTTGTTTTGAGCACAATTCACGTGTCAGGGTCAAAAACACCTTTTTGGTCAAAAAGTGATTCTCTCGCTCTGAAAAGCACTTTGCACGCATAAAAACTGGAAAAGTGAATAACTCAGTCCCTTTCAATGCAAACGTGTAACTGAGCTTAAATAGGGTTATTTATGCCATCGCGCACCATTTGGAAGTGGAGTGCAGTTGTTTTGACAATAATTCACGTGTTAGGGTCAAAAACACATTGTGGGTCAAAACATGCTTTTCTCGCTCTGAAAAGCATTTTGCACGCATAAAAACTGGAAAAGTTGATAACTCAGTCCCTTTCAATTCAAACGTGTAACTGAGCTTAAATAGGGTTATTTATGCCATTGCGCACTATTTGGAAGTGGAGAGCATTTGTTTTGACTATAATTCACGTGTTAGGGTCAAAAACACATTGTGGGTCAAAACATGCTTTTCTCGCTCTGAAAAGCATTTTGCACGCATAAAAACTGGAAAAGTGAATAACTCAGTCACTTTCAATGCAAACGTGTAACTGAGCTTAAATAGGGTTATTTATGCCATTGCGCACCATTTGGAAGTGAAGAGCAGTTGTTTTGAGCACAATTCACGTGTCAGGGTAAAAAACACCTTTTTGGTCAAAAAGTGATTCTCTCGCTCTGAAAAGCACTTTGCACGCATAAAAACTGGAAAAGTGAATAACTCAGTCCCTTTCAATGCAAACGTGTAACTGAGCTTAAATAGGGTTATTTATGCCATCGCGCACCATTTGGAAGTGGAGTGCAGTTGTTTTGACAATAATTCACGTGTTAGGGTCAAAAACACATTGTGGGTCAAAACATGCTTTTCTCGCTCTGAAAAGCATTTTGCACGCATAAAAACTGGAAAAGTTGATAACTCAGTCCCTTTCAATTCAAACGTGTAACTGAGCTTAAATAGGGTTATTTATGCCAATGCGCACTATTTGGAAGTGGAGAGCATTTGTTTTGACTATAATTCACGTGTTAGGGTCAAAAACACATTGTGGGTCAAAACATGCTTTTCTCGCTCTGAAAAGCATTTTGCACGCATAAAAACTGGAAAAGTGAATAACTCAGTCACTTTCAATGCAAACGTGTAACTGAGCTTAAATAGGGTTATTTATGCCATTGCGCACCATTTGGAAGTGAAGAGCAGTTGTTTTGAGCACAATTCACGTGTCAGGGTAAAAAACACCTTTTTGGTCAAAAAGTGATTCTCTCGCTCTGAAAAGCACTTTGCACGCATAAAAACTGGAAAAGTGAATAACTCAGTCCCTTTCAATGCAAACGTGTAACTGAGCTTAAATAGGGTTATTTATGCCATCGCGCACCATTTGGAAGTGGAGTGCAGTTGTTTTGACAATAATTCACGTGTTAGGGTCAAAAACACATTGTGGGTCAAAACATGCTTTTCTCGCTCTGAAAAGCATTTTGCACGCATAAAAACTGGAAAAGTTGATAACTCAGTCCCTTTCAATTCAAACGTGTAACTGAGCTTAAATAGGGTTATTTATGCCAATGCGCACTATTTGGAAGTGGAGAGCATTTGTTTTGACTATAATTCACGTGTTAGGGTCAAAAACACATTGTGGGTCAAAACATGCTTTTCTCGCTCTGAAAAGCATTTTGCACGCATAAAAACTGGAAAAGTGAATAACTCAGTCACTTTCAATGCAAACGTGTAACTGAGCTTAAATAGGGTTATTTATGCCATTGCGCACCATTTGGAAGTGAAGAGCAGTTGTTTTGAGCACAATTCACGTGTCAGGGTCAAAAACACCTTTTTGGTCAAAAAGTGATTCTCTCGCTCTGAAAAGCACTTTGCACGCATAAAAACTGGAAAAGTGAATAACTCAGTCCCTTTCAATGCAAACGTGTAACTGAGCTTAAATAGGGTTATTTATGCCATCGCGCACCATTTGGAAGTGGAGTGCAGTTGTTTTGACAATAATTCACGTGTTAGGGTCAAAAACACATTGTGGGTCAAAACATGCTTTTCTCGCTCTGAAAAGCATTTTGCACGCATAAAAACTGGAAAAGTTGATAACTCAGTCCCTTTCAATTCAAACGTGTAACTGAGCTTAAATAGGGTTATTTATGCCAATGCGCACTATTTGGAAGTGGAGAGCATTTGTTTTGACTATAATTCACGTGTTAGGGTCAAAAACACATTGTGGGTCAAAACATGCTTTTCTCGCTCTGAAAAGCATTTTGCACGCATAAAAACTGGAAAAGTGAATAACTCAGTCACTTTCAATGCAAACGTGTAACTGAGCTTAAATAGGGTTATTTATGCCATTGCGCACCATTTGGAAGTGAAGAGCAGTTGTTTTGAGCACAATTCACGTGTCAGGGTAAAAAACACCTTTTTGGTCAAAAAGTGATTCTCTCGCTCTGAAAAGCACTTTGCACGCATAAAAACTGGAAAAGTGAATAACTCAGTCCCTTTCAATGCAAACGTGTAACTGAGCTTAAATAGGGTTATTTATGCCATCGCGCACCATTTGGAAGTGGAGTGCAGTTGTTTTGACAATAATTCACGTGTTAGGGTCAAAAACACATTGTGGGTCAAAACATGCTTTTCTCGCTCTGAAAAGCATTTTGCACGCATAAAAACTGGAAAAGTTGATAACTCAGTCCCTTTCAATTCAAACGTGTAACTGAGCTTAAATAGGGTTATTTATGCCAATGCGCACTATTTGGAAGTGGAGAGCATTTGTTTTGACTATAATTCACGTGTTAGGGTCAAAAACACATTGTGGGTCAAAACATGCTTTTCTCGCTCTGAAAAGCATTTTGCACGCATAAAAACTGGAAAAGTGAATAACTCAGTCACTTTCAATGCAAACGTGTAACTGAGCTTAAATAGGGTTATTTATGCCATTGCGCACCATTTGGAAGTGAAGAGCAGTTGTTTTGAGCACAATTCACGTGTCAGGGTCAAAAACACCTTTTTGGTCAAAAAGTGATTCTCTCGCTCTGAAAAGCACTTTGCACGCATAAAAACTGGAAAAGTGAATAACTCAGTCCCTTTCAATGCAAACGTGTAACTGAGCTTAAATAGGGTTATTTATGCCATCGCGCACCATTTGGAAGTGGAGTGCAGTTGTTTTGACAATAATTCACGTGTTAGGGTCAAAAACACATTGTGGGTCAAAACATGCTTTTCTCGCTCTGAAAAGCATTTTGCACGCATAAAAACTGGAAAAGTTGATAACTCAGTCCCTTTCAATTCAAACGTGTAACTGAGCTTAAATAGGGTTATTTATGCCAATGCGCACTATTTGGAAGTGGAGAGCATTTGTTTTGACTATAATTCACGTGTTAGGGTCAAAAACACATTGTGGGTCAAAACATGCTTTTCTCGCTCTGAAAAGCATTTTGCACGCATAAAAACTGGAAAAGTTGATAACTCAGTCCCTTTCAATTCAAACGTGTAACTGAGCTTAAATAGGGTTATTTATGCCATTGCGCACTATTTGGAAGTGGAGAGCATTTGTTTTGACTATAATTCACGTGTTAGGGTCAAAAACACATTGTGGGTCAAAACATGCTTTTCTCGCTCTGAAAAGCATTTTGCACGCATAAAAACTGGAAAAGTGAATAACTCAGTCACTTTCAATGCAAACGTGTAACTGAGCTTAAATAGGGTTATTTATGCCATTGCGCACCATTTGGAAGTGAAGAGCAGTTGTTTTGAGCACAATTCACGTGTCAGGGTAAAAAACACCTTTTTGGTCAAAAAGTGATTCTCTCGCTCTGAAAAGCACTTTGCACGCATAAAAACTGGAAAAGTGAATAACTCAGTCCCTTTCAATGCAAACGTGTAACTGAGCTTAAATAGGGTTATTTATGCCATCGCGCACCATTTGGAAGTGGAGTGCAGTTGTTTTGACAATAATTCACGTGTTAGGGTCAAAAACACATTGTGGGTCAAAACATGCTTTTCTCGCTCTGAAAAGCATTTTGCACGCATAAAAACTGGAAAAGTTGATAACTCAGTCCCTTTCAATTCAAACGTGTAACTGAGCTTAAATAGGGTTATTTATGCCAATGCGCACTATTTGGAAGTGGAGAGCATTTGTTTTGACTATAATTCACGTGTTAGGGTCAAAAACACATTGTGGGTCAAAACATGCTTTTCTCGCTCTGAAAAGCATTTTGCACGCATAAAAACTGGAAAAGTGAATAACTCAGTCACTTTCAATGCAAACGTGTAACTGAGCTTAAATAGGGTTATTTATGCCATTGCGCACCATTTGGAAGTGAAGAGCAGTTGTTTTGAGCACAATTCACGTGTCAGGGTCAAAAACACCTTTTTGGTCAAAAAGTGATTCTCTCGCTCTGAAAAGCACTTTGCACGCATAAAAACTGGAAAAGTGAATAACTCAGTCCCTTTCAATGCAAACGTGTAACTGAGCTTAAATAGGGTTATTTATGCCATCGCGCACCATTTGGAAGTGGAGTGCAGTTGTTTTGACAATAATTCACGTGTTAGGGTCAAAAACACATTGTGGGTCAAAACATGCTTTTCTCGCTCTGAAAAGCATTTTGCACGCATAAAAACTGGAAAAGTTGATAACTCAGTCCCTTTCAATTCAAACGTGTAACTGAGCTTAAATAGGGTTATTTATGCCAATGCGCACTATTTGGAAGTGGAGAGCATTTGTTTTGACTATAATTCACGTGTTAGGGTCAAAAACACATTGTGGGTCAAAACATGCTTTTCTCGCTCTGAAAAGCATTTTGCACGCATAAAAACTGGAAAAGTTGATAACTCAGTCCCTTTCAATTCAAACGTGTAACTGAGCTTAAATAGGGTTATTTATGCCATTGCGCACTATTTGGAAGTGGAGAGCATTTGTTTTGACTATAATTCACGTGTTAGGGTCAAAAACACATTGTGGGTCAAAACATGCTTTTCTCGCTCTGAAAAGCATTTTGCACGCATAAAAACTGGAAAAGTTGATAACTCAGTCCCTTTCAATGCAAACGTGTAACTGAGCTTAAATAGGGTTATTTATGCCATTGCGCACTATTTGGAAGTGGAGAGCATTTGTTTTGACTATAATTCACGTGTTAGGGTCAAAAACACATTGTGGGTCAAAACATGCTTTTCTCGCTCTGAAAAGCATTTTGCACGCATAAAAACTGGAAAAGTGAATAACTCAGTCACTTTCAATGCAAACGTGTAACTGAGCTTAAATAGGGTTATTTATGCCATTGCGCACCATTTGGAAGTGAAGAGCAGTTGTTTTGAGCACAATTCACGTGTCAGGGTAAAAAACACCTTTTTGGTCAAAAAGTGATTCTCTCGCTCTGAAAAGCACTTTGCACGCATAAAAACTGGAAAAGTGAATAACTCAGTCCCTTTCAATGCAAACGTGTAACTGAGCTTAAATAGGGTTATTTATGCCATCGCGCACCATTTGGAAGTGGAGTGCAGTTGTTTTGACAATAATTCACGTGTTAGGGTCAAAAACACATTGTGGGTCAAAACATGCTTTTCTCGCTCTGAAAAGCATTTTGCACGCATAAAAACTGGAAAAGTGAATAACTCAGTCACTTTCAATGCAAACGTGTAACTGAGCTTGAATAGGGTTATTTATGCCATCGCGCACCATTTGGAAGTGGAGAGCAGTTGTTTTGACTATAATTCACGTGTTAGGGTCAAAAACACATTGTGGGTCAAAACATGCTTTTCTCGCTCTGAAAAGCATTTTGCACGCATAAAAACTGGAAAAGTTGATAACTCAGTCCCTTTCAATTCAAACGTGTAACTGAGCTTAAATAGGGTTATTTATGCCATTGCGCACTATTTGGAAGTGGAGAGCATTTGTTTTGACTATAATTCACGTGTTAGGGTCAAAAACACATTGTGGGTCAAAACATGCTTTTCTCGCTCTGAAAAGCATTTTGCACGCATAAAAACTGGAAAAGTTGATAACTCAGTCCCTTTCAATTCAAACGTGTAACTGAGCTTAAATAGGGTTATTTATGCCAATGCGCACTATTTGGAAGTGGAGAGCATTTGTTTTGACTATAATTCACGTGTTAGGGTCAAAAACACATTGTGGGTCAAAACATGCTTTTCTCGCTCTGAAAAGCATTTTGCACGCGTAAAAACTGGAAAAGTGAATAACTCAGTCACTTTCAATGCAAACGTGTAACTGAGCTTAAATAGGGTTATTTATGCCATTGCGCACCATTTGGAAGTGAAGAGCAGTTGTTTTGAGCACAATTCACGTGTCAGGGTCAAAAACACATTGTGGGTCAAAACATGCTTTTCTCGCTCTGAAAAGCATTTTGCACGCATAAAAACTGGAAAAGTTGATAACTCAGTCACTTTCAATGCAAACGTGTAACTGAGCTTAAATAGGGTTATTTATGCCATTGCGCACCATTTGGAAGTGAAGAGCAGTTGTTTTGAGCACAATTCACGTGTCAGGGTAAAAAACACCTTTTTGGTCAAAAAGTGATTCTCTCGCTCTGAAAAGCACTTTGCACGCATAAAAACTGGAAAAGTGAATAACTCAGTCCCTTTCAATGCAAACGTGTAACTGAGCTTAAATAGGGTTATTTATGCCATCGCGCACCATTTGGAAGTGGAGAGCAGTTGTTTTGACTATAATTCACGTGTTAGGGTCAAAAACACATTGTGGGTCAAAACATGCTTTTCTCGCTCTGAAAAGCATTTTGCACGCATAAAAACTGGAAAAGTTGATAACTCAGTCCCTTTCAATTCAAACGTGTAACTGAGCTTAAATAGGGTTATTTATGCCATTGCGCACTATTTGGAAGTGGAGAGCATTTGTTTTGACTATAATTCACGTGTTAGGGTCAAAAACACATTGTGGGTCAAAACATGCTTTTCTCGCTCTGAAAAGCATTTTGCACGCATAAAAACTGGAAAAGTTGATAACTCAGTCCCTTTCAATTCAAACGTGTAACTGAGCTTAAATAGGGTTATTTATGCCAATGCGCACTATTTGGAAGTGGAGAGCATTTGTTTTGACTATAATTCACGTGTTAGGGTCAAAAACACATTGTGGGTCAAAACATGCTTTTCTCGCTCTGAAAAGCATTTTGCACGCGTAAAAACTGGAAAAGTGAATAACTCAGTCACTTTCAATGCAAACGTGTAACTGAGCTTAAATAGGGTTATTTATGCCATTGCGCACCATTTGGAAGTGAAGAGCATTTGTTTTGACTATAATTCACGTGTTAGGGTCAAAAACACATTGTGGGTCAAAACATGCTTTTCTCGCTCTGAAAAGCATTTTGCACGCATAAAAACTGGAAAAGTTGATAACTCAGTCCCTTTCAATTCAAACGTGTAACTGAGCTTAAATAGGGTTATTTATGCCATTGCGCACTATTTGGAAGTGGAGAGCATTTGTTTTGACTATAATTCACGTGTTAGGGTCAAAAACACATTGTGGGTCAAAACATGCTTTTCTCGCTCTGAAAAGCATTTTGCACGCATAAAAACTGGAAAAGTTGATAACTCAGTCCCTTTCAATGCAAACGTGTAACTGAGCTTAAATAGGGTTATTTATGCCATTGCGCACTATTTGGAAGTGGAGAGCATTTGTTTTGACTATAATTCACGTGTTAGGGTCAAAAACACATTGTGGGTCAAAACATGCTTTTCTCGCTCTGAAAAGCATTTTGCACGCATAAAAACTGGAAAAGTGAATAACTCAGTCACTTTCAATGCAAACGTGTAACTGAGCTTAAATAGGGTTATTTATGCCATTGCGCACCATTTGGAAGTGAAGAGCAGTTGTTTTGAGCACAATTCACGTGTCAGGGTAAAAAACACCTTTTTGGTCAAAAAGTGATTCTCTCGCTCTGAAAAGCACTTTGCACGCATAAAAACTGGAAAAGTGAATAACTCAGTCCCTTTCAATGCAAACGTGTAACTGAGCTTAAATAGGGTTATTTATGCCATCGCGCACCATTTGGAAGTGGAGTGCAGTTGTTTTGACAATAATTCACGTGTTAGGGTCAAAAACACATTGTGGGTCAAAACATGCTTTTCTCGCTCTGAAAAGCATTTTGCACGCATAAAAACTGGAAAAGTTGATAACTCAGTCCCTTTCAATTCAAACGTGTAACTGAGCTTAAATAGGGTTATTTATGCCAATGCGCACTATTTGGAAGTGGAGAGCATTTGTTTTGACTATAATTCACGTGTTAGGGTCAAAAACACATTGTGGGTCAAAACATGCTTTTCTCGCTCTGAAAAGCATTTTGCACGCGTAAAAACTGGAAAAGTGAATAACTCAGTCACTTTCAATGCAAACGTGTAACTGAGCTTAAATAGGGTTATTTATGCCATTGCGCACCATTTGGAAGTGAAGAGCATTTGTTTTGACTATAATTCACGTGTTAGGGTCAAAAACACATTGTGGGTCAAAACATGCTTTTCTCGCTCTGAAAAGCATTTTGCACGCATAAAAACTGGAAAAGTTGATAACTCAGTCCCTTTCAATTCAAACGTGTAACTGAGCTTAAATAGGGTTATTTATGCCATTGCGCACTATTTGGAAGTGGAGAGCATTTGTTTTGACTATAATTCACGTGTTAGGGTCAAAAACACATTGTGGGTCAAAACATGCTTTTCTCGCTCTGAAAAGCATTTTGCACGCATAAAAACTGGAAAAGTTGATAACTCAGTCCCTTTCAATGCAAACGTGTAACTGAGCTTAAATAGGGTTATTTATGCCATTGCGCACTATTTGGAAGTGGAGAGCATTTGTTTTGACTATAATTCACGTGTTAGGGTCAAAAACACATTGTGGGTCAAAACATGCTTTTCTCGCTCTGAAAAGCATTTTGCACGCATAAAAACTGGAAAAGTGAATAACTCAGTCACTTTCAATGCAAACGTGTAACTGAGCTTAAATAGGGTTATTTATGCCATTGCGCACCATTTGGAAGTGAAGAGCAGTTGTTTTGAGCACAATTCACGTGTCAGGGTAAAAAACACCTTTTTGGTCAAAAAGTGATTCTCTCGCTCTGAAAAGCACTTTGCACGCATAAAAACTGGAAAAGTGAATAACTCAGTCCCTTTCAATGCAAACGTGTAACTGAGCTTAAATAGGGTTATTTATGCCATCGCGCACCATTTGGAAGTGGAGTGCAGTTGTTTTGACAATAATTCACGTGTTAGGGTCAAAAACACATTGTGGGTCAAAACATGCTTTTCTCGCTCTGAAAAGCATTTTGCACGCATAAAAACTGGAAAAGTTGATAACTCAGTCCCTTTCAATTCAAACGTGTAACTGAGCTTAAATAGGGTTATTTATGCCAATGCGCACTATTTGGAAGTGGAGAGCATTTGTTTTGACTATAATTCACGTGTTAGGGTCAAAAACACATTGTGGGTCAAAACATGCTTTTCTCGCTCTGAAAAGCATTTTGCACGCATAAAAACTGGAAAAGTGAATAACTCAGTCACTTTCAATGCAAACGTGTAACTGAGCTTAAATAGGGTTATTTATGCCATTGCGCACCATTTGGAAGTGAAGAGCAGTTGTTTTGAGCACAATTCACGTGTCAGGGTCAAAAACACCTTTTTGGTCAAAAAGTGATTCTCTCGCTCTGAAAAGCACTTTGCACGCATAAAAACTGGAAAAGTGAATAACTCAGTCCCTTTCAATGCAAACGTGTAACTGAGCTTAAATAGGGTTATTTATGCCATCGCGCACCATTTGGAAGTGGAGTGCAGTTGTTTTGACAATAATTCACGTGTTAGGGTCAAAAACACATTGTGGGTCAAAACATGCTTTTCTCGCTCTGAAAAGCATTTTGCACGCATAAAAACTGGAAAAGTTGATAACTCAGTCCCTTTCAATTCAAACGTGTAACTGAGCTTAAATAGGGTTATTTATGCCAATGCGCACTATTTGGAAGTGGAGAGCATTTGTTTTGACTATAATTCACGTGTTAGGGTCAAAAACACATTGTGGGTCAAAACATGCTTTTCTCGCTCTGAAAAGCATTTTGCACGCGTAAAAACTGGAAAAGTGAATAACTCAGTCACTTTCAATGCAAACGTGTAACTGAGCTTAAATAGGGTTATTTATGCCATTGCGCACCATTTGGAAGTGAAGAGCATTTGTTTTGACTATAATTCACGTGTTAGGGTCAAAAACACATTGTGGGTCAAAACATGCTTTTCTCGCTCTGAAAAGCATTTTGCACGCATAAAAACTGGAAAAGTTGATAACTCAGTCCCTTTCAATTCAAACGTGTAACTGAGCTTAAATAGGGTTATTTATGCCATTGCGCACTATTTGGAAGTGGAGAGCATTTGTTTTGACTATAATTCACGTGTTAGGGTCAAAAACACATTGTGGGTCAAAACATGCTTTTCTCGCTCTGAAAAGCATTTTGCACGCATAAAAACTGGAAAAGTTGATAACTCAGTCCCTTTCAATGCAAACGTGTAACTGAGCTTAAATAGGGTTATTTATGCCATTGCGCACTATTTGGAAGTGGAGAGCATTTGTTTTGACTATAATTCACGTGTTAGGGTCAAAAACACATTGTGGGTCAAAACATGCTTTTCTCGCTCTGAAAAGCATTTTGCACGCATAAAAACTGGAAAAGTGAATAACTCAGTCACTTTCAATGCAAACGTGTAACTGAGCTTAAATAGGGTTATTTATGCCATTGCGCACCATTTGGAAGTGAAGAGCAGTTGTTTTGAGCACAATTCACGTGTCAGGGTAAAAAACACCTTTTTGGTCAAAAAGTGATTCTCTCGCTCTGAAAAGCACTTTGCACGCATAAAAACTGGAAAAGTGAATAACTCAGTCCCTTTCAATGCAAACGTGTAACTGAGCTTAAATAGGGTTATTTATGCCATCGCGCACCATTTGGAAGTGGAGTGCAGTTGTTTTGACAATAATTCACGTGTTAGGGTCAAAAACACATTGTGGGTCAAAACATGCTTTTCTCGCTCTGAAAAGCATTTTGCACGCATAAAAACTGGAAAAGTTGATAACTCAGTCCCTTTCAATTCAAACGTGTAACTGAGCTTAAATAGGGTTATTTATGCCAATGCGCACTATTTGGAAGTGGAGAGCATTTGTTTTGACTATAATTCACGTGTTAGGGTCAAAAACACATTGTGGGTCAAAACATGCTTTTCTCGCTCTGAAAAGCATTTTGCACGCATAAAAACTGGAAAAGTGAATAACTCAGTCACTTTCAATGCAAACGTGTAACTGAGCTTAAATAGGGTTATTTATGCCATTGCGCACCATTTGGAAGTGAAGAGCAGTTGTTTTGAGCACAATTCACGTGTCAGGGTCAAAAACACCTTTTTGGTCAAAAAGTGATTCTCTCGCTCTGAAAAGCACTTTGCACGCATAAAAACTGGAAAAGTGAATAACTCAGTCCCTTTCAATGCAAACGTGTAACTGAGCTTAAATAGGGTTATTTATGCCATCGCGCACCATTTGGAAGTGGAGTGCAGTTGTTTTGACAATAATTCACGTGTTAGGGTCAAAAACACATTGTGGGTCAAAACATGCTTTTCTCGCTCTGAAAAGCATTTTGCACGCATAAAAACTGGAAAAGTTGATAACTCAGTCCCTTTCAATTCAAACGTGTAACTGAGCTTAAATAGGGTTATTTATGCCAATGCGCACTATTTGGAAGTGGAGAGCATTTGTTTTGACTATAATTCACGTGTTAGGGTCAAAAACACATTGTGGGTCAAAACATGCTTTTCTCGCTCTGAAAAGCATTTTGCACGCATAAAAACTGGAAAAGTTGATAACTCAGTCCCTTTCAATTCAAACGTGTAACTGAGCTTAAATAGGGTTATTTATGCCATTGCGCACTATTTGGAAGTGGAGAGCATTTGTTTTGACTATAATTCACGTGTTAGGGTCAAAAACACATTGTGGGTCAAAACATGCTTTTCTCGCTCTGAAAAGCATTTTGCACGCATAAAAACTGGAAAAGTTGATAACTCAGTCCCTTTCAATGCAAACGTGTAACTGAGCTTAAATAGGGTTATTTATGCCATTGCGCACTATTTGGAAGTGGAGAGCATTTGTTTTGACTATAATTCACGTGTTAGGGTCAAAAACACATTGTGGGTCAAAACATGCTTTTCTCGCTCTGAAAAGCATTTTGCACGCATAAAAACTGGAAAAGTGAATAACTCAGTCACTTTCAATGCAAACGTGTAACTGAGCTTAAATAGGGTTATTTATGCCATTGCGCACCATTTGGAAGTGAAGAGCAGTTGTTTTGAGCACAATTCACGTGTCAGGGTAAAAAACACCTTTTTGGTCAAAAAGTGATTCTCTCGCTCTGAAAAGCACTTTGCACGCATAAAAACTGGAAAAGTGAATAACTCAGTCCCTTTCAATGCAAACGTGTAACTGAGCTTAAATAGGGTTATTTATGCCATCGCGCACCATTTGGAAGTGGAGTGCAGTTGTTTTGACAATAATTCACGTGTTAGGGTCAAAAACACATTGTGGGTCAAAACATGCTTTTCTCGCTCTGAAAAGCATTTTGCACGCATAAAAACTGGAAAAGTGAATAACTCAGTCACTTTCAATGCAAACGTGTAACTGAGCTTGAATAGGGTTATTTATGCCATCGCGCACCATTTGGAAGTGGAGAGCAGTTGTTTTGACTATAATTCACGTGTTAGGGTCAAAAACACATTGTGGGTCAAAACATGCTTTTCTCGCTCTGAAAAGCATTTTGCACGCATAAAAACTGGAAAAGTTGATAACTCAGTCCCTTTCAATTCAAACGTGTAACTGAGCTTAAATAGGGTTATTTATGCCATTGCGCACTATTTGGAAGTGGAGAGCATTTGTTTTGACTATAATTCACGTGTTAGGGTCAAAAACACATTGTGGGTCAAAACATGCTTTTCTCGCTCTGAAAAGCATTTTGCACGCATAAAAACTGGAAAAGTTGATAACTCAGTCCCTTTCAATTCAAACGTGTAACTGAGCTTAAATAGGGTTATTTATGCCAATGCGCACTATTTGGAAGTGGAGAGCATTTGTTTTGACTATAATTCACGTGTTAGGGTCAAAAACACATTGTGGGTCAAAACATGCTTTTCTCGCTCTGAAAAGCATTTTGCACGCGTAAAAACTGGAAAAGTGAATAACTCAGTCACTTTCAATGCAAACGTGTAACTGAGCTTAAATAGGGTTATTTATGCCATTGCGCACCATTTGGAAGTGAAGAGCAGTTGTTTTGAGCACAATTCACGTGTCAGGGTCAAAAACACCTTTTTGGTCAAAAAGTGATTCTCTCGCTCTGAAAAGCACTTTGCACGCATAAAAACTGGAAAAGTGAATAACTCAGTCCCTTTCAATGCAAACGTGTAACTGAGCTTAAATAGGGTTATTTATGCCATCGCGCACCATTTGGAAGTGGAGTGCAGTTGTTTTGACAATAATTCACGTGTTAGGGTCAAAAACACATTGTGGGTCAAAACATGCTTTTCTCGCTCCGAAAAGCATTTTGCACGCATAAAAACTGGAAAAGTTGATAACTCAGTCCCTTTCAATTCAAACGTGTAACTGAGCTTAAATAGGGTTATTTATGCCAATGCGCACTATTTGGAAGTGGAGAGCATTTGTTTTGACTATAATTCACGTGTTAGGGTCAAAAACACATTGTGGGTCAAAACATGCTTTTCTCGCTCTGAAAAGCATTTTGCACGCATAAAAACTGGAAAAGTGAATAACTCAGTCACTTTCAATGCAAACGTGTAACTGAGCTTAAATAGGGTTATTTATGCCATTGCGCACCATTTGGAAGTGAAGAGCAGTTGTTTTGAGCACAATTCACGTGTCAGGGTCAAAAACACCTTTTTGGTCAAAAAGTGATTCTCTCGCTCTGAAAAGCACTTTGCACGCATAAAAACTGGAAAAGTGAATAACTCAGTCCCTTTCAATGCAAACGTGTAACTGAGCTTAAATAGGGTTATTTATGCCATCGCGCACCATTTGGAAGTGGAGTGCAGTTGTTTTGACAATAATTCACGTGTTAGGGTCAAAAACACATTGTGGGTCAAAACATGCTTTTCTCGCTCTGAAAAGCATTTTGCACGCATAAAAACTGGAAAAGTTGATAACTCAGTCCCTTTCAATTCAAACGTGTAACTGAGCTTAAATAGGGTTATTTATGCCATTGCGCACTATTTGGAAGTGGAGAGCATTTGTTTTGACTATAATTCACGTGTTAGGGTCAAAAACACATTGTGGGTCAAAACATGCTTTTCTCGCTCTGAAAAGCATTTTGCACGCGTAAAAACTGGAAAAGTGAATAACTCAGTCACTTTCAATGCAAACGTGTAACTGAGCTTAAATAGGGTTATTTATGCCATTGCGCACCATTTGGAAGTGAAGAGCAGTTGTTTTGAGCACAATTCACGTGTCAGGGTCAAAAACACCTTTTTGGTCAAAAAGTGATTCTCTCGCTCTGAAAAGCACTTTGCACGCATAAAAACTGGAAAAGTGAATAACTCAGTCCCTTTCAATGCAAACGTGTAACTGAGCTTAAATAGGGTTATTTATGCCATCGCGCACCATTTGGAAGTGGAGTGCAGTTGTTTTGACAATAATTCACGTGTTAGGGTCAAAAACACATTGTGGGTCAAAACATGCTTTTCTCGCTCTGAAAAGCATTTTGCACGCATAAAAACTGGAAAAGTTGATAACTCAGTCCCTTTCAATTCAAACGTGTAACTGAGCTTAAATAGGGTTATTTATGCCAATGCGCACTATTTGGAAGTGGAGAGCATTTGTTTTGACTATAATTCACGTGTTAGGGTCAAAAACACATTGTGGGTCAAAACATGCTTTTCTCGCTCTGAAAAGCATTTTGCACGCATAAAAACTGGAAAAGTGAATAACTCAGTCACTTTCAATGCAAACGTGTAACTGAGCTTAAATAGGGTTATTTATGCCATTGCGCACCATTTGGAAGTGAAGAGCAGTTGTTTTGAGCACAATTCACGTGTCAGGGTCAAAAACACCTTTTTGGTCAAAAAGTGATTCTCTCGCTCTGAAAAGCACTTTGCACGCATAAAAACTGGAAAAGTGAATAACTCAGTCCCTTTCAATGCAAACGTGTAACTGAGCTTAAATAGGGTTATTTATGCCATCGCGCACCATTTGGAAGTGGAGTGCAGTTGTTTTGACAATAATTCACGTGTTAGGGTCAAAAACACATTGTGGGTCAAAACATGCTTTTCTCGCTCTGAAAAGCATTTTGCACGCATAAAAACTGGAAAAGTTGATAACTCAGTCCCTTTCAATTCAAACGTGTAACTGAGCTTAAATAGGGTTATTTATGCCAATGCGCACTATTTGGAAGTGGAGAGCATTTGTTTTGACTATAATTCACGTGTTAGGGTCAAAAACACATTGTGGGTCAAAACATGCTTTTCTCGCTCTGAAAAGCATTTTGCACGCATAAAAACTGGAAAAGTGAATAACTCAGTCACTTTCAATGCAAACGTGTAACTGAGCTTAAATAGGGTTATTTATGCCATTGCGCACCATTTGGAAGTGAAGAGCAGTTGTTTTGAGCACAATTCACGTGTCAGGGTCAAAAACACCTTTTTGGTCAAAAAGTGATTCTCTCGCTCTGAAAAGCACTTTGCACGCATAAAAACTGGAAAAGTGAATAACTCAGTCCCTTTCAATGCAAACGTGTAACTGAGCTTAAATAGGGTTATTTATGCCATCGCGCACCATTTGGAAGTGGAGTGCAGTTGTTTTGACAATAATTCACGTGTTAGGGTCAAAAACACATTGTGGGTCAAAACATGCTTTTCTCGCTCTGAAAAGCATTTTGCACGCATAAAAACTGGAAAAGTTGATAACTCAGTCCCTTTCAATTCAAACGTGTAACTGAGCTTAAATAGGGTTATTTATGCCAATGCGCACTATTTGGAAGTGGAGAGCATTTGTTTTGACTATAATTCACGTGTTAGGGTCAAAAACACATTGTGGGTCAAAACATGCTTTTCTCGCTCTGAAAAGCATTTTGCACGCATAAAAACTGGAAAAGTGAATAACTCAGTCACTTTCAATGCAAACGTGTAACTGAGCTTAAATAGGGTTATTTATGCCATTGCGCACCATTTGGAAGTGAAGAGCAGTTGTTTTGAGCACAATTCACGTGTCAGGGTCAAAAACACCTTTTTGGTCAAAAAGTGATTCTCTCGCTCTGAAAAGCACTTTGCACGCATAAAAACTGGAAAAGTGAATAACTCAGTCCCTTTCAATGCAAACGTGTAACTGAGCTTAAATAGGGTTATTTATGCCATCGCGCACCATTTGGAAGTGGAGTGCAGTTGTTTTGACAATAATTCACGTGTTAGGGTCAAAAACACATTGTGGGTCAAAACATGCTTTTCTCGCTCTGAAAAGCATTTTGCACGCATAAAAACTGGAAAAGTGAATAACTCAGTCACTTTCAATGCAAACGTGTAACTGAGCTTGAATAGGGTTATTTATGCCATCGCGCACCATTTGGAAGTGGAGAGCAGTTGTTTTGACTATAATTCACGTGTTAGGGTCAAAAACACATTGTGGGTCAAAACATGCTTTTCTCGCTCTGAAAAGCATTTTGCACGCATAAAAACTGGAAAAGTTGATAACTCAGTCCCTTTCAATTCAAACGTGTAACTGAGCTTAAATAGGGTTATTTATGCCATTGCGCACTATTTGGAAGTGGAGAGCAGTTGTTTTGACTATAATTCACGTGTTAGGGTCAAAAACACATTGTGGGTCAAAACATGCTTTTCTCGCTCTGAAAAGCATTTTGCACGCATAAAAACTGGAAAAGTTGATAACTCAGTCCCTTTCAATTCAAACGTGTAACTGAGCTTAAATAGGGTTATTTATGCCAATGCGCACTATTTGGAAGTGGAGAGCATTTGTTTTGACTATAATTCACGTGTTAGGGTCAAAAACACATTGTGGGTCAAAACATGCTTTTCTCGCTCTGAAAAGCATTTTGCACGCATAAAAACTGGAAAAGTGAATAACTCAGTCACTTTCAATGCAAACGTGTAACTGAGCTTAAATAGGGTTATTTATGCCATTGCGCACCATTTGGAAGTGAAGAGCAGTTGTTTTGAGCACAATTCACGTGTCAGGGTCAAAAACACCTTTTTGGTCAAAAAGTGATTCTCTCGCTCTGAAAAGCACTTTGCACGCATAAAAACTGGAAAAGTGAATAACTCAGTCACTTTCAATGCAAACGTGTAACTGAGCTTAAATAGGGTTATTTATGCCATTGCGCACCATTTGGAAGTGAAGAGCAGTTGTTTTGAGCACAATTCACGTGTCAGGGTCAAAAACACCTTTTTGGTCAAAAAGTGATTCTCTCGCTCTGAAAAGCACTTTGCACGCATAAAAACTGGAAAAGTGAATAACTCAGTCCCTTTCAATGCAAACGTGTAACTGAGCTTAAATAGGGTTATTTATGCCATCGCGCACCATTTGGAAGTGGAGTGCAGTTGTTTTGACAATAATTCACGTGTTAGGGTCAAAAACACATTGTGGGTCAAAACATGCTTTTCTCGCTCTGAAAAGCATTTTGCACGCATAAAAACTGGAAAAGTTGATAACTCAGTCCCTTTCAATTCAAACGTGTAACTGAGCTTAAATAGGGTTATTTATGCCAATGCGCACTATTTGGAAGTGGAGAGCATTTGTTTTGACTATAATTCACGTGTTAGGGTCAAAAACACATTGTGGGTCAAAACATGCTTTTCTCGCTCTGAAAAGCATTTTGCACGCATAAAAACTGGAAAAGTGAATAACTCAGTCACTTTCAATGCAAACGTGTAACTGAGCTTAAATAGGGTTATTTATGCCATTGCGCACCATTTGGAAGTGAAGAGCAGTTGTTTTGAGCACAATTCACGTGTCAGGGTCAAAAACACCTTTTTGGTCAAAAAGTGATTCTCTCGCTCTGAAAAGCACTTTGCACGCATAAAAACTGGAAAAGTGAATAACTCAGTCCCTTTCAATGCAAACGTGTAACTGAGCTTAAATAGGGTTATTTATGCCATCGCGCACCATTTGGAAGTGGAGTGCAGTTGTTTTGACAATAATTCACGTGTTAGGGTCAAAAACACATTGTGGGTCAAAACATGCTTTTCTCGCTCTGAAAAGCATTTTGCACGCATAAAAACTGGAAAAGTTGATAACTCAGTCCCTTTCAATTCAAACGTGTAACTGAGCTTAAATAGGGTTATTTATGCCATTGCGCACTATTTGGAAGTGGAGAGCATTTGTTTTGACTATAATTCACGTGTTAGGGTCAAAAACACATTGTGGGTCAAAACATGCTTTTCTCGCTCTGAAAAGCATTTTGCACGCATAAAAACTGGAAAAGTTGATAACTCAGTCCCTTTCAATGCAAACGTGTAACTGAGCTTAAATAGGGTTATTTATGCCATTGCGCACTATTTGGAAGTGGAGAGCATTTGTTTTGACTATAATTCACGTGTTAGGGTCAAAAACACATTGTGGGTCAAAACATGCTTTTCTCGCTCTGAAAAGCATTTTGCACGCATAAAAACTGGAAAAGTGAATAACTCAGTCACTTTCAATGCAAACGTGTAACTGAGCTTAAATAGGGTTATTTATGCCATTGCGCACCATTTGGAAGTGAAGAGCAGTTGTTTTGAGCACAATTCACGTGTCAGGGTCAAAAACACCTTTTTGGTCAAAAAGTGATTCTCTCGCTCTGAAAAGCACTTTGCACGCATAAAAACTGGAAAAGTGAATAACTCAGTCCCTTTCAATGCAAACGTGTAACTGAGCTTAAATAGGGTTATTTATGCCATCGCGCACCATTTGGAAGTGGAGTGCAGTTGTTTTGACAATAATTCACGTGTTAGGGTCAAAAACACATTGTGGGTCAAAACATGCTTTTCTCGCTCTGAAAAGCATTTTGCACGCATAAAAACTGGAAAAGTGAATAACTCAGTCACTTTCAATGCAAACGTGTAACTGAGCTTGAATAGGGTTATTTATGCCATCGCGCACCATTTGGAAGTGGAGAGCAGTTGTTTTGACTATAATTCACGTGTTAGGGTCAAAAACACATTGTGGGTCAAAACATGCTTTTCTCGCTCTGAAAAGCATTTTGCACGCATAAAAACTGGAAAAGTTGATAACTCAGTCCCTTTCAATTCAAACGTGTAACTGAGCTTAAATAGGGTTATTTATGCCATTGCGCACTATTTGGAAGTGGAGAGCAGTTGTTTTGACTATAATTCACGTGTTAGGGTCAAAAACACATTGTGGGTCAAAACATGCTTTTCTCGCTCTGAAAAGCATTTTGCACGCATAAAAACTGGAAAAGTTGATAACTCAGTCCCTTTCAATTCAAACGTGTAACTGAGCTTAAATAGGGTTATTTATGCCAATGCGCACTATTTGGAAGTGGAGAGCATTTGTTTTGACTATAATTCACGTGTTAGGGTCAAAAACACATTGTGGGTCAAAACATGCTTTTCTCGCTCTGAAAAGCATTTTGCACGCATAAAAACTGGAAAAGTGAATAACTCAGTCACTTTCAATGCAAACGTGTAACTGAGCTTAAATAGGGTTATTTATGCCATTGCGCACCATTTGGAAGTGAAGAGCAGTTGTTTTGAGCATAATTCACGTGTCAGGGTCAAAAACACCTTTTTGGTCAAAAAGTGATTCTCTCGCTCTGAAAAGCACTTTGCACGCATAAAAACTGGAAAAGTGAATAACTCAGTCCCTTTCAATGCAAACGTGTAACTGAGCTTAAATAGGGTTATTTATGCCATCGCGCACCATTTGGAAGTGGAGTGCAGTTGTTTTGACAATAATTCACGTGTTAGGGTCAAAAACACATTGTGGGTCAAAACATGCTTTTCTCGCTCTGAAAAGCATTTTGCACGCATAAAAACTGGAAAAGTGAATAACTCAGTCACTTTCAATGCAAACGTGTAACTGAGCTTAAATAGGGTTATTTATGCCATTGCGCACCATTTGGAAGTGAAGAGCAGTTGTTTTGAGCACAATTCACGTGTCAGGGTAAAAAACACCTTTTTGGTCAAAAAGTGATTCTCTCGCTCTGAAAAGCACTTTGCACGCATAAAAACTGGAAAAGTGAATAACTCAGTCCCTTTCAATGCAAACGTGTAACTGAGCTTAAATAGGGTTATTTATGCCATCGCGCACCATTTGGAAGTGGAGTGCAGT
Organism: Micromesistius poutassou; assembly: GCF_964030765.1. NCBI lineage: Eukaryota > Metazoa > Chordata > Actinopteri > Gadiformes > Gadidae > Micromesistius > Micromesistius poutassou. The sequence goes on along the minus strand of NC_140290.1, from coordinate 73,055 downwards.
TGTTTTGACAATAATTCACGTGTTAGGGTCAAAAACACATTGTGGGTCAAAACATGCTTTTCTCGCTCTGAAAAGCATTTTGCACGCATAAAAACTGGAAAAGTTGATAACTCAGTCCCTTTCAATTCAAACGTGTAACTGAGCTTAAATAGGGTTATTTATGCCAATGCGCACTATTTGGAAGTGGAGAGCATTTGTTTTGACTATAATTCACGTGTTAGGGTCAAAAACACATTGTGGGTCAAAACATGCTTTTCTCGCTCTGAAAAGCATTTTGCACGCATAAAAACTGGAAAAGTTGATAACTCAGTCCCTTTCAATGCAAACGTGTAACTGAGCTTAAATAGGGTTATTTATGCCATCGCGCACCATTTGGAAGTGGAGTGCAGTTGTTTTGACAATAATTCACGTGTTAGGGTCAAAAACACATTGTGGGTCAAAACATGCTTTTCTCGCTCTGAAAAGCATTTTGCACGCATAAAAACTGGAAGAGTTGATAACTCAGTCCCTTTCAATTCAAACGTGTAACTGAGCTTAAATAGGGTTATTTATGCCAATGCGCACTATTTGGAAGTGGAGAGCATTTGTTTTGACTATAATTCACGTGTTAGGGTCAAAAACACATTGTGGGTCAAAACATGCTTTTCTCGCTCTGAAAAGCATTTTGCACGCATAAAAACTGGAAAAGTTGATAACTCAGTCACTTTCAATGCAAACGTGTAACTGAGCTTAAATAGGGTTATTTATGCCATTGCGCACCATTTGGAAGTGAAGAGCAGTTGTTTTGAGCACAATTCACGTGTCAGGGTAAAAAACACCTTTTTGGTCAAAAAGTGATTCTCTCGCTCTGAAAAGCACTTTGCACGCATAAAAACTGGAAAAGTGAATAACTCAGTCCCTTTCAATGCAAACGTGTAACTGAGCTTAAATAGGGTTATTTATGCCATCGCGCACCATTTGGAAGTGGAGTGCAGTTGTTTTGACAATAATTCACGTGTTAGGGTCAAAAACACATTGTGGGTCAAAACATGCTTTTCTCGCTCTGAAAAGCATTTTGCACGCATAAAAACTGGAAAAGTTGATAACTCAGTCCCTTTCAATTCAAACGTGTAACTGAGCTTAAATAGGGTTATTTATGCCAATGCGCACTATTTGGAAGTGGAGAGCATTTGTTTTGACTATAATTCACGTGTTAGGGTCAAAAACACATTGTGGGTCAAAACATGCTTTTCTCGCTCTGAAAAGCATTTTGCACGCATAAAAACTGGAAAAGTGAATAACTCAGTCACTTTCAATGCAAACGTGTAACTGAGCGTAAATAGGGTTATTTATGCCATTGCGCACCATTTGGAAGTGAAGAGCAGTTGTTTTGAGCACAATTCACGTGTCAGGGTCAAAAACACCTTTTTGGTCAAAAAGTGATTCTCTCGCTCTGAAAAGCACTTTGCACGCATAAAAACTGGAAAAGTGAATAACTCAGTCCCTTTCAATGCAAACGTGTAACTGAGCTTAAATAGGGTTATTTATGCCATCGCGCACCATTTGGAAGTGGAGTGCAGTTGTTTTGACAATAATTCACGTGTTAGGGTCAAAAACACATTGTGGGTCAAAACATGCTTTTCTCGCTCTGAAAAGCATTTTGCACGCATAAAAACTGGAAAAGTGAATAACTCAGTCACTTTCAATGCAAACGTGTAACTGAGCTTGAATAGGGTTATTTATGCCATCGCGCACCATTTGGAAGTGGAGAGCAGTTGTTTTGACTATAATTCACGTGTTAGGGTCAAAAACACATTGTGGGTCAAAACATGCTTTTCTCGCTCTGAAAAGCATTTTGCACGCATAAAAACTGGAAAAGTTGATAACTCAGTCCCTTTCAATTCAAACGTGTAACTGAGCTTAAATAGGGTTATTTATGCCATTGCGCACTATTTGGAAGTGGAGAGCATTTGTTTTGACTATAATTCACGTGTTAGGGTCAAAAACACATTGTGGGTCAAAACATGCTTTTCTCGCTCTGAAAAGCATTTTGCACGCATAAAAACTGGAAAAGTTGATAACTCAGTCCCTTTCAATTCAAACGTGTAACTGAGCTTAAATAGGGTTATTTATGCCAATGCGCACTATTTGGAAGTGGAGAGCATTTGTTTTGACTATAATTCACGTGTTAGGGTCAAAAACACATTGTGGGTCAAAACATGCTTTTCTCGCTCTGAAAAGCATTTTGCACGCGTAAAAACTGGAAAAGTGAATAACTCAGTCACTTTCAATGCAAACGTGTAACTGAGCTTAAATAGGGTTATTTATGCCATTGCGCACCATTTGGAAGTGAAGAGCAGTTGTTTTGAGCACAATTCACGTGTCAGGGTCAAAAACACCTTTTTGGTCAAAAAGTGATTCTCTCGCTCTGAAAAGCACTTTGCACGCATAAAAACTGGAAAAGTGAATAACTCAGTCCCTTTCAATGCAAACGTGTAACTGAGCTTAAATAGGGTTATTTATGCCATCGCGCACCATTTGGAAGTGGAGTGCAGTTGTTTTGACAATAATTCACGTGTTAGGGTCAAAAACACATTGTGGGTCAAAACATGCTTTTCTCGCTCTGAAAAGCATTTTGCACGCATAAAAACTGGAAAAGTTGATAACTCAGTCCCTTTCAATTCAAACGTGTAACTGAGCTTAAATAGGGTTATTTATGCCATTGCGCACTATTTGGAAGTGGAGAGCATTTGTTTTGACTATAATTCACGTGTTAGGCTCAAAAACACATTGTGGGTCAAAACATGCTTTTCTCGCTCTGAAAAGCATTTTGCACGCATAAAAACTGGAAAAGTTGATAACTCAGTCCCTTTCAATTCAAACGTGTAACTGAGCTTAAATAGGGTTATTTATGCCAATGCGCACTATTTGGAAGTGGAGAGCATTTGTTTTGACTATAATTCACGTGTTAGGGTCAAAAACACATTGTGGGTCAAAACATGCTTTTCTCGCTCTGAAAAGCATTTTGCACGCGTAAAAACTGGAAAAGTGAATAACTCAGTCACTTTCAATGCAAACGTGTAACTGAGCTTAAATAGGGTTATTTATGCCATTGCGCACCATTTGGAAGTGAAGAGCAGTTGTTTTGAGCACAATTCACGTGTCAGGGTCAAAAACACCTTTTTGGTCAAAAAGTGATTCTCTCGCTCTGAAAAGCACTTTGCACGCATAAAAACTGGAAAAGTGAATAACTCAGTCCCTTTCAATGCAAACGTGTAACTGAGCTTAAATAGGGTTATTTATGCCATCGCGCACCATTTGGAAGTGGAGTGCAGTTGTTTTGACAATAATTCACGTGTTAGGGTCAAAAACACATTGTGGGTCAAAACATGCTTTTCTCGCTCCGAAAAGCATTTTGCACGCATAAAAACTGGAAAAGTTGATAACTCAGTCCCTTTCAATTCAAACGTGTAACTGAGCTTAAATAGGGTTATTTATGCCAATGCGCACTATTTGGAAGTGGAGAGCATTTGTTTTGACTATAATTCACGTGTTAGGGTCAAAAACACATTGTGGGTCAAAACATGCTTTTCTCGCTCTGAAAAGCATTTTGCACGCATAAAAACTGGAAAAGTGAATAACTCAGTCACTTTCAATGCAAACGTGTAACTGAGCTTAAATAGGGTTATTTATGCCATTGCGCACCATTTGGAAGTGAAGAGCAGTTGTTTTGAGCACAATTCACGTGTCAGGGTCAAAAACACCTTTTTGGTCAAAAAGTGATTCTCTCGCTCTGAAAAGCACTTTGCACGCATAAAAACTGGAAAAGTGAATAACTCAGTCCCTTTCAATGCAAACGTGTAACTGAGCTTAAATAGGGTTATTTATGCCATCGCGCACCATTTGGAAGTGGAGTGCAGTTGTTTTGACAATAATTCACGTGTTAGGGTCAAAAACACATTGTGGGTCAAAACATGCTTTTCTCGCTCTGAAAAGCATTTTGCACGCATAAAAACTGGAAAAGTGAATAACTCAGTCACTTTCAATGCAAACGTGTAACTGAGCTTAAATAGGGTTATTTATGCCATTGCGCACCATTTGGAAGTGAAGAGCAGTTGTTTTGAGCACAATTCACGTGTCAGGGTAAAAAACACCTTTTTGGTCAAAAAGTGATTCTCTCGCTCTGAAAAGCACTTTGCACGCATAAAAACTGGAAAAGTGAATAACTCAGTCCCTTTCAATGCAAACGTGTAACTGAGCTTAAATAGGGTTATTTATGCCATCGCGCACCATTTGGAAGTGGAGTGCAGTTGTTTTGACAATAATTCACGTGTTAGGGTCAAAAACACATTGTGGGTCAAAACATGCTTTTCTCGCTCTGAAAAGCATTTTGCACGCATAAAAACTGGAAAAGTTGATAACTCAGTCCCTTTCAATTCAAACGTGTAACTGAGCTTAAATAGGGTTATTTATGCCAATGCGCACTATTTGGAAGTGGAGAGCATTTGTTTTGACTATAATTCACGTGTTAGGGTCAAAAACACATTGTGGGTCAAAACATGCTTTTCTCGCTCTGAAAAGCATTTTGCACGCATAAAAACTGGAAAAGTTGATAACTCAGTCCCTTTCAATGCAAACGTGTAACTGAGCTTAAATAGGGTTATTTATGCCATCGCGCACCATTTGGAAGTGGAGTGCAGTTGTTTTGACAATAATTCACGTGTTAGGGTCAAAAACACATTGTGGGTCAAAACATGCTTTTCTCGCTCTGAAAAGCATTTTGCACGCATAAAAACTGGAAAAGTTGATAACTCAGTCCCTTTCAATTCAAACGTGTAACTGAGCTTAAATAGGGTTATTTATGCCAATGCGCACTATTTGGAAGTGGAGAGCATTTGTTTTGACTATAATTCACGTGTTAGGGTCAAAAACACATTGTGGGTCAAAACATGCTTTTCTCGCTCTGAAAAGCATTTTGCACGCATAAAAACTGGAAAAGTTGATAACTCAGTCACTTTCAATGCAAACGTGTAACTGAGCTTAAATAGGGTTATTTATGCCATTGCGCACCATTTGGAAGTGAAGAGCAGTTGTTTTGAGCACAATTCACGTGTCAGGGTAAAAAACACCTTTTTGGTCAAAAAGTGATTCTCTCGCTCTGAAAAGCACTTTGCACGCATAAAAACTGGAAAAGTGAATAACTCAGTCTCTTTCAATGCAAACGTGTAACTGAGCTTAAATAGGGTTATTTATGCCATCGCGCACCATTTGGAAGTGGAGTGCAGTTGTTTTGACAATAATTCACGTGTTAGGGTCAAAAACACATTGTGGGTCAAAACATGCTTTTCTCGCTCTGAAAAGCATTTTGCACGCATAAAAACTGGAAAAGTTGATAACTCAGTCCCTTTCAATTCAAACGTGTAACTGAGCTTAAATAGGGTTATTTATGCCAATGCGCACTATTTGGAAGTGGAGAGCATTTGTTTTGACTATAATTCACGTGTTAGGGTCAAAAACACATTGTGGGTCAAAACATGCTTTTCTCGCTCTGAAAAGCATTTTGCACGCATAAAAACTGGAAAAGTGAATAACTCAGTCACTTTCAATGCAAACGTGTAACTGAGCTTAAATAGGGTTATTTATGCCATTGCGCACCATTTGGAAGTGAAGAGCAGTTGTTTTGAGCACAATTCACGTGTCAGGGTAAAAAACACCTTTTTGGTCAAAAAGTGATTCTCTCGCTCTGAAAAGCACTTTGCACGCATAAAAACTGGAAAAGTGAATAACTCAGTCCCTTTCAATGCAAACGTGTAACTGAGCTTAAATAGGGTTATTTATGCCATCGCGCACCATTTGGAAGTGGAGTGCAGTTGTTTTGACAATAATTCACGTGTTAGGGTCAAAAACACATTGTGGGTCAAAACATGCTTTTCTCGCTCTGAAAAGCATTTTGCACGCATAAAAACTGGAAAAGTTGATAACTCAGTCCCTTTCAATTCAAACGTGTAACTGAGCTTAAATAGGGTTATTTATGCCAATGCGCACTATTTGGAAGTGGAGAGCATTTGTTTTGACTATAATTCACGTGTTAGGGTCAAAAACACATTGTGGGTCAAAACATGCTTTTCTCGCTCTGAAAAGCATTTTGCACGCATAAAAACTGGAAAAGTTGATAACTCAGTCCCTTTCAATGCAAACGTGTAACTGAGCTTAAATAGGGTTATTTATGCCATCGCGCACCATTTGGAAGTGGAGTGCAGTTGTTTTGACAATAATTCACGTGTTAGGGTCAAAAACACATTGTGGGTCAAAACATGCTTTTCTCGCTCTGAAAAGCATTTTGCACGCATAAAAACTGGAAAAGTTGATAACTCAGTCCCTTTCAATTCAAACGTGTAACTGAGCTTAAATAGGGTTATTTATGCCAATGCGCACTATTTGGAAGTGGAGAGCATTTGTTTTGACTATAATTCACGTGTTAGGGTCAAAAACACATTGTGGGTCAAAACATGCTTTTCTCGCTCTGAAAAGCATTTTGCACGCATAAAAACTGGAAAAGTTGATAACTCAGTCACTTTCAATGCAAACGTGTAACTGAGCTTAAATAGGGTTATTTATGCCATTGCGCACCATTTGGAAGTGAAGAGCAGTTGTTTTGAGCACAATTCACGTGTCAGGGTAAAAAACACCTTTTTGGTCAAAAAGTGATTCTCTCGCTCTGAAAAGCACTTTGCACGCATAAAAACTGGAAAAGTGAATAACTCAGTCCCTTTCAATGCAAACGTGTAACTGAGCTTAAATAGGGTTATTTATGCCATCGCGCACCATTTGGAAGTGGAGTGCAGTTGTTTTGACAATAATTCACGTGTTAGGGTCAAAAACACATTGTGGGTCAAAACATGCTTTTCTCGCTCTGAAAAGCATTTTGCACGCATAAAAACTGGAAAAGTTGATAACTCAGTCCCTTTCAATGCAAACGTGTAACTGAGCTTAAATAGGGTTATTTATGCCATTGCGCACTATTTGGAAGTGGAGAGCATTTGTTTTGACTATAATTCACGTGTTAGGGTCAAAAACACATTGTGGGTCAAAACATGCTTTTCTCGCTCTGAAAAGCATTTTGCACGCATAAAAACTGGAAAAGTGAATAACTCAGTCACTTTCAATGCAAACGTGTAACTGAGCTTAAATAGGGTTATTTATGCCATTGCGCACCATTTGGAAGTGAAGAGCAGTTGTTTTGAGCACAATTCACGTGTCAGGGTAAAAAACACCTTTTTGGTCAAAAAGTGATTCTCTCGCTCTGAAAAGCACTTTGCACGCATAAAAACTGGAAAAGTGAATAACTCAGTCCCTTTCAATGCAAACGTGTAACTGAGCTTAAATAGGGTTATTTATGCCATCGCGCACCATTTGGAAGTGGAGTGCAGTTGTTTTGACAATAATTCACGTGTTAGGGTCAAAAACACATTGTGGGTCAAAACATGCTTTTCTCGCTCTGAAAAGCATTTTGCACGCATAAAAACTGGAAAAGTTGATAACTCAGTCCCTTTCAATTCAAACGTGTAACTGAGCTTAAATAGGGTTATTTATGCCAATGCGCACTATTTGGAAGTGGAGAGCATTTGTTTTGACTATAATTCACGTGTTAGGGTCAAAAACACATTGTGGGTCAAAACATGCTTTTCTCGCTCTGAAAAGCATTTTGCACGCATAAAAACTGGAAAAGTTGATAACTCAGTCCCTTTCAATTCAAACGTGTAACTGAGCTTAAATAGGGTTATTTATGCCAATGCGCACTATTTGGAAGTGGAGAGCATTTGTTTTGACTATAATTCACGTGTTAGGGTCAAAAACACATTGTGGGTCAAAACATGCTTTTCTCGCTCTGAAAAGCATTTTGCACGCATAAAAACTGGAAAAGTTGATAACTCAGTCCCTTTCAATGCAAACGTGTAACTGAGCTTAAATAGGGTTATTTATGCCATCGCGCACCATTTGGAAGTGGAGTGCAGTTGTTTTGACAATAATTCACGTGTTAGGGTCAAAAACACATTGTGGGTCAAAACATGCTTTTCTCGCTCTGAAAAGCATTTTGCACGCATAAAAACTGGAAAAGTTGATAACTCAGTCCCTTTCAATTCAAACGTGTAACTGAGCTTAAATAGGGTTATTTATGCCAATGCGCACTATTTGGAAGTGGAGAGCATTTGTTTTGACTATAATTCACGTGTTAGGGTCAAAAACACATTGTGGGTCAAAACATGCTTTTCTCGCTCTGAAAAGCATTTTGCACGCATAAAAACTGGAAAAGTTGATAACTCAGTCACTTTCAATGCAAACGTGTAACTGAGCTTAAATAGGGTTATTTATGCCATTGCGCACCATTTGGAAGTGAAGAGCAGTTGTTTTGAGCACAATTCACGTGTCAGGGTAAAAAACACCTTTTTGGTCAAAAAGTGATTCTCTCGCTCTGAAAAGCACTTTGCACGCATAAAAACTGGAAAAGTGAATAACTCAGTCCCTTTCAATGCAAACGTGTAACTGAGCTTAAATAGGGTTATTTATGCCATCGCGCACCATTTGGAAGTGGAGTGCAGTTGTTTTGACAATAATTCACGTGTTAGGGTCAAAAACACATTGTGGGTCAAAACATGCTTTTCTCGCTCTGAAAAGCATTTTGCACGCATAAAAACTGGAAAAGTTGATAACTCAGTCCCTTTCAATGCAAACGTGTAACTGAGCTTAAATAGGGTTATTTATGCCATTGCGCACTATTTGGAAGTGGAGAGCATTTGTTTTGACTATAATTCACGTGTTAGGGTCAAAAACACATTGTGGGTCAAAACATGCTTTTCTCGCTCTGAAAAGCATTTTGCACGCATAAAAACTGGAAAAGTGAATAACTCAGTCACTTTCAATGCAAACGTGTAACTGAGCTTAAATAGGGTTATTTATGCCATTGCGCACCATTTGGAAGTGAAGAGCAGTTGTTTTGAGCACAATTCACGTGTCAGGGTCAAAAACACCTTTTTGGTCAAAAAGTGATTCTCTCGCTCTGAAAAGCACTTTGCACGCATAAAAACTGGAAAAGTGAATAACTCAGTCCCTTTCAATGCAAACGTGTAACTGAGCTTAAATAGGGTTATTTATGCCATCGCGCACCATTTGGAAGTGGAGTGCAGTTGTTTTGACAATAATTCACGTGTTAGGGTCAAAAACACATTGTGGGTCAAAACATGCTTTTCTCGCTCTGAAAAGCATTTTGCACGCATAAAAACTGGAAAAGTGAATAACTCAGTCACTTTCAATGCAAACGTGTAACTGAGCTTGAATAGGGTTATTTATGCCATCGCGCACCATTTGGAAGTGGAGAGCAGTTGTTTTGACTATAATTCACGTGTTAGGGTCAAAAACACATTGTGGGTCAAAACATGCTTTTCTCGCTCTGAAAAGCATTTTGCACGCATAAAAACTGGAAAAGTTGATAACTCAGTCCCTTTCAATTCAAACGTGTAACTGAGCTTAAATAGGGTTATTTATGCCATTGCGCACTATTTGGAAGTGGAGAGCAGTTGTTTTGACTATAATTCACGTGTTAGGGTCAAAAACACATTGTGGGTCAAAACATGCTTTTCTCGCTCTGAAAAGCATTTTGCACGCATAAAAACTGGAAAAGTTGATAACTCAGTCCCTTTCAATTCAAACGTGTAACTGAGCTTAAATAGGGTTATTTATGCCAATGCGCACTATTTGGAAGTGGAGAGCATTTGTTTTGACTATAATTCACGTGTCAGGGTCAAAAACACCTTTTTGGTCAAAAAGTGATTCTCTCGCTCTGAAAAGCACTTTGCACGCATAAAAACTGGAAAAGTGAATAACTCAGTCCCTTTCAATGCAAACGTGTAACTGAGCTTAAATAGGGTTATTTATGCCATCGCGCACCATTTGGAAGTGGAGTGCAGTTGTTTTGACAATAATTCACGTGTTAGGGTCAAAAACACATTGTGGGTCAAAACATGCTTTTCTCGCTCTGAAAAGCATTTTGCACGCATAAAAACTGGAAAAGTGAATAACTCAGTCACTTTCAATGCAAACGTGTAACTGAGCTTAAATAGGGTTATTTATGCCATTGCGCACCATTTGGAAGTGAAGAGCAGTTGTTTTGAGCACAATTCACGTGTCAGGGTAAAAAACACCTTTTTGGTCAAAAAGTGATTCTCTCGCTCTGAAAAGCACTTTGCACGCATAAAAACTGGAAAAGTGAATAACTCAGTCCCTTTCAATGCAAACGTGTAACTGAGCTTAAATAGGGTTATTTATGCCATCGCGCACCATTTGGAAGTGGAGTGCAGTTGTTTTGACAATAATTCACGTGTTAGGGTCAAAAACACATTGTGGGTCAAAACATGCTTTTCTCGCTCTGAAAAGCATTTTGCACGCATAAAAACTGGAAAAGTTGATAACTCAGTCCCTTTCAATTCAAACGTGTAACTGAGCTTAAATAGGGTTATTTATGCCAATGCGCACTATTTGGAAGTGGAGAGCATTTGTTTTGACTATAATTCACGTGTTAGGGTCAAAAACACATTGTGGGTCAAAACATGCTTTTCTCGCTCTGAAAAGCATTTTGCACGCATAAAAACTGGAAAAGTTGATAACTCAGTCCCTTTCAATGCAAACGTGTAACTGAGCTTAAATAGGGTTATTTATGCCATCGCGCACCATTTGGAAGTGGAGTGCAGTTGTTTTGACAATAATTCACGTGTTAGGGTCAAAAACACATTGTGGGTCAAAACATGCTTTTCTCGCTCTGAAAAGCATTTTGCACGCATAAAAACTGGAAAAGTTGATAACTCAGTCCCTTTCAATTCAAACGTGTAACTGAGCTTAAATAGGGTTATTTATGCCAATGCGCACTATTTGGAAGTGGAGAGCATTTGTTTTGACTATAATTCACGTGTTAGGGTCAAAAACACATTGTGGGTCAAAACATGCTTTTCTCGCTCTGAAAAGCATTTTGCACGCATAAAAACTGGAAAAGTTGATAACTCAGTCACTTTCAATGCAAACGTGTAACTGAGCTTAAATAGGGTTATTTATGCCATTGCGCACCATTTGGAAGTGAAGAGCAGTTGTTTTGAGCACAATTCACGTGTCAGGGTAAAAAACACCTTTTTGGTCAAAAAGTGATTCTCTCGCTCTGAAAAGCACTTTGCACGCATAAAAACTGGAAAAGTGAATAACTCAGTCTCTTTCAATGCAAACGTGTAACTGAGCTTAAATAGGGTTATTTATGCCATCGCGCACCATTTGGAAGTGGAGTGCAGTTGTTTTGACAATAATTCACGTGTTAGGGTCAAAAACACATTGTGGGTCAAAACATGCTTTTCTCGCTCTGAAAAGCATTTTGCACGCATAAAAACTGGAAAAGTTGATAACTCAGTCCCTTTCAATTCAAACGTGTAACTGAGCTTAAATAGGGTTATTTATGCCAATGCGCACTATTTGGAAGTGGAGAGCATTTGTTTTGACTATAATTCACGTGTTAGGGTCAAAAACACATTGTGGGTCAAAACATGCTTTTCTCGCTCTGAAAAGCATTTTGCACGCATAAAAACTGGAAAAGTGAATAACTCAGTCACTTTCAATGCAAACGTGTAACTGAGCTTAAATAGGGTTATTTATGCCATTGCGCACCATTTGGAAGTGAAGAGCAGTTGTTTTGAGCACAATTCACGTGTCAGGGTCAAAAACACCTTTTTGGTCAAAAAGTGATTCTCTCGCTCTGAAAAGCACTTTGCACGCATAAAAACTGGAAAAGTGAATAACTCAGTCCCTTTCAATGCAAACGTGTAACTGAGCTTAAATAGGGTTATTTATGCCATCGCGCACCATTTGGAAGTGGAGTGCAGTTGTTTTGACAATAATTCACGTGTTAGGGTCAAAAACACATTGTGGGTCAAAACATGCTTTTCTCGCTCTGAAAAGCATTTTGCACGCATAAAAACTGGAAAAGTTGATAACTCAGTCCCTTTCAATTCAAACGTGTAACTGAGCTTAAATAGGGTTATTTATGCCAATGCGCACTATTTGGAAGTGGAGAGCATTTGTTTTGACTATAATTCACGTGTTAGGGTCAAAAACACATTGTGGGTCAAAACATGCTTTTCTCGCTCTGAAAAGCATTTTGCACGCATAAAAACTGGAAAAGTTGATAACTCAGTCCCTTTCAATTCAAACGTGTAACTGAGCTTAAATAGGGTTATTTATGCCATTGCGCACTATTTGGAAGTGGAGAGCATTTGTTTTGACTATAATTCACGTGTTAGGGTCAAAAACACATTGTGGGTCAAAACATGCTTTTCTCGCTCTGAAAAGCATTTTGCACGCATAAAAACTGGAAAAGTGAATAACTCAGTCACTTTCAATGCAAACGTGTAACTGAGCTTAAATAGGGTTATTTATGCCATTGCGCACCATTTGGAAGTGAAGAGCAGTTGTTTTGAGCACAATTCACGTGTCAGGGTAAAAAACACCTTTTTGGTCAAAAAGTGATTCTCTCGCTCTGAAAAGCACTTTGCACGCATAAAAACTGGAAAAGTGAATAACTCAGTCCCTTTCAATGCAAACGTGTAACTGAGCTTAAATAGGGTTATTTATGCCATCGCGCACCATTTGGAAGTGGAGTGCAGTTGTTTTGACAATAATTCACGTGTTAGGGTCAAAAACACATTGTGGGTCAAAACATGCTTTTCTCGCTCTGAAAAGCATTTTGCACGCATAAAAACTGGAAAAGTTGATAACTCAGTCCCTTTCAATTCAAACGTGTAACTGAGCTTAAATAGGGTTATTTATGCCAATGCGCACTATTTGGAAGTGGAGAGCATTTGTTTTGACTATAATTCACGTGTTAGGGTCAAAAACACATTGTGGGTCAAAACATGCTTTTCTCGCTCTGAAAAGCATTTTGCACGCATAAAAACTGGAAAAGTGAATAACTCAGTCACTTTCAATGCAAACGTGTAACTGAGCTTAAATAGGGTTATTTATGCCATTGCGCACCATTTGGAAGTGAAGAGCAGTTGTTTTGAGCACAATTCACGTGTCAGGGTCAAAAACACCTTTTTGGTCAAAAAGTGATTCTCTCGCTCTGAAAAGCACTTTGCACGCATAAAAACTGGAAAAGTGAATAACTCAGTCCCTTTCAATGCAAACGTGTAACTGAGCTTAAATAGGGTTATTTATGCCATCGCGCACCATTTGGAAGTGGAGTGCAGTTGTTTTGACAATAATTCACGTGTTAGGGTCAAAAACACATTGTGGGTCAAAACATGCTTTTCTCGCTCCGAAAAGCATTTTGCACGCATAAAAACTGGAAAAGTTGATAACTCAGTCCCTTTCAATGCAAACGTGTAACTGAGCTTAGATAGGGTTATTTATGCCATTGCGCACTATTTGGAAGTGGAGAGCATTTGTTTTGACTATAATTCACGTGTTAGGGTCAAAAACACATTGTGGGTCAAAACATGCTTTTCTCGCTCTGAAAAGCATTTTGCACGCATAAAAACTGGAAAAGTGAATAACTCAGTCACTTTCAATGCAAACGTGTAACTGAGCTTAAATAGGGTTATTTATGCCATTGCGCACCATTTGGAAGTGAAGAGCAGTTGTTTTGAGCACAATTCACGTGTCAGGGTAAAAAACACCTTTTTGGTCAAAAAGTGATTCTCTCGCTCTGAAAAGCACTTTGCACGCATAAAAACTGGAAAAGTGAATAACTCAGTCCCTTTCAATGCAAACGTGTAACTGAGCTTAAATAGGGTTATTTATGCCATCGCGCACCATTTGGAAGTGGAGTGCAGTTGTTTTGACAATAATTCACGTGTTAGGGTCAAAAACACATTGTGGGTCAAAACATGCTTTTCTCGCTCTGAAAAGCATTTTGCACGCATAAAAACTGGAAAAGTTGATAACTCAGTCCCTTTCAATTCAAACGTGTAACTGAGCTTAAATAGGGTTATTTATGCCAATGCGCACTATTTGGAAGTGGAGAGCATTTGTTTTGACTATAATTCACGTGTTAGGGTCAAAAACACATTGTGGGTCAAAACATGCTTTTCTCGCTCTGAAAAGCATTTTGCACGCATAAAAACTGGAAAAGTGAATAACTCAGTCACTTTCAATGCAAACGTGTAACTGAGCTTAAATAGGGTTATTTATGCCATTGCGCACCATTTGGAAGTGAAGAGCAGTTGTTTTGAGCACAATTCACGTGTCAGGGTCAAAAACACCTTTTTGGTCAAAAAGTGATTCTCTCGCTCTGAAAAGCACTTTGCACGCATAAAAACTGGAAAAGTGAATAACTCAGTCACTTTCAATTCAAACGTGTAACTGAGCTTAAATAGGGTTATTTATGCCAATGCGCACTATTTGGAAGTGGAGAGCATTTGTTTTGACTATAATTCACGTGTTAGGGTCAAAAACACATTGTGGGTCAAAACATGCTTTTCTCGCTCTGAAAAGCATTTTGCACGCATAAAAACTGGAAAAGTTGATAACTCAGTCCCTTTCAATTCAAACGTGTAACTGAGCTTAAATAGGGTTATTTATGCCATTGCGCACTATTTGGAAGTGGAGAGCATTTGTTTTGACTATAATTCACGTGTTAGGGTCAAAAACACATTGTGGGTCAAAACATGCTTTTCTCGCTCTGAAAAGCATTTTGCACGCATAAAAACTGGAAAAGTTGATAACTCAGTCCCTTTCAATGCAAACGTGTAACTGAGCTTAAATAGGGTTATTTATGCCATTGCGCACTATTTGGAAGTGGAGAGCATTTGTTTTGACTATAATTCACGTGTTAGGGTCAAAAACACATTGTGGGTCAAAACATGCTTTTCTCGCTCTGAAAAGCATTTTGCACGCATAAAAACTGGAAAAGTGAATAACTCAGTCACTTTCAATGCAAACGTGTAACTGAGCTTAAATAGGGTTATTTATGCCATTGCGCACCATTTGGAAGTGAAGAGCAGTTGTTTTGAGCACAATTCACGTGTCAGGGTCAAAAACACCTTTTTGGTCAAAAAGTGATTCTCTCGCTCTGAAAAGCACTTTGCACGCATAAAAACTGGAAAAGTGAATAACTCAGTCCCTTTCAATGCAAACGTGTAACTGAGCTTAAATAGGGTTATTTATGCCATCGCGCACCATTTGGAAGTGGAGTGCAGTTGTTTTGACAATAATTCACGTGTTAGGGTCAAAAACACATTGTGGGTCAAAACATGCTTTTCTCGCTCTGAAAAGCATTTTGCACGCATAAAAACTGGAAAAGTGAATAACTCAGTCACTTTCAATGCAAACGTGTAACTGAGCTTGAATAGGGTTATTTATGCCATCGCGCACCATTTGGAAGTGGAGAGCAGTTGTTTTGACTATAATTCACGTGTTAGGGTCAAAAACACATTGTGGGTCAAAACATGCTTTTCTCGCTCTGAAAAGCATTTTGCACGCATAAAAACTGGAAAAGTTGATAACTCAGTCCCTTTCAATTCAAACGTGTAACTGAGCTTAAATAGGGTTATTTATGCCATTGCGCACTATTTGGAAGTGGAGAGCAGTTGTTTTGACTATAATTCACGTGTTAGGGTCAAAAACACATTGTGGGTCAAAACATGCTTTTCTCGCTCTGAAAAGCATTTTGCACGCATAAAAACTGGAAAAGTTGATAACTCAGTCCCTTTCAATTCAAACGTGTAACTGAGCTTAAATAGGGTTATTTATGCCAATGCGCACTATTTGGAAGTGGAGAGCATTTGTTTTGACTATAATTCACGTGTCAGGGTCAAAAACACCTTTTTGGTCAAAAAGTGATTCTCTCGCTCTGAAAAGCACTTTGCACGCATAAAAACTGGAAAAGTGAATAACTCAGTCCCTTTCAATGCAAACGTGTAACTGAGCTTAAATAGGGTTATTTATGCCATCGCGCACCATTTGGAAGTGGAGTGCAGTTGTTTTGACAATAATTCACGTGTTAGGGTCAAAAACACATTGTGGGTCAAAACATGCTTTTCTCGCTCTGAAAAGCATTTTGCACGCATAAAAACTGGAAAAGTGAATAACTCAGTCACTTTCAATGCAAACGTGTAACTGAGCTTAAATAGGGTTATTTATGCCATTGCGCACCATTTGGAAGTGAAGAGCAGTTGTTTTGAGCACAATTCACGTGTCAGGGTAAAAAACACCTTTTTGGTCAAAAAGTGATTCTCTCGCTCTGAAAAGCACTTTGCACGCATAAAAACTGGAAAAGTGAATAACTCAGTCCCTTTCAATGCAAACGTGTAACTGAGCTTAAATAGGGTTATTTATGCCATCGCGCACCATTTGGAAGTGGAGTGCAGTTGTTTTGACAATAATTCACGTGTTAGGGTCAAAAACACATTGTGGGTCAAAACATGCTTTTCTCGCTCTGAAAAGCATTTTGCACGCATAAAAACTGGAAAAGTTGATAACTCAGTCCCTTTCAATTCAAACGTGTAACTGAGCTTAAATAGGGTTATTTATGCCAATGCGCACTATTTGGAAGTGGAGAGCATTTGTTTTGACTATAATTCACGTGTTAGGGTCAAAAACACATTGTGGGTCAAAACATGCTTTTCTCGCTCTGAAAAGCATTTTGCACGCATAAAAACTGGAAAAGTTGATAACTCAGTCCCTTTCAATGCAAACGTGTAACTGAGCTTAAATAGGGTTATTTATGCCATCGCGCACCATTTGGAAGTGGAGTGCAGTTGTTTTGACAATAATTCACGTGTTAGGGTCAAAAACACATTGTGGGTCAAAACATGCTTTTCTCGCTCTGAAAAGCATTTTGCACGCATAAAAACTGGAAAAGTTGATAACTCAGTCCCTTTCAATTCAAACGTGTAACTGAGCTTAAATA
Source organism: Micromesistius poutassou (assembly GCF_964030765.1). Lineage (NCBI taxonomy): Eukaryota > Metazoa > Chordata > Actinopteri > Gadiformes > Gadidae > Micromesistius > Micromesistius poutassou. Next base: position 56,134 of record NC_140290.1, on the reverse strand, counting down.
GGGTTATTTATGCCAATGCGCACTATTTGGAAGTGGAGAGCATTTGTTTTGACTATAATTCACGTGTTAGGGTCAAAAACACATTGTGGGTCAAAACATGCTTTTCTCGCTCTGAAAAGCATTTTGCACGCATAAAAACTGGAAAAGTTGATAACTCAGTCACTTTCAATGCAAACGTGTAACTGAGCTTAAATAGGGTTATTTATGCCATTGCGCACCATTTGGAAGTGAAGAGCAGTTGTTTTGAGCACAATTCACGTGTCAGGGTAAAAAACACCTTTTTGGTCAAAAAGTGATTCTCTCGCTCTGAAAAGCACTTTGCACGCATAAAAACTGGAAAAGTGAATAACTCAGTCTCTTTCAATGCAAACGTGTAACTGAGCTTAAATAGGGTTATTTATGCCATCGCGCACCATTTGGAAGTGGAGTGCAGTTGTTTTGACAATAATTCACGTGTTAGGGTCAAAAACACATTGTGGGTCAAAACATGCTTTTCTCGCTCTGAAAAGCATTTTGCACGCATAAAAACTGGAAAAGTTGATAACTCAGTCCCTTTCAATTCAAACGTGTAACTGAGCTTAAATAGGGTTATTTATGCCAATGCGCACTATTTGGAAGTGGAGAGCATTTGTTTTGACTATAATTCACGTGTTAGGGTCAAAAACACATTGTGGGTCAAAACATGCTTTTCTCGCTCTGAAAAGCATTTTGCACGCATAAAAACTGGAAAAGTGAATAACTCAGTCACTTTCAATGCAAACGTGTAACTGAGCTTAAATAGGGTTATTTATGCCATTGCGCACCATTTGGAAGTGAAGAGCAGTTGTTTTGAGCACAATTCACGTGTCAGGGTCAAAAACACCTTTTTGGTCAAAAAGTGATTCTCTCGCTCTGAAAAGCACTTTGCACGCATAAAAACTGGAAAAGTGAATAACTCAGTCCCTTTCAATGCAAACGTGTAACTGAGCTTAAATAGGGTTATTTATGCCATCGCGCACCATTTGGAAGTGGAGTGCAGTTGTTTTGACAATAATTCACGTGTTAGGGTCAAAAACACATTGTGGGTCAAAACATGCTTTTCTCGCTCTGAAAAGCATTTTGCACGCATAAAAACTGGAAAAGTTGATAACTCAGTCCCTTTCAATTCAAACGTGTAACTGAGCTTAAATAGGGTTATTTATGCCAATGCGCACTATTTGGAAGTGGAGAGCATTTGTTTTGACTATAATTCACGTGTTAGGGTCAAAAACACATTGTGGGTCAAAACATGCTTTTCTCGCTCTGAAAAGCATTTTGCACGCATAAAAACTGGAAAAGTTGATAACTCAGTCCCTTTCAATTCAAACGTGTAACTGAGCTTAAATAGGGTTATTTATGCCATTGCGCACTATTTGGAAGTGGAGAGCATTTGTTTTGACTATAATTCACGTGTTAGGGTCAAAAACACATTGTGGGTCAAAACATGCTTTTCTCGCTCTGAAAAGCATTTTGCACGCATAAAAACTGGAAAAGTGAATAACTCAGTCACTTTCAATGCAAACGTGTAACTGAGCTTAAATAGGGTTATTTATGCCATTGCGCACCATTTGGAAGTGAAGAGCAGTTGTTTTGAGCACAATTCACGTGTCAGGGTAAAAAACACCTTTTTGGTCAAAAAGTGATTCTCTCGCTCTGAAAAGCACTTTGCACGCATAAAAACTGGAAAAGTGAATAACTCAGTCCCTTTCAATGCAAACGTGTAACTGAGCTTAAATAGGGTTATTTATGCCATCGCGCACCATTTGGAAGTGGAGTGCAGTTGTTTTGACAATAATTCACGTGTTAGGGTCAAAAACACATTGTGGGTCAAAACATGCTTTTCTCGCTCTGAAAAGCATTTTGCACGCATAAAAACTGGAAAAGTTGATAACTCAGTCCCTTTCAATTCAAACGTGTAACTGAGCTTAAATAGGGTTATTTATGCCAATGCGCACTATTTGGAAGTGGAGAGCATTTGTTTTGACTATAATTCACGTGTTAGGGTCAAAAACACATTGTGGGTCAAAACATGCTTTTCTCGCTCTGAAAAGCATTTTGCACGCATAAAAACTGGAAAAGTGAATAACTCAGTCACTTTCAATGCAAACGTGTAACTGAGCTTAAATAGGGTTATTTATGCCATTGCGCACCATTTGGAAGTGAAGAGCAGTTGTTTTGAGCACAATTCACGTGTCAGGGTCAAAAACACCTTTTTGGTCAAAAAGTGATTCTCTCGCTCTGAAAAGCACTTTGCACGCATAAAAACTGGAAAAGTGAATAACTCAGTCCCTTTCAATGCAAACGTGTAACTGAGCTTAAATAGGGTTATTTATGCCATCGCGCACCATTTGGAAGTGGAGTGCAGTTGTTTTGACAATAATTCACGTGTTAGGGTCAAAAACACATTGTGGGTCAAAACATGCTTTTCTCGCTCCGAAAAGCATTTTGCACGCATAAAAACTGGAAAAGTTGATAACTCAGTCCCTTTCAATGCAAACGTGTAACTGAGCTTAGATAGGGTTATTTATGCCATTGCGCACTATTTGGAAGTGGAGAGCATTTGTTTTGACTATAATTCACGTGTTAGGGTCAAAAACACATTGTGGGTCAAAACATGCTTTTCTCGCTCTGAAAAGCATTTTGCACGCATAAAAACTGGAAAAGTGAATAACTCAGTCACTTTCAATGCAAACGTGTAACTGAGCTTAAATAGGGTTATTTATGCCATTGCGCACCATTTGGAAGTGAAGAGCAGTTGTTTTGAGCACAATTCACGTGTCAGGGTAAAAAACACCTTTTTGGTCAAAAAGTGATTCTCTCGCTCTGAAAAGCACTTTGCACGCATAAAAACTGGAAAAGTGAATAACTCAGTCCCTTTCAATGCAAACGTGTAACTGAGCTTAAATAGGGTTATTTATGCCATCGCGCACCATTTGGAAGTGGAGTGCAGTTGTTTTGACAATAATTCACGTGTTAGGGTCAAAAACACATTGTGGGTCAAAACATGCTTTTCTCGCTCTGAAAAGCATTTTGCACGCATAAAAACTGGAAAAGTTGATAACTCAGTCCCTTTCAATTCAAACGTGTAACTGAGCTTAAATAGGGTTATTTATGCCAATGCGCACTATTTGGAAGTGGAGAGCATTTGTTTTGACTATAATTCACGTGTTAGGGTCAAAAACACATTGTGGGTCAAAACATGCTTTTCTCGCTCTGAAAAGCATTTTGCACGCATAAAAACTGGAAAAGTGAATAACTCAGTCACTTTCAATGCAAACGTGTAACTGAGCTTAAATAGGGTTATTTATGCCATTGCGCACCATTTGGAAGTGAAGAGCAGTTGTTTTGAGCACAATTCACGTGTCAGGGTCAAAAACACCTTTTTGGTCAAAAAGTGATTCTCTCGCTCTGAAAAGCACTTTGCACGCATAAAAACTGGAAAAGTGAATAACTCAGTCACTTTCAATTCAAACGTGTAACTGAGCTTAAATAGGGTTATTTATGCCAATGCGCACTATTTGGAAGTGGAGAGCATTTGTTTTGACTATAATTCACGTGTTAGGGTCAAAAACACATTGTGGGTCAAAACATGCTTTTCTCGCTCTGAAAAGCATTTTGCACGCATAAAAACTGGAAAAGTTGATAACTCAGTCCCTTTCAATTCAAACGTGTAACTGAGCTTAAATAGGGTTATTTATGCCATTGCGCACTATTTGGAAGTGGAGAGCATTTGTTTTGACTATAATTCACGTGTTAGGGTCAAAAACACATTGTGGGTCAAAACATGCTTTTCTCGCTCTGAAAAGCATTTTGCACGCATAAAAACTGGAAAAGTTGATAACTCAGTCCCTTTCAATGCAAACGTGTAACTGAGCTTAAATAGGGTTATTTATGCCATTGCGCACTATTTGGAAGTGGAGAGCATTTGTTTTGACTATAATTCACGTGTTAGGGTCAAAAACACATTGTGGGTCAAAACATGCTTTTCTCGCTCTGAAAAGCATTTTGCACGCATAAAAACTGGAAAAGTGAATAACTCAGTCACTTTCAATGCAAACGTGTAACTGAGCTTAAATAGGGTTATTTATGCCATTGCGCACCATTTGGAAGTGAAGAGCAGTTGTTTTGAGCACAATTCACGTGTCAGGGTCAAAAACACCTTTTTGGTCAAAAAGTGATTCTCTCGCTCTGAAAAGCACTTTGCACGCATAAAAACTGGAAAAGTGAATAACTCAGTCCCTTTCAATGCAAACGTGTAACTGAGCTTAAATAGGGTTATTTATGCCATCGCGCACCATTTGGAAGTGGAGTGCAGTTGTTTTGACAATAATTCACGTGTTAGGGTCAAAAACACATTGTGGGTCAAAACATGCTTTTCTCGCTCTGAAAAGCATTTTGCACGCATAAAAACTGGAAAAGTGAATAACTCAGTCACTTTCAATGCAAACGTGTAACTGAGCTTGAATAGGGTTATTTATGCCATCGCGCACCATTTGGAAGTGGAGAGCAGTTGTTTTGACTATAATTCACGTGTTAGGGTCAAAAACACATTGTGGGTCAAAACATGCTTTTCTCGCTCTGAAAAGCATTTTGCACGCATAAAAACTGGAAAAGTTGATAACTCAGTCCCTTTCAATTCAAACGTGTAACTGAGCTTAAATAGGGTTATTTATGCCATTGCGCACTATTTGGAAGTGGAGAGCAGTTGTTTTGACTATAATTCACGTGTTAGGGTCAAAAACACATTGTGGGTCAAAACATGCTTTTCTCGCTCTGAAAAGCATTTTGCACGCATAAAAACTGGAAAAGTTGATAACTCAGTCCCTTTCAATTCAAACGTGTAACTGAGCTTAAATAGGGTTATTTATGCCAATGCGCACTATTTGGAAGTGGAGAGCATTTGTTTTGACTATAATTCACGTGTCAGGGTCAAAAACACCTTTTTGGTCAAAAAGTGATTCTCTCGCTCTGAAAAGCACTTTGCACGCATAAAAACTGGAAAAGTGAATAACTCAGTCCCTTTCAATGCAAACGTGTAACTGAGCTTAAATAGGGTTATTTATGCCATCGCGCACCATTTGGAAGTGGAGTGCAGTTGTTTTGACAATAATTCACGTGTTAGGGTCAAAAACACATTGTGGGTCAAAACATGCTTTTCTCGCTCTGAAAAGCATTTTGCACGCATAAAAACTGGAAAAGTGAATAACTCAGTCACTTTCAATGCAAACGTGTAACTGAGCTTAAATAGGGTTATTTATGCCATTGCGCACCATTTGGAAGTGAAGAGCAGTTGTTTTGAGCACAATTCACGTGTCAGGGTAAAAAACACCTTTTTGGTCAAAAAGTGATTCTCTCGCTCTGAAAAGCACTTTGCACGCATAAAAACTGGAAAAGTGAATAACTCAGTCCCTTTCAATGCAAACGTGTAACTGAGCTTAAATAGGGTTATTTATGCCATCGCGCACCATTTGGAAGTGGAGTGCAGTTGTTTTGACAATAATTCACGTGTTAGGGTCAAAAACACATTGTGGGTCAAAACATGCTTTTCTCGCTCTGAAAAGCATTTTGCACGCATAAAAACTGGAAAAGTTGATAACTCAGTCCCTTTCAATTCAAACGTGTAACTGAGCTTAAATAGGGTTATTTATGCCAATGCGCACTATTTGGAAGTGGAGAGCATTTGTTTTGACTATAATTCACGTGTTAGGGTCAAAAACACATTGTGGGTCAAAACATGCTTTTCTCGCTCTGAAAAGCATTTTGCACGCATAAAAACTGGAAAAGTTGATAACTCAGTCCCTTTCAATGCAAACGTGTAACTGAGCTTAAATAGGGTTATTTATGCCATCGCGCACCATTTGGAAGTGGAGTGCAGTTGTTTTGACAATAATTCACGTGTTAGGGTCAAAAACACATTGTGGGTCAAAACATGCTTTTCTCGCTCTGAAAAGCATTTTGCACGCATAAAAACTGGAAAAGTTGATAACTCAGTCCCTTTCAATTCAAACGTGTAACTGAGCTTAAATAGGGTTATTTATGCCAATGCGCACTATTTGGAAGTGGAGAGCATTTGTTTTGACTATAATTCACGTGTTAGGGTCAAAAACACATTGTGGGTCAAAACATGCTTTTCTCGCTCTGAAAAGCATTTTGCACGCATAAAAACTGGAAAAGTTGATAACTCAGTCACTTTCAATGCAAACGTGTAACTGAGCTTAAATAGGGTTATTTATGCCATTGCGCACCATTTGGAAGTGAAGAGCAGTTGTTTTGAGCACAATTCACGTGTCAGGGTAAAAAACACCTTTTTGGTCAAAAAGTGATTCTCTCGCTCTGAAAAGCACTTTGCACGCATAAAAACTGGAAAAGTGAATAACTCAGTCTCTTTCAATGCAAACGTGTAACTGAGCTTAAATAGGGTTATTTATGCCATCGCGCACCATTTGGAAGTGGAGTGCAGTTGTTTTGACAATAATTCACGTGTTAGGGTCAAAAACACATTGTGGGTCAAAACATGCTTTTCTCGCTCTGAAAAGCATTTTGCACGCATAAAAACTGGAAAAGTTGATAACTCAGTCCCTTTCAATTCAAACGTGTAACTGAGCTTAAATAGGGTTATTTATGCCAATGCGCACTATTTGGAAGTGGAGAGCATTTGTTTTGACTATAATTCACGTGTTAGGGTCAAAAACACATTGTGGGTCAAAACATGCTTTTCTCGCTCTGAAAAGCATTTTGCACGCATAAAAACTGGAAAAGTGAATAACTCAGTCACTTTCAATGCAAACGTGTAACTGAGCTTAAATAGGGTTATTTATGCCATTGCGCACCATTTGGAAGTGAAGAGCAGTTGTTTTGAGCACAATTCACGTGTCAGGGTCAAAAACACCTTTTTGGTCAAAAAGTGATTCTCTCGCTCTGAAAAGCACTTTGCACGCATAAAAACTGGAAAAGTGAATAACTCAGTCCCTTTCAATGCAAACGTGTAACTGAGCTTAAATAGGGTTATTTATGCCATCGCGCACCATTTGGAAGTGGAGTGCAGTTGTTTTGACAATAATTCACGTGTTAGGGTCAAAAACACATTGTGGGTCAAAACATGCTTTTCTCGCTCTGAAAAGCATTTTGCACGCATAAAAACTGGAAAAGTTGATAACTCAGTCCCTTTCAATTCAAACGTGTAACTGAGCTTAAATAGGGTTATTTATGCCAATGCGCACTATTTGGAAGTGGAGAGCATTTGTTTTGACTATAATTCACGTGTTAGGGTCAAAAACACATTGTGGGTCAAAACATGCTTTTCTCGCTCTGAAAAGCATTTTGCACGCATAAAAACTGGAAAAGTTGATAACTCAGTCCCTTTCAATTCAAACGTGTAACTGAGCTTAAATAGGGTTATTTATGCCATTGCGCACTATTTGGAAGTGGAGAGCATTTGTTTTGACTATAATTCACGTGTTAGGGTCAAAAACACATTGTGGGTCAAAACATGCTTTTCTCGCTCTGAAAAGCATTTTGCACGCATAAAAACTGGAAAAGTGAATAACTCAGTCACTTTCAATGCAAACGTGTAACTGAGCTTAAATAGGGTTATTTATGCCATTGCGCACCATTTGGAAGTGAAGAGCAGTTGTTTTGAGCACAATTCACGTGTCAGGGTAAAAAACACCTTTTTGGTCAAAAAGTGATTCTCTCGCTCTGAAAAGCACTTTGCACGCATAAAAACTGGAAAAGTGAATAACTCAGTCCCTTTCAATGCAAACGTGTAACTGAGCTTAAATAGGGTTATTTATGCCATCGCGCACCATTTGGAAGTGGAGTGCAGTTGTTTTGACAATAATTCACGTGTTAGGGTCAAAAACACATTGTGGGTCAAAACATGCTTTTCTCGCTCTGAAAAGCATTTTGCACGCATAAAAACTGGAAAAGTTGATAACTCAGTCCCTTTCAATTCAAACGTGTAACTGAGCTTAAATAGGGTTATTTATGCCAATGCGCACTATTTGGAAGTGGAGAGCATTTGTTTTGACTATAATTCACGTGTTAGGGTCAAAAACACATTGTGGGTCAAAACATGCTTTTCTCGCTCTGAAAAGCATTTTGCACGCATAAAAACTGGAAAAGTGAATAACTCAGTCACTTTCAATGCAAACGTGTAACTGAGCTTAAATAGGGTTATTTATGCCATTGCGCACCATTTGGAAGTGAAGAGCAGTTGTTTTGAGCACAATTCACGTGTCAGGGTCAAAAACACCTTTTTGGTCAAAAAGTGATTCTCTCGCTCTGAAAAGCACTTTGCACGCATAAAAACTGGAAAAGTGAATAACTCAGTCCCTTTCAATGCAAACGTGTAACTGAGCTTAAATAGGGTTATTTATGCCATCGCGCACCATTTGGAAGTGGAGTGCAGTTGTTTTGACAATAATTCACGTGTTAGGGTCAAAAACACATTGTGGGTCAAAACATGCTTTTCTCGCTCTGAAAAGCATTTTGCACGCATAAAAACTGGAAAAGTTGATAACTCAGTCCCTTTCAATTCAAACGTGTAACTGAGCTTAAATAGGGTTATTTATGCCAATGCGCACTATTTGGAAGTGGAGAGCATTTGTTTTGACTATAATTCACGTGTTAGGGTCAAAAACACATTGTGGGTCAAAACATGCTTTTCTCGCTCTGAAAAGCATTTTGCACGCATAAAAACTGGAAAAGTTGATAACTCAGTCCCTTTCAATTCAAACGTGTAACTGAGCTTAAATAGGGTTATTTATGCCATTGCGCACTATTTGGAAGTGGAGAGCATTTGTTTTGACTATAATTCACGTGTTAGGGTCAAAAACACATTGTGGGTCAAAACATGCTTTTCTCGCTCTGAAAAGCATTTTGCACGCATAAAAACTGGAAAAGTTGATAACTCAGTCCCTTTCAATGCAAACGTGTAACTGAGCTTAAATAGGGTTATTTATGCCATTGCGCACTATTTGGAAGTGGAGAGCATTTGTTTTGACTATAATTCACGTGTTAGGGTCAAAAACACATTGTGGGTCAAAACATGCTTTTCTCGCTCTGAAAAGCATTTTGCACGCATAAAAACTGGAAAAGTGAATAACTCAGTCACTTTCAATGCAAACGTGTAACTGAGCTTAAATAGGGTTATTTATGCCATTGCGCACCATTTGGAAGTGAAGAGCAGTTGTTTTGAGCACAATTCACGTGTCAGGGTAAAAAACACCTTTTTGGTCAAAAAGTGATTCTCTCGCTCTGAAAAGCACTTTGCACGCATAAAAACTGGAAAAGTGAATAACTCAGTCCCTTTCAATGCAAACGTGTAACTGAGCTTAAATAGGGTTATTTATGCCATCGCGCACCATTTGGAAGTGGAGTGCAGTTGTTTTGACAATAATTCACGTGTTAGGGTCAAAAACACATTGTGGGTCAAAACATGCTTTTCTCGCTCTGAAAAGCATTTTGCACGCATAAAAACTGGAAAAGTGAATAACTCAGTCACTTTCAATGCAAACGTGTAACTGAGCTTGAATAGGGTTATTTATGCCATCGCGCACCATTTGGAAGTGGAGAGCAGTTGTTTTGACTATAATTCACGTGTTAGGGTCAAAAACACATTGTGGGTCAAAACATGCTTTTCTCGCTCTGAAAAGCATTTTGCACGCATAAAAACTGGAAAAGTTGATAACTCAGTCCCTTTCAATTCAAACGTGTAACTGAGCTTAAATAGGGTTATTTATGCCATTGCGCACTATTTGGAAGTGGAGAGCATTTGTTTTGACTATAATTCACGTGTTAGGGTCAAAAACACATTGTGGGTCAAAACATGCTTTTCTCGCTCTGAAAAGCATTTTGCACGCATAAAAACTGGAAAAGTTGATAACTCAGTCCCTTTCAATTCAAACGTGTAACTGAGCTTAAATAGGGTTATTTATGCCAATGCGCACTATTTGGAAGTGGAGAGCATTTGTTTTGACTATAATTCACGTGTTAGGGTCAAAAACACATTGTGGGTCAAAACATGCTTTTCTCGCTCTGAAAAGCATTTTGCACGCGTAAAAACTGGAAAAGTGAATAACTCAGTCACTTTCAATGCAAACGTGTAACTGAGCTTAAATAGGGTTATTTATGCCATTGCGCACCATTTGGAAGTGAAGAGCATTTGTTTTGACTATAATTCACGTGTTAGGGTCAAAAACACATTGTGGGTCAAAACATGCTTTTCTCGCTCTGAAAAGCATTTTGCACGCATAAAAACTGGAAAAGTTGATAACTCAGTCCCTTTCAATTCAAACGTGTAACTGAGCTTAAATAGGGTTATTTATGCCATTGCGCACTATTTGGAAGTGGAGAGCATTTGTTTTGACTATAATTCACGTGTTAGGGTCAAAAACACATTGTGGGTCAAAACATGCTTTTCTCGCTCTGAAAAGCATTTTGCACGCATAAAAACTGGAAAAGTTGATAACTCAGTCCCTTTCAATGCAAACGTGTAACTGAGCTTAAATAGGGTTATTTATGCCATTGCGCACTATTTGGAAGTGGAGAGCATTTGTTTTGACTATAATTCACGTGTTAGGGTCAAAAACACATTGTGGGTCAAAACATGCTTTTCTCGCTCTGAAAAGCATTTTGCACGCATAAAAACTGGAAAAGTGAATAACTCAGTCACTTTCAATGCAAACGTGTAACTGAGCTTAAATAGGGTTATTTATGCCATTGCGCACCATTTGGAAGTGAAGAGCAGTTGTTTTGAGCACAATTCACGTGTCAGGGTAAAAAACACCTTTTTGGTCAAAAAGTGATTCTCTCGCTCTGAAAAGCACTTTGCACGCATAAAAACTGGAAAAGTGAATAACTCAGTCCCTTTCAATGCAAACGTGTAACTGAGCTTAAATAGGGTTATTTATGCCATCGCGCACCATTTGGAAGTGGAGTGCAGTTGTTTTGACAATAATTCACGTGTTAGGGTCAAAAACACATTGTGGGTCAAAACATGCTTTTCTCGCTCTGAAAAGCATTTTGCACGCATAAAAACTGGAAAAGTTGATAACTCAGTCCCTTTCAATTCAAACGTGTAACTGAGCTTAAATAGGGTTATTTATGCCAATGCGCACTATTTGGAAGTGGAGAGCATTTGTTTTGACTATAATTCACGTGTTAGGGTCAAAAACACATTGTGGGTCAAAACATGCTTTTCTCGCTCTGAAAAGCATTTTGCACGCATAAAAACTGGAAAAGTGAATAACTCAGTCACTTTCAATGCAAACGTGTAACTGAGCTTAAATAGGGTTATTTATGCCATTGCGCACCATTTGGAAGTGAAGAGCAGTTGTTTTGAGCACAATTCACGTGTCAGGGTCAAAAACACCTTTTTGGTCAAAAAGTGATTCTCTCGCTCTGAAAAGCACTTTGCACGCATAAAAACTGGAAAAGTGAATAACTCAGTCCCTTTCAATGCAAACGTGTAACTGAGCTTAAATAGGGTTATTTATGCCATCGCGCACCATTTGGAAGTGGAGTGCAGTTGTTTTGACAATAATTCACGTGTTAGGGTCAAAAACACATTGTGGGTCAAAACATGCTTTTCTCGCTCTGAAAAGCATTTTGCACGCATAAAAACTGGAAAAGTTGATAACTCAGTCCCTTTCAATTCAAACGTGTAACTGAGCTTAAATAGGGTTATTTATGCCAATGCGCACTATTTGGAAGTGGAGAGCATTTGTTTTGACTATAATTCACGTGTTAGGGTCAAAAACACATTGTGGGTCAAAACATGCTTTTCTCGCTCTGAAAAGCATTTTGCACGCATAAAAACTGGAAAAGTTGATAACTCAGTCCCTTTCAATTCAAACGTGTAACTGAGCTTAAATAGGGTTATTTATGCCATTGCGCACTATTTGGAAGTGGAGAGCATTTGTTTTGACTATAATTCACGTGTTAGGGTCAAAAACACATTGTGGGTCAAAACATGCTTTTCTCGCTCTGAAAAGCATTTTGCACGCATAAAAACTGGAAAAGTTGATAACTCAGTCCCTTTCAATGCAAACGTGTAACTGAGCTTAAATAGGGTTATTTATGCCATTGCGCACTATTTGGAAGTGGAGAGCATTTGTTTTGACTATAATTCACGTGTTAGGGTCAAAAACACATTGTGGGTCAAAACATGCTTTTCTCGCTCTGAAAAGCATTTTGCACGCATAAAAACTGGAAAAGTGAATAACTCAGTCACTTTCAATGCAAACGTGTAACTGAGCTTAAATAGGGTTATTTATGCCATTGCGCACCATTTGGAAGTGAAGAGCAGTTGTTTTGAGCACAATTCACGTGTCAGGGTAAAAAACACCTTTTTGGTCAAAAAGTGATTCTCTCGCTCTGAAAAGCACTTTGCACGCATAAAAACTGGAAAAGTGAATAACTCAGTCCCTTTCAATGCAAACGTGTAACTGAGCTTAAATAGGGTTATTTATGCCATCGCGCACCATTTGGAAGTGGAGTGCAGTTGTTTTGACAATAATTCACGTGTTAGGGTCAAAAACACATTGTGGGTCAAAACATGCTTTTCTCGCTCTGAAAAGCATTTTGCACGCATAAAAACTGGAAAAGTGAATAACTCAGTCACTTTCAATGCAAACGTGTAACTGAGCTTGAATAGGGTTATTTATGCCATCGCGCACCATTTGGAAGTGGAGAGCAGTTGTTTTGACTATAATTCACGTGTTAGGGTCAAAAACACATTGTGGGTCAAAACATGCTTTTCTCGCTCTGAAAAGCATTTTGCACGCATAAAAACTGGAAAAGTTGATAACTCAGTCCCTTTCAATTCAAACGTGTAACTGAGCTTAAATAGGGTTATTTATGCCATTGCGCACTATTTGGAAGTGGAGAGCATTTGTTTTGACTATAATTCACGTGTTAGGGTCAAAAACACATTGTGGGTCAAAACATGCTTTTCTCGCTCTGAAAAGCATTTTGCACGCATAAAAACTGGAAAAGTTGATAACTCAGTCCCTTTCAATTCAAACGTGTAACTGAGCTTAAATAGGGTTATTTATGCCAATGCGCACTATTTGGAAGTGGAGAGCATTTGTTTTGACTATAATTCACGTGTTAGGGTCAAAAACACATTGTGGGTCAAAACATGCTTTTCTCGCTCTGAAAAGCATTTTGCACGCGTAAAAACTGGAAAAGTGAATAACTCAGTCACTTTCAATGCAAACGTGTAACTGAGCTTAAATAGGGTTATTTATGCCATTGCGCACCATTTGGAAGTGAAGAGCAGTTGTTTTGAGCACAATTCACGTGTCAGGGTCAAAAACACCTTTTTGGTCAAAAAGTGATTCTCTCGCTCTGAAAAGCACTTTGCACGCATAAAAACTGGAAAAGTGAATAACTCAGTCCCTTTCAATGCAAACGTGTAACTGAGCTTAAATAGGGTTATTTATGCCATCGCGCACCATTTGGAAGTGGAGTGCAGTTGTTTTGACAATAATTCACGTGTTAGGGTCAAAAACACATTGTGGGTCAAAACATGCTTTTCTCGCTCCGAAAAGCATTTTGCACGCATAAAAACTGGAAAAGTTGATAACTCAGTCCCTTTCAATGCAAACGTGTAACTGAGCTTAAATAGGGTTATTTATGCCATTGCGCACTATTTGGAAGTGGAGAGCATTTGTTTTGACTATAATTCACGTGTTAGGGTCAAAAACACATTGTGGGTCAAAACATGCTTTTCTCGCTCTGAAAAGCATTTTGCACGCATAAAAACTGGAAAAGTGAATAACTCAGTCACTTTCAATGCAAACGTGTAACTGAGCTTAAATAGGGTTATTTATGCCATTGCGCACCATTTGGAAGTGAAGAGCAGTTGTTTTGAGCACAATTCACGTGTCAGGGTAAAAAACACCTTTTTGGTCAAAAAGTGATTCTCTCGCTCTGAAAAGCACTTTGCACGCATAAAAACTGGAAAAGTGAATAACTCAGTCCCTTTCAATGCAAACGTGTAACTGAGCTTAAATAGGGTTATTTATGCCATCGCGCACCATTTGGAAGTGGAGTGCAGTTGTTTTGACAATAATTCACGTGTTAGGGTCAAAAACACATTGTGGGTCAAAACATGCTTTTCTCGCTCTGAAAAGCATTTTGCACGCATAAAAACTGGAAAAGTGAATAACTCAGTCACTTTCAATGCAAACGTGTAACTGAGCTTGAATAGGGTTATTTATGCCATCGCGCACCATTTGGAAGTGGAGAGCAGTTGTTTTGACTATAATTCACGTGTTAGGGTCAAAAACACATTGTGGGTCAAAACATGCTTTTCTCGCTCTGAAAAGCATTTTGCACGCATAAAAACTGGAAAAGTTGATAACTCAGTCCCTTTCAATTCAAACGTGTAACTGAGCTTAAATAGGGTTATTTATGCCATTGCGCACTATTTGGAAGTGGAGAGCATTTGTTTTGACTATAATTCACGTGTTAGGGTCAAAAACACATTGTGGGTCAAAACATGCTTTTCTCGCTCTGAAAAGCATTTTGCACGCATAAAAACTGGAAAAGTTGATAACTCAGTCCCTTTCAATTCAAACGTGTAACTGAGCTTAAATAGGGTTATTTATGCCAATGCGCACTATTTGGAAGTGGAGAGCATTTGTTTTGACTATAATTCACGTGTTAGGGTCAAAAACACATTGTGGGTCAAAACATGCTTTTCTCGCTCTGAAAAGCATTTTGCACGCGTAAAAACTGGAAAAGTGAATAACTCAGTCACTTTCAATGCAAACGTGTAACTGAGCTTAAATAGGGTTATTTATGCCATTGCGCACCATTTGGAAGTGAAGAGCAGTTGTTTTGAGCACAATTCACGTGTCAGGGTCAAAAACACCTTTTTGGTCAAAAAGTGATTCTCTCGCTCTGAAAAGCACTTTGCACGCATAAAAACTGGAAAAGTGAATAACTCAGTCCCTTTCAATGCAAACGTGTAACTGAGCTTAAATAGGGTTATTTATGCCATCGCGCACCATTTGGAAGTGGAGTGCAGTTGTTTTGACAATAATTCACGTGTTAGGGTCAAAAACACATTGTGGGTCAAAACATGCTTTTCTCGCTCCGAAAAGCATTTTGCACGCATAAAAACTGGAAAAGTTGATAACTCAGTCCCTTTCAATTCAAACGTGTAACTGAGCTTAAATAGGGTTATTTATGCCAATGCGCACTATTTGGAAGTGGAGAGCATTTGTTTTGACTATAATTCACGTGTTAGGGTCAAAAACACATTGTGGGTCAAAACATGCTTTTCTCGCTCTGAAAAGCATTTTGCACGCATAAAAACTGGAAAAGTGAATAACTCAGTCACTTTCAATGCAAACGTGTAACTGAGCTTAAATAGGGTTATTTATGCCATTGCGCACCATTTGGAAGTGAAGAGCAGTTGTTTTGAGCACAATTCACGTGTCAGGGTCAAAAACACCTTTTTGGTCAAAAAGTGATTCTCTCGCTCTGAAAAGCACTTTGCACGCATAAAAACTGGAAAAGTGAATAACTCAGTCCCTTTCAATGCAAACGTGTAACTGAGCTTAAATAGGGTTATTTATGCCATCGCGCACCATTTGGAAGTGGAGTGCAGTTGTTTTGACAATAATTCACGTGTTAGGGTCAAAAACACATTGTGGGTCAAAACATGCTTTTCTCGCTCTGAAAAGCATTTTGCACGCATAAAAACTGGAAAAGTTGATAACTCAGTCCCTTTCAATTCAAACGTGTAACTGAGCTTAAATAGGGTTATTTATGCCATTGCGCACTATTTGGAAGTGGAGAGCATTTGTTTTGACTATAATTCACGTGTTAGGGTCAAAAACACATTGTGGGTCAAAACATGCTTTTCTCGCTCTGAAAAGCATTTTGCACGCATAAAAACTGGAAAAGTTGATAACTCAGTCCCTTTCAATTCAAACGTGTAACTGAGCTTAAATAGGGTTATTTATGCCAATGCGCACTATTTGGAAGTGGAGAGCATTTGTTTTGACTATAATTCACGTGTTAGGGTCAAAAACACATTGTGGGTCAAAACATGCTTTTCTCGCTCTGAAAAGCATTTTGCACGCGTAAAAACTGGAAAAGTGAATAACTCAGTCACTTTCAATGCAAACGTGTAACTGAGCTTAAATAGGGTTATTTATGCCATTGCGCACCATTTGGAAGTGAAGAGCAGTTGTTTTGAGCACAATTCACGTGTCAGGGTCAAAAACACCTTTTTGGTCAAAAAGTGATTCTCTCGCTCTGAAAAGCACTTTGCACGCATAAAAACTGGAAAAGTGAATAACTCAGTCCCTTTCAATGCAAACGTGTAACTGAGCTTAAATAGGGTTATTTATGCCATCGCGCACCATTTGGAAGTGGAGTGCAGTTGTTTTGACAATAATTCACGTGTTAGGGTCAAAAACACATTGTGGGTCAAAACATGCTTTTCTCGCTCTGAAAAGCATTTTGCACGCATAAAAACTGGAAAAGTTGATAACTCAGTCCCTTTCAATTCAAACGTGTAACTGAGCTTAAATAGGGTTATTTATGCCAATGCGCACTATTTGGAAGTGGAGAGCATTTGTTTTGACTATAATTCACGTGTTAGGGTCAAAAACACATTGTGGGTCAAAACATGCTTTTCTCGCTCTGAAAAGCATTTTGCACGCATAAAAACTGGAAAAGTGAATAACTCAGTCACTTTCAATGCAAACGTGTAACTGAGCTTAAATAGGGTTATTTATGCCATTGCGCACCATTTGGAAGTGAAGAGCAGTTGTTTTGAGCACAATTCACGTGTCAGGGTCAAAAACACCTTTTTGGTCAAAAAGTGATTCTCTCGCTCTGAAAAGCACTTTGCACGCATAAAAACTGGAAAAGTGAATAACTCAGTCCCTTTCAATGCAAACGTGTAACTGAGCTTAAATAGGGTTATTTATGCCATCGCGCACCATTTGGAAGTGGAGTGCAGTTGTTTTGACAATAATTCACGTGTTAGGGTCAAAAACACATTGTGGGTCAAAACATGCTTTTCTCGCTCTGAAAAGCATTTTGCACGCATAAAAACTGGAAAAGTTGATAACTCAGTCCCTTTCAATTCAAACGTGTAACTGAGCTTAAATAGGGTTATTTATGCCAATGCGCACTATTTGGAAGTGGAGAGCATTTGTTTTGACTATAATTCACGTGTTAGGGTCAAAAACACATTGTGGGTCAAAACATGCTTTTCTCGCTCTGAAAAGCATTTTGCACGCATAAAAACTGGAAAAGTGAATAACTCAGTCACTTTCAATGCAAACGTGTAACTGAGCTTAAATAGGGTTATTTATGCCATTGCGCACCATTTGGAAGTGAAGAGCAGTTGTTTTGAGCACAATTCACGTGTCAGGGTCAAAAACACCTTTTTGGTCAAAAAGTGATTCTCTCGCTCTGAAAAGCACTTTGCACGCATAAAAACTGGAAAAGTGAATAACTCAGTCCCTTTCAATGCAAACGTGTAACTGAGCTTAAATAGGGTTATTTATGCCATCGCGCACCATTTGGAAGTGGAGTGCAGTTGTTTTGACAATAATTCACGTGTTAGGGTCAAAAACACATTGTGGGTCAAAACATGCTTTTCTCGCTCTGAAAAGCATTTTGCACGCATAAAAACTGGAAAAGTTGATAACTCAGTCCCTTTCAATTCAAACGTGTAACTGAGCTTAAATAGGGTTATTTATGCCATTGCGCACTATTTGGAAGTGGAGAGCATTTGTTTTGACTATAATTCACGTGTTAGGGTCAAAAACACATTGTGGGTCAAAACATGCTTTTCTCGCTCTGAAAAGCATTTTGCACGCATAAAAACTGGAAAAGTTGATAACTCAGTCCCTTTCAATGCAAACGTGTAACTGAGCTTAAATAGGGTTATTTATGCCATTGCGCACTATTTGGAAGTGGAGAGCATTTGTTTTGACTATAATTCACGTGTTAGGGTCAAAAACACATTGTGGGTCAAAACATGCTTTTCTCGCTCTGAAAAGCATTTTGCACGCATAAAAACTGGAAAAGTGAATAACTCAGTCACTTTCAATGCAAACGTGTAACTGAGCTTAAATAGGGTTATTTATGCCATTGCGCACCATTTGGAAGTGAAGAGCAGTTGTTTTGAGCACAATTCACGTGTCAGGGTCAAAAACACCTTTTTGGTCAAAAAGTGATTCTCTCGCTCTGAAAAGCACTTTGCACGCATAAAAACTGGAAAAGTGAATAACTCAGTCCCTTTCAATGCAAACGTGTAACTGAGCTTAAATAGGGTTATTTATGCCATCGCGCACCATTTGGAAGTGGAGTGCAGTTGTTTTGACAATAATTCACGTGTTAGGGTCAAAAACACATTGTGGGTCAAAACATGCTTTTCTCGCTCTGAAAAGCATTTTGCACGCATAAAAACTGGAAAAGTGAATAACTCAGTCACTTTCAATGCAAACGTGTAACTGAGCTTGAATAGGGTTATTTATGCCATCGCGCACCATTTGGAAGTGGAGAGCAGTTGTTTTGACTATAATTCACGTGTTAGGGTCAAAAACACATTGTGGGTCAAAACATGCTTTTCTCGCTCTGAAAAGCATTTTGCACGCATAAAAACTGGAAAAGTTGATAACTCAGTCCCTTTCAATTCAAACGTGTAACTGAGCTTAAATAGGGTTATTTATGCCATTGCGCACTATTTGGAAGTGGAGAGCAGTTGTTTTGACTATAATTCACGTGTTAGGGTCAAAAACACATTGTGGGTCAAAACATGCTTTTCTCGCTCTGAAAAGCATTTTGCACGCATAAAAACTGGAAAAGTTGATAACTCAGTCCCTTTCAATTCAAACGTGTAACTGAGCTTAAATAGGGTTATTTATGCCAATGCGCACTATTTGGAAGTGGAGAGCATTTGTTTTGACTATAATTCACGTGTTAGGGTCAAAAACACATTGTGGGTCAAAACATGCTTTTCTCGCTCTGAAAAGCATTTTGCACGCATAAAAACTGGAAAAGTGAATAACTCAGTCACTTTCAATGCAAACGTGTAACTGAGCTTAAATAGGGTTATTTATGCCATTGCGCACCATTTGGAAGTGAAGAGCAGTTGTTTTGAGCATAATTCACGTGTCAGGGTCAAAAACACCTTTTTGGTCAAAAAGTGATTCTCTCGCTCTGAAAAGCACTTTGCACGCATAAAAACTGGAAAAGTGAATAACTCAGTCCCTTTCAATGCAAACGTGTAACTGAGCTTAAATAGGGTTATTTATGCCATCGCGCACCATTTGGAAGTGGAGTGCAGTTGTTTTGACAATAATTCACGTGTTAGGGTCAAAAACACATTGTGGGTCAAAGCATGCTTTTCTCGCTCTGAAAAGCATTTTGCACGCATAAAAACTGGAAAAGTGAATAACTCAGTCACTTTCAATGCAAACGTGTAACTGAGCTTGAATAGGGTTATTTATGCCATCGCGCACCATTTGGAAGTGGAGAGCAGTTGTTTTGACTATAATTCACGTGTTAGGGTCAAAAACACATTGTGGGTCAAAACATGCTTTTCTCGCTCTGAAAAGCATTTTGCACGCATAAAAACTGGAAAAGTTGATAACTCAGTCCCTTTCAATTCAAACGTGTAACTGAGCTTAAATAGGGTTATTTATGCCATTGCGCACTATTTGGAAGTGGAGAGCAGTTGTTTTGACTATAATTCACGTGTTAGGGTGAAAAACACATTGTGGGTCAAAACATGCTTTTCTCGCTCTGAAAAGCATTTTGCACGCATAAAAACTGGAAAAGTTGATAACTCAGTCCCTTTCAATTCAAACGTGTAACTGAGCTTAAATAGGGTTATTTATGCCATTGCGCACTATTTGGAAGTGGAGAGCATTTGTTTTGACTATAATTCACGTGTTAGGGTCAAAAATACATTGTGGGTCAAAACATGCTTTTCTCGCTCTGAAAAGCATTTTGCACGCATAAAAACTGGAAAAGTTGATAACTCAGTCCCTTTCAATTCAAACGTGTAACTGAGCTTAAATAGGGTTATTTATGCCAATGCGCACTATTTGGAAGTGGAGAGCATTTGTTTTGACTATAATTCACGTGTTAGGGTCAAAAACACATTGTGGGTCAAAACATGCTTTTCTCGCTCTGAAAAGCATTTTGCACGCATAAAAACTGGAAAAGTTGATAACTCAGTCCCTTTCAATTCAAACGTGTAACTGAGCTTAAATAGGGTTATTTATGCCATTGCGCACTATTTGGAAGTGGAGAGCATTTGTTTTGACTATAATTCACGTGTTAGGGTCAAAAACACATTGTGGGTCAAAACATGCTTTTCTCGCTCTGAAAAGCATTTTGCACGCATAAAAACTGGAAATGTTGATAACTCAGTCCCTTTCAATGCAAACGTGTAACTGAGCTTAAATAGGGTTATTTATGCCATTGCGCACTATTTGGAAGTGGAGAGCATTTGTTTTGACTATAATTCACGTGTTAGGGTCAAAAACACATTGTGGGTCAAAACATGCTTTTCTCGCTCTGAAAAGCATTTTGCACGCATAAAAACTGGAAAAGTGAATAACTCAGTCACTTTCAATGCAAACGTGTAACTGAGCTTAAATAGGGTTATTTATGCCATTGCGCACCATTTGGAAGTGAAGAGCAGTTGTTTTGAGCACAATTCA
This sequence comes from Micromesistius poutassou, assembly GCF_964030765.1. Taxonomy (NCBI): domain Eukaryota; kingdom Metazoa; phylum Chordata; class Actinopteri; order Gadiformes; family Gadidae; genus Micromesistius; species Micromesistius poutassou. The sequence continues at coordinate 35,402 of NC_140290.1, read as the reverse complement.
CGTGTCAGGGTCAAAAACACCTTTTTGGTCAAAAAGTGATTCTCTCGCTCTGAAAAGCACTTTGCACGCATAAAAACTGGAAAAGTGAATAACTCAGTCCCTTTCAATGCAAACGTGTAACTGAGCTTAAATAGGGTTATTTATGCCATCGCGCACCATTTGGAAGTGGAGTGCAGTTGTTTTGACAATAATTCACGTGTTAGGGTCAAAAACACATTGTGGGTCAAAACATGCTTTTCTCGCTCTGAAAAGCATTTTGCACGCATAAAAACTGGAAAAGTTGATAACTCAGTCCCTTTCAATGCAAACGTGTAACTGAGCTTAAATAGGGTTATTTATGCCATCGCGCACCATTTGGAAGTGGAGAGCAGTTGTTTTGACTATAATTCACGTGTTAGGGTCAAAAACACATTGTGGGTCAAAACATGCTTTTCTCGCTCTGAAAAGCATTTTGCACGCATAAAAACTGGAAATGTTGATAACTCAGTCCCTTTCAATGCAAACGTGTAACTGAGCTTAAATAGGGTTATTTATGCCATTGCGCACTATTTGAAAGTGGAGAGCATTTGTTTTGACTATAATTCACGTGTTAGGGTCAAAAACACATTGTGGGTCAAAACATGCTTTTCTCGCTCTGAAAAGCATTTTGCACGCATAAAAACTGGAAAAGTGAATAACTCAGTCACTTTCAATGCAAACGTGTAACTGAGCTTGAATAGGGTTATTTATGCCATCGCGCACCATTTGGAAGTGGAGAGCAGTTGTTTTGACTATAATTCACGTGTTAGGGTCAAAAACACATTGTGGGTCAAAACATGCTTTTCTCGCTCTGAAAAGCATTTTGCACGCATAAAAACTGGAAAAGTTGATAACTCAGTCCCTTTCAATGCAAACGTGTAACTGAGCTTAAATAGGGTTATTTATGCCATCGCGCACCATTTGGAAGTGGAGAGCAGTTGTTTTGACTATAATTCACGTGTTAGGGTCAAAAACACATTGTGGGTCAAAACATGCTTTTCTCGCTCTGAAAAGCATTTTGCACGCATAAAAGCTGGAAATGTTGATAACTCAGTCCCTTTCAATGCAAACGTGTAACTGAGCTTAAATAGGGTTATTTATGCCATTGCGCACTATTTGGAAGTGGAGAGCATTTGTTTTGACTATAATTCACGTGTTAGGGTCAAAAACACATTGTGGGTCAAAACATGCTTTTCTCGCTCTGAAAAGCATTTTGCACGCATAAAAACTGGAAAAGTGAATAACTCAGTCACTTTCAATGCAAACGTGTAACTTAGCTTAAATAGGGTTATTTATGCCATTGCGCACCATTTGGAAGTGAAGAGCAGTTGTTTTGAGCACAATTCACGTGTCAGGGTCAAAAACACCTTTTTGATCAAAAAGTGATTCTCTCGCTCTGAAAAGCACTTTGCAGGCATAAAAACTGGAAAAGTGAATAACTCAGTCCCTTTCAATGCAAACGTGTAACTGAGCTTAAATAGGGTTATTTATGCCATCGCGCACCATTTGGAAGTGGAGTGCAGTTGTTTTGACAATAATTCACGTGTTAGGGTCAAAAACACATTGTGGGTCAAAACATGCTTTTCTCGCTCTGAAAAGCATTTTGCACGCATAAAAACTGGAAAAGTGAATAACTCAGTCACTTTCAATGCAAACGTGTAACTGAGCTTGAATACGGTTATTTATGCCATCGCGCACCATTTGGAAGTGGAGAGCAGTTGTTTTGACTATAATTCACGTGTTAGGGTCAAAAACACATTGTGGGTCAAAACATGCTTTTCTCGCTCTGAAAAGCATTTTGCACGCATAAAAACTGGAAAAGTTGATAACTCAGTCCCTTTCAATTCAAACGTGTAACTGAGCTTAAATAGGGTTATTTATGCCAATGCGCACTATTTGGAAGTGGAGAGCATTTGTTTTGACTATAATTCACGTGTTAGGGTCAAAAACACATTGTGGGTCAAAACATGCTTTTCTCGCTCTGAAAAGCATTTTGCACGCATAAAAACTGGAAAAGTGAATAACTCAGTCACTTTCAATGCAAACGTGTAACTGAGCTTGAATAGGGTTATTTATGCCATCGCGCACCATTTGGAAGTGGAGAGCAGTTGTTTTGACTATAATTCACGTGTTAGGGTCAAAAACACATTGTGGGTCAAAACATGCTTTTCTCGCTCTGAAAAGCATTTTGCACGCATAAAAACTGGAAAAGTTGATAACTCAGTCCCTTTCAATGCAAACGTGTAACTGAGCTTAAATAGGGTTATTTATGCCATCGCGCACCATTTGGAAGTGGAGAGCAGTTGTTTTGACTATAATTCACGTGTTAGGGTCAAAAACACATTGTGGGTCAAAACATGCTTTTCTCGCTCTGAAAAGCATTTTGCACGCATAAAAGCTGGAAATGTTGATAACTCAGTCCCTTTCAATGCAAACGTGTAACTGAGCTTAAATAGGGTTATTTATGCCATTGCGCACTATTTGGAAGTGGAGAGCATTTGTTTTGACTATAATTCACGTGTTAGGGTCAAAAACACATTGTGGGTCAAAACATGCTTTTCTCGCTCTGAAAAGCATTTTGCACGCATAAAAACTGGAAAAGTGAATAACTCAGTCACTTTCAATGCAAACGTGTAACTTAGCTTAAATAGGGTTATTTATGCCATTGCGCACCATTTGGAAGTGAAGAGCAGTTGTTTTGAGCACAATTCACGTGTCAGGGTCAAAAACACCTTTTTGATCAAAAAGTGATTCTCTCGCTCTGAAAAGCACTTTGCAGGCATAAAAACTGGAAAAGTGAATAACTCAGTCCCTTTCAATGCAAACGTGTAACTGAGCTTATATTTAAGCTCAGTTACACGTTTGCATTGAAAGGGACTGAGGGTTATTTATGCCATCGCGCACCATTTGGAAGTGGAGTGCAGTTGTTTTGACAATAATTCACGTGTTAGGGTCAAAAACACATTGTGGGTCAAAACATGCTTTTCTCGCTCTGAAAAGCATTTTGCACGCATAAAAACTGGAAAAGTGAATAACTCAGTCACTTTCAATGCAAACGTGTAACTGAGCTTAAATAGGGTTATTTATGCCATTGCGCACCATTTGGAAGTGAAGAGCAGTTGTTTTGAGCACAATTCACGTGTCAGGGTCAAAAACACCTTTTTGGTCAAAAAGTGATTCTCTCGCTCTGAAAAGCACTTTGCACGCATAAAAACTGGAAAAGTGAATAACTCAGTCCCTTTCAATGCAAACGTGTAACTGAGCTTAAATAGGGTTATTTATGCCATCGCGCACCATTTGGAAGTGGAGTGCAGTTGTTTTGACAATAATTCACGTGTTAGGGTCAAAAACACATTGTGGGTCAAAACATGCTTTTCTCGCTCTGAAAAGCATTTTGCACGCATAAAAACTGGAAAAGTGAATAACTCAGTCACTTTCAATGCAAACGTGTAACTGAGCTTAAATAGGGTTATTTATGCCATCGCGCACCATTTGGAAGTGGAGAGCAGTTGTTTTGACTATAATTCACGTGTTAGGGTCAAAAAAACATTGTGGGTCAAAACATGCTTTTCTCGCTCTGAAAAGCATTTTGCACGCATAAAAACTGGAAAAGTGAATAACTCAGTCACTTTCAATGCAAACGTGTAACTGAGCTTAAATAGGGTTATTTATGCCATCGCGCACCATTTGGAAGTGGAGAGCAGTTGTTTTGACTATAATTCACGTGTTAGGGTCAAAAACACATTGTGGGTCAAAACATGCTTTTCTCGCTCTGAAAAGCAAAAATGCTTTTCAGAGCGAGAAAAGCATAAAAACTGGAAAAGCTGATAACTCAGTCCCTTTCAATGCAAACGTGTAACTAAGCTTAAATAGGGTTATTTATGCCATCGCGCACCATTTGGAAGTGGAGAGCGTTGGTTTTGACTATAATTCACGTGTTAGGGTCAAAAACACATTGTGGGTCAAAACATGCTTTTCTCGCTCTGAAAAGCATTTTGCACGCATAAAAACTGGAAAAGTGAATAACTCAGTCACTTTCAATGCAAACGTGTAACTGAGCTTAAATAGGGTTATTTATGCCATTGCGCACCATTTGGAAGGGGAGAGCATTTGTTTTGAGCAAAATTCACGTGTCAGGGTCAAAAACACATTTTTGGTCAAAAAGTGATTCTCTCGCTCTGAAAAGCATTTTGCACGCATAAAAACTGGAAAAGTTGATAATTCAGTCCCTTTCAATGCAAACGTGTAACTGAGCTTAAATAGGGTTATTTATGCCATCGCGCACCATTTGGAAGTGGAGAGCAGTTGTTTTGACTATAATTCACGTGTTAGGGTCAAAAACACATTGTGGGTCAAAACATGTTTTTCTCGCTCTGAAAAGCATTTTGCACGCATAAAAACTGGAAAAGTGAATAACTCAGTCACTTTCAATGCAAACGTGTAACTGAGCTTAAATAGGGTTATTTATGCCATTGCGCACCATTTGGAAGTGGAGAGCATTAGTTTTGAGCATAATTCACGTGTTAGGGTCAAAAACACATTGTGGGTCAAAACATGCTTTTCTCGCTCTGAAAAGCAAAAATGCTTTTCAGAGCGAGAAAAGCATAAAAACTGGAAAAGCTGATAACTCAGTCCCTTTCAATGCAAACGTGTAACTAAACTTAAATAGGGTTATTTATGCCATCGCGCACCATTTGGAAGTGGAGAGCGTTGGTTTTGAGCATAATTCACGTGTTAGGGTCAAAAACACATTTTTGGTCAAAAAGTGATTCTCTCGCTCTGAAAAGCATTTTGCACGCATAAAAACTGGAAAAGTTGATAATTCAGTCCCTTTCAATGCAAACGTGTAACTGAGCTTAAATATGGTTATTTATGCCATCGCGCACCATTTGGAAGTGGAGAGCAGTTGTTTTGACTATAATTCACGTGTTAGGGTCAAAAACACATTGTGGGTCAAAACATGTTTTTCTCGCTCTGAAAAGCATTTTGCACGCATAAAAACTGGAAAAGTGAATAACTCAGTCACTTTCAATGCAAACGTGTAACTGAGCTTAAATAGGGTTATTTATGCCATTGCGCACCATTTGGAAGTGGAGAGCATTAGTTTTGAGCATAATTCACGTGTTAGGGTCAAAAACACATTGTGGGTCAAAACATGCTTTTCTCGCTCTGAAAAGCAAAAATGCTTTTCAGAGCGAGAAAAGCATAAAAACTGGAAAAGCTGATAACTCAGTCTCTTTCAATGCAAACGTGTAACTAAACTTAAATAGGGTTATTTATGCCATCGCGCACCATTTGGAAGTGGAGAGCGTTGGTTTTGAGCATAATTCACGTGTTAGGGTCAAAAACACATTGTGGGTCAAAAAGTGATTCTCTCGCTCTGAAAAGCATTTTGCACGCATAAAAACTGGAAAAGTTGATAACTCAGTCCCTTTCAATGCAAACGTGTAACTGAGCTTAATTAGGGTTATTTATGCCATCGCGCACCATTTGGAAGTGGAGAGCAGTTGTTTTGACTATAATTCACGTGTTAGGGTCAAAAACACATTGTGGGTCAAAACATGTTTTTGTCGCTCTGAAAAGCATGTTGCACGCATAAAAACTGGAAAAGTGAATAACTCAGTCCCTTTCAATGCAAACGTGTAACTGAGCTTAAATAGGGTTATTTATGTCATCGCGCACCATTTGGAAGTGGAGAGCAGTTGTTTTGCGCACAATTCACGTGTCAGGGTCAAAAACACCTTTTTGGTCAAAAAGTGATTCTCTCGCTCTGAAAAGCACTTTGCACGCATAAAAACTGGAAAAGTGAATAACTCAGTCCCTTTCAATTCAAACGTGTAACTGAGCTTAAATAGGGTTATTTATGCCATTGCGCACTATTTAGAAGTGGAGAGCATTTGTTTTGACTATAATTCACGTGTTAGGGTCAAAAACACATTGTGGGTCAAAACATGCTTTTCTCGCTCTGAAAAGCATTTTGCACGCATAAAAACTGGAAAAGTTGATAACTCAGTCCCTTTCAATTCAAACGTGTAACTGAGCTTAAATAGGGTTATTTATGCCATTGCGCACTATTTGGAAGTGGAGAGCATTTGTTTTGACTATAATTCACGTGTTAGGGTCAAAAACACATTGTGGGTCAAAACATGCTTTTCTCGCTCTGAAAAGCATTTTGCACGCATAAAAACTGGAAAAGTGAATAACTCAGTCACTTTCAATGCAAACGTGTAACTGAGCTTAAATAGGGTTATTTATGCCATTGCGCACCATTTGGAAGTGAAGAGCAGTTGTTTTGAGCACAATTCACGTGTCAGGGTCAAAAACACCTTTTTGGTCAAAAAGTGATTCTCTCGCTCTGAAAAGCACTTTGCACGCATAAAAACTGGAAAAGTGAATAACTCAGTCCCTTTCAATGCAAACGTGTAACTGAGCTTAAATAGGGTTATTTATGCCATCGCGCACCATTTGGAAGTGGAGTGCAGTTGTTTTGACAATAATTCACGTGTTAGGGTCAAAAACACATTGTGGGTCAAAACATGCTTTTCTCGCTCTGAAAAGCATTTTGCACGCATAAAAACTGGAAAAGTTGATAACTCAGTCCCTTTCAATGCAAACGTGTAACTGAGCTTAAATAGGGTTATTTATGCCATCGCGCACCATTTGGAAGTGGAGAGCAGTTGTTTTGACTATAATTCACGTGTTAGGGTCAAAAACACATTGTGGGTCAAAACATGCTTTTCTCGCTCTGAAAAGCATTTTGCACGCATAAAAACTGGAAATGTTGATAACTCAGTCCCTTTCAATGCAAACGTGTAACTGAGCTTAAATAGGGTTATTTATGCCATTGCGCACTATTTGAAAGTGGAGAGCATTTGTTTTGACTATAATTCACGTGTTAGGGTCAAAAACACATTGTGGGTCAAAACATGCTTTTCTCGCTCTGAAAAGCATTTTGCACGCATAAAAACTGGAAAAGTGAATAACTCAGTCACTTTCAATGCAAACGTGTAACTGAGCTTGAATAGGGTTATTTATGCCATCGCGCACCATTTGGAAGTGGAGAGCAGTTGTTTTGACTATAATTCACGTGTTAGGGTCAAAAACACATTGTGGGTCAAAACATGCTTTTCTCGCTCTGAAAAGCATTTTGCACGCATAAAAACTGGAAAAGTTGATAACTCAGTCCCTTTCAATGCAAACGTGTAACTGAGCTTAAATAGGGTTATTTATGCCATCGCGCACCATTTGGAAGTGGAGAGCAGTTGTTTTGACTATAATTCACGTGTTAGGGTCAAAAACACATTGTGGGTCAAAACATGCTTTTCTCGCTCTGAAAAGCATTTTGCACGCATAAAAGCTGGAAATGTTGATAACTCAGTCCCTTTCAATGCAAACGTGTAACTGAGCTTAAATAGGGTTATTTATGCCATTGCGCACTATTTGGAAGTGGAGAGCATTTGTTTTGACTATAATTCACGTGTTAGGGTCAAAAACACATTGTGGGTCAAAACATGCTTTTCTCGCTCTGAAAAGCATTTTGCACGCATAAAAACTGGAAAAGTGAATAACTCAGTCACTTTCAATGCAAACGTGTAACTTAGCTTAAATAGGGTTATTTATGCCATTGCGCACCATTTGGAAGTGAAGAGCAGTTGTTTTGAGCACAATTCACGTGTCAGGGTCAAAAACACCTTTTTGATCAAAAAGTGATTCTCTCGCTCTGAAAAGCACTTTGCAGGCATAAAAACTGGAAAAGTGAATAACTCAGTCCCTTTCAATGCAAACGTGTAACTGAGCTTAAATAGGGTTATTTATGCCATCGCGCACCATTTGGAAGTGGAGTGCAGTTGTTTTGACAATAATTCACGTGTTAGGGTCAAAAACACATTGTGGGTCAAAACATGCTTTTCTCGCTCTGAAAAGCATTTTGCACGCATAAAAACTGGAAAAGTGAATAACTCAGTCACTTTCAATGCAAACGTGTAACTGAGCTTGAATAGGGTTATTTATGCCATCGCGCACCATTTGGAAGTGGAGAGCAGTTGTTTTGACTATAATTCACGTGTTAGGGTCAAAAACACATTGTGGGTCAAAACATGCTTTTCTCGCTCTGAAAAGCATTTTGCACGCATAAAAACTGGAAAAGTTGATAACTCAGTCCCTTTCAATTCAAACGTGTAACTGAGCTTAAATAGGGTTATTTATGCCAATGCGCACTATTTGGAAGTGGAGAGCATTTGTTTTGACTATAATTCACGTGTTAGGGTCAAAAACACATTGTGGGTCAAAACATGCTTTTCTCGCTCTGAAAAGCATTTTGCACGCATAAAAACTGGAAAAGTGAATAACTCAGTCACTTTCAATGCAAACGTGTAACTGAGCTTGAATAGGGTTATTTATGCCATCGCGCACCATTTGGAAGTGGAGAGCAGTTGTTTTGACTATAATTCACGTGTTAGGGTCAAAAACACATTGTGGGTCAAAACATGCTTTTCTCGCTCTGAAAAGCATTTTGCACGCATAAAAACTGGAAAAGTTGATAACTCAGTCCCTTTCAATGCAAACGTGTAACTGAGCTTAAATAGGGTTATTTATGCCATCGCGCACCATTTGGAAGTGGAGAGCAGTTGTTTTGACTATAATTCACGTGTTAGGGTCAAAAACACATTGTGGGTCAAAACATGCTTTTCTCGCTCTGAAAAGCATTTTGCACGCATAAAAGCTGGAAATGTTGATAACTCAGTCCCTTTCAATGCAAACGTGTAACTGAGCTTAAATAGGGTTATTTATGCCATTGCGCACTATTTGGAAGTGGAGAGCATTTGTTTTGACTATAATTCACGTGTTAGGGTCAAAAACACATTGTGGGTCAAAACATGCTTTTCTCGCTCTGAAAAGCATTTTGCACGCATAAAAACTGGAAAAGTGAATAACTCAGTCACTTTCAATGCAAACGTGTAACTTAGCTTAAATAGGGTTATTTATGCCATTGCGCACCATTTGGAAGTGAAGAGCAGTTGTTTTGAGCACAATTCACGTGTCAGGGTCAAAAACACCTTTTTGATCAAAAAGTGATTCTCTCGCTCTGAAAAGCACTTTGCAGGCATAAAAACTGGAAAAGTGAATAACTCAGTCCCTTTCAATGCAAACGTGTAACTGAGCTTATATTTAAGCTCAGTTACACGTTTGCATTGAAAGGGACTGAGGGTTATTTATGCCATCGCGCACCATTTGGAAGTGGAGTGCAGTTGTTTTGACAATAATTCACGTGTTAGGGTCAAAAACACATTGTGGGTCAAAACATGCTTTTCTCGCTCTGAAAAGCATTTTGCACGCATAAAAACTGGAAAAGTGAATAACTCAGTCACTTTCAATGCAAACGTGTAACTGAGCTTAAATAGGGTTATTTATGCCATTGCGCACCATTTGGAAGTGGAGAGCAGTTGTTTTGCGCACAATTCACGTGTCAGGGTCAAAAACACCTTTTTGGTCAAAAAGTGATTCTCTCGCTCTGAAAAGCACTTTGCACGCATAAAAACTGGAAAAGTGAATAACTCAGTCCCTTTCAATTCAAACGTGTAACTGAGCTTAAATAGGGTTATTTATGCCATTGCGCACTATTTAGAAGTGGAGAGCATTTGTTTTGACTATAATTCACGTGTTAGGGTCAAAAACACATTGTGGGTCAAAACATGCTTTTCTCGCTCTGAAAAGCATTTTGCACGCATAAAAACTGGAAAAGTTGATAACTCAGTCCCTTTCAATTCAAACGTGTAACTGAGCTTAAATAGGGTTATTTATGCCATTGCGCACTATTTGGAAGTGGAGAGCATTTGTTTTGACTATAATTCACGTGTTAGGGTCAAAAACACATTGTGGGTCAAAACATGCTTTTCTCGCTCTGAAAAGCATTTTGCACGCATAAAAACTGGAAATGTTGATAACTCAGTCCCTTTCAATGCAAACGTGTAACTGAGCTTAAATAGGGTTATTTATGCCATTGCGCACTATTTGGAAGTGGAGAGCATTTGTTTTGACTATAATTCACGTGTTAGGGTCAAAAACACATTGTGGGTCAAAACATGCTTTTCTCGCTCTGAAAAGCATTTTGCACGCATAAAAACTGGAAAAGTGAATAACTCAGTCACTTTCAATGCAAACGTGTAACTGAGCTTAAATAGGGTTATTTATGCCATTGCGCACCATTTGGAAGTGAAGAGCAGTTGTTTTGAGCACAATTCACGTGTCAGGGTCAAAAACACCTTTTTGGTCAAAAAGTGATTCTCTCGCTCTGAAAAGCACTTTGCACGCATAAAAACTGGAAAAGTGAATAACTCAGTCCCTTTCAATGCAAACGTGTAACTGAGCTTAAATAGGGTTATTTATGCCATCGCGCACCATTTGGAAGTGGAGTGCAGTTGTTTTGACAATAATTCACGTGTTAGGGTCAAAAACACATTGTGGGTCAAAACATGCTTTTCTCGCTCTGAAAAGCATTTTGCACGCATAAAAACTGGAAAAGTTGATAACTCAGTCCCTTTCAATGCAAACGTGTAACTGAGCTTAAATAGGGTTATTTATGCCATCGCGCACCATTTGGAAGTGGAGAGCAGTTGTTTTGACTATAATTCACGTGTTAGGGTCAAAAACACATTGTGGGTCAAAACATGCTTTTCTCGCTCTGAAAAGCATTTTGCACGCATAAAAACTGGAAATGTTGATAACTCAGTCCCTTTCAATGCAAACGTGTAACTGAGCTTAAATAGGGTTATTTATGCCATTGCGCACTATTTGAAAGTGGAGAGCATTTGTTTTGACTATAATTCACGTGTTAGGGTCAAAAACACATTGTGGGTCAAAACATGCTTTTCTCGCTCTGAAAAGCATTTTGCACGCATAAAAACTGGAAAAGTGAATAACTCAGTCACTTTCAATGCAAACGTGTAACTGAGCTTGAATAGGGTTATTTATGCCATCGCGCACCATTTGGAAGTGGAGAGCAGTTGTTTTGACTATAATTCACGTGTTAGGGTCAAAAACACATTGTGGGTCAAAACATGCTTTTCTCGCTCTGAAAAGCATTTTGCACGCATAAAAACTGGAAAAGTTGATAACTCAGTCCCTTTCAATGCAAACGTGTAACTGAGCTTAAATAGGGTTATTTATGCCATCGCGCACCATTTGGAAGTGGAGAGCAGTTGTTTTGACTATAATTCACGTGTTAGGGTCAAAAACACATTGTGGGTCAAAACATGCATTTCTCGCTCTGAAAAGCATTTTGCACGCATAAAAGCTGGAAATGTTGATAACTCAGTCCCTTTCAATGCAAACGTGTAACTGAGCTTAAATAGGGTTATTTATGCCATTGCGCACTATTTGGAAGTGGAGAGCATTTGTTTTGACTATAATTCACGTGTTAGGGTCAAAAACACATTGTGGGTCAAAACATGCTTTTCTCGCTCTGAAAAGCATTTTGCACGCATAAAAACTGGAAAAGTGAATAACTCAGTCACTTTCAATGCAAACGTGTAACTTAGCTTAAATAGGGTTATTTATGCCATTGCGCACCATTTGGAAGTGAAGAGCAGTTGTTTTGAGCACAATTCACGTGTCAGGGTCAAAAACACCTTTTTGATCAAAAAGTGATTCTCTCGCTCTGAAAAGCACTTTGCAGGCATAAAAACTGGAAAAGTGAATAACTCAGTCCCTTTCAATGCAAACGTGTAACTGAGCTTAAATAGGGTTATTTATGCCATCGCGCACCATTTGGAAGTGGAGTGCAGTTGTTTTGACAATAATTCACGTGTTAGGGTCAAAAACACATTGTGGGTCAAAACATGCTTTTCTCGCTCTGAAAAGCATTTTGCACGCATAAAAACTGGAAAAGTGAATAACTCAGTCACTTTCAATGCAAACGTGTAACTGAGCTTGAATAGGGTTATTTATGCCATCGCGCACCATTTGGAAGTGGAGAGCAGTTGTTTTGACTATAATTCACGTGTTAGGGTCAAAAACACATTGTGGGTCAAAACATGCTTTTCTCGCTCTGAAAAGCATTTTGCACGCATAAAAACTGGAAAAGTTGATAACTCAGTCCCTTTCAATTCAAACGTGTAACTGAGCTTAAATAGGGTTATTTATGCCAATGCGCACTATTTGGAAGTGGAGAGCATTTGTTTTGACTATAATTCACGTGTTAGGGTCAAAAACACATTGTGGGTCAAAACATGCTTTTCTCGCTCTGAAAAGCATTTTGCACGCATAAAAACTGGAAAAGTGAATAACTCAGTCACTTTCAATGCAAACGTGTAACTGAGCTTGAATAGGGTTATTTATGCCATCGCGCACCATTTGGAAGTGGAGAGCAGTTGTTTTGACTATAATTCACGTGTTAGGGTCAAAAACACATTGTGGGTCAAAACATGCTTTTCTCGCTCTGAAAAGCATTTTGCACGCATAAAAACTGGAAAAGTTGATAACTCAGTCCCTTTCAATGCAAACGTGTAACTGAGCTTAAATAGGGTTATTTATGCCATCGCGCACCATTTGGAAGTGGAGAGCAGTTGTTTTGACTATAATTCACGTGTTAGGGTCAAAAACACATTGTGGGTCAAAACATGCTTTTCTCGCTCTGAAAAGCATTTTGCACGCATAAAAGCTGGAAATGTTGATAACTCAGTCCCTTTCAATGCAAACGTGTAACTGAGCTTAAATAGGGTTATTTATGCCATTGCGCACTATTTGGAAGTGGAGAGCATTTGTTTTGACTATAATTCACGTGTTAGGGTCAAAAACACATTGTGGGTCAAAACATGCTTTTCTCGCTCTGAAAAGCATTTTGCACGCATAAAAACTGGAAAAGTGAATAACTCAGTCACTTTCAATGCAAACGTGTAACTTAGCTTAAATAGGGTTATTTATGCCATTGCGCACCATTTGGAAGTGAAGAGCAGTTGTTTTGAGCACAATTCACGTGTCAGGGTCAAAAACACCTTTTTGATCAAAAAGTGATTCTCTCGCTCTGAAAAGCACTTTGCAGGCATAAAAACTGGAAAAGTGAATAACTCAGTCCCTTTCAATGCAAACGTGTAACTGAGCTTATATTTAAGCTCAGTTACACGTTTGCATTGAAAGGGACTGAGGGTTATTTATGCCATCGCGCACCATTTGGAAGTGGAGTGCAGTTGTTTTGACAATAATTCACGTGTTAGGGTCAAAAACACATTGTGGGTCAAAACATGCTTTTCTCGCTCTGAAAAGCATTTTGCACGCATAAAAACTGGAAAAGTGAATAACTCAGTCACTTTCAATGCAAACGTGTAACTGAGCTTAAATAGGGTTATTTATGCCATTGCGCACCATTTGGAAGTGGAGAGCAGTTGTTTTGCGCACAATTCACGTGTCAGGGTCAAAAACACCTTTTTGGTCAAAAAGTGATTCTCTCGCTCTGAAAAGCACTTTGCACGCATAAAAACTGGAAAAGTGAATAACTCAGTCCCTTTCAATTCAAACGTGTAACTGAGCTTAAATAGGGTTATTTATGCCATTGCGCACTATTTAGAAGTGGAGAGCATTTGTTTTGACTATAATTCACGTGTTAGGGTCAAAAACACATTGTGGGTCAAAACATGCTTTTCTCGCTCTGAAAAGCATTTTGCACGCATAAAAACTGGAAAAGTTGATAACTCAGTCCCTTTCAATTCAAACGTGTAACTGAGCTTAAATAGGGTTATTTATGCCATTGCGCACTATTTGGAAGTGGAGAGCATTTGTTTTGACTATAATTCACGTGTTAGGGTCAAAAACACATTGTGGGTCAAAACATGCTTTTCTCGCTCTGAAAAGCATTTTGCACGCATAAAAACTGGAAATGTTGATAACTCAGTCCCTTTCAATGCAAACGTGTAACTGAGCTTAAATAGGGTTATTTATGCCATTGCGCACTATTTGGAAGTGGAGAGCATTTGTTTTGACTATAATTCACGTGTTAGGGTCAAAAACACATTGTGAGTCAAAACATGCTTTTCTCGCTCTGAAAAGCATTTTGCACGCATAAAAACTGGAAAAGTGAATAACTCAGTCACTTTCAATGCAAACGTGTAACTGAGCTTAAATAGGGTTATTTATGCCATTGCGCACCATTTGGAAGTGAAGAGCAGTTGTTTTGAGCACAATTCACGTGTCAGGGTCAAAAACACCTTTTTGGTCAAAAAGTGATTCTCTCGCTCTGAAAAGCACTTTGCACGCATAAAAACTGGAAAAGTGAATAACTCAGTCCCTTTCAATGCAAACGTGTAACTGAGCTTAAATAGGGTTATTTATGCCATCGCGCACCATTTGGAAGTGGAGTGCAGTTGTTTTGACAATAATTCACGTGTTAGGGTCAAAAACACATTGTGGGTCAAAACATGCTTTTCTCGCTCTGAAAAGCATTTTGCACGCATAAAAACTGGAAAAGTTGATAACTCAGTCCCTTTCAATGCAAACGTGTAACTGAGCTTAAATAGGGTTATTTATGCCATCGCGCACCATTTGGAAGTGGAGAGCAGTTGTTTTGACTATAATTCACGTGTTAGGGTCAAAAACACATTGTGGGTCAAAACATGCTTTTCTCGCTCTGAAAAGCATTTTGCACGCATAAAAACTGGAAATGTTGATAACTCAGTCCCTTTCAATGCAAACGTGTAACTGAGCTTAAATAGGGTTATTTATGCCATTGCGCACTATTTGAAAGTGGAGAGCATTTGTTTTGACTATAATTCACGTGTTAGGGTCAAAAACACATTGTGGGTCAAAACATGCTTTTCTCGCTCTGAAAAGCATTTTGCACGCATAAAAACTGGAAATGTTGATAACTCAGTCCCTTTCAATGCAAACGTGTAACTGAGCTTAAATAGGGTTATTTATGCCATTGCGCACTATTTGAAAGTGGAGAGCATTTGTTTTGACTATAATTCACGTGTTAGGGTCAAAAACACATTGTGGGTCAAAACATGCTTTTCTCGCTCTGAAAAGCATTTTGCACGCATAAAAACTGGAAAAGTGAATAACTCAGTCACTTTCAATGCAAACGTGTAACTGAGCTTGAATAGGGTTATTTATGCCATCGCGCACCATTTGGAAGTGGAGAGCAGTTGTTTTGACTATAATTCACGTGTTAGGGTCAAAAACACATTGTGGGTCAAAACATGCTTTTCTCGCTCTGAAAAGCATTTTGCACGCATAAAAACTGGAAAAGTTGATAACTCAGTCCCTTTCAATGCAAACGTGTAACTGAGCTTAAATAGGGTTATTTATGCCATTGCGCACCATTTGGAAGTGAAGAGCAGTTGTTTTGAGCACAATTCACGTGTCAGGGTCAAAAACACCTTTTTGATCAAAAAGTGATTCTCTCGCTCTGAAAAGCACTTTGCAGGCATAAAAACTGGAAAAGTGAATAACTCAGTCCCTTTCAATGCAAACGTGTAACTGAGCTTAAATAGGGTTATTTATGCCATCGCGCACCATTTGGAAGTGGAGTGCAGTTGTTTTGACAATAATTCACGTGTTAGGGTCAAAAACACATTGTGGGTCAAAACATGCTTTTCTCGCTCTGAAAAGCATTTTGCACGCATAAAAACTGGAAAAGTGAATAACTCAGTCACTTTCAATGCAAACGTGTAACTGAGCTTGAATAGGGTTATTTATGCCATCGCGCACCATTTGGAAGTGGAGAGCAGTTGTTTTGACTATAATTCACGTGTTAGGGTCAAAAACACATTGTGGGTCAAAACATGCTTTTCTCGCTCTGAAAAGCATTTTGCACGCATAAAAACTGGAAAAGTTGATAACTCAGTCCCTTTCAATTCAAACGTGTAACTGAGCTTAAATAGGGTTATTTATGCCAATGCGCACTATTTGGAAGTGGAGAGCATTTGTTTTGACTATAATTCACGTGTTAGGGTCAAAAACACATTGTGGGTCAAAACATGCTTTTCTCGCTCTGAAAAGCATTTTGCACGCATAAAAACTGGAAAAGTGAATAACTCAGTCACTTTCAATGCAAACGTGTAACTGAGCTTGAATAGGGTTATTTATGCCATCGCGCACCATTTGGAAGTGGAGAGCAGTTGTTTTGACTATAATTCACGTGTTAGGGTCAAAAACACATTGTGGGTCAAAACATGCTTTTCTCGCTCTGAAAAGCATTTTGCACGCATAAAAACTGGAAAAGTTGATAACTCAGTCCCTTTCAATGCAAACGTGTAACTGAGCTTAAATAGGGTTATTTATGCCATCGCGCACCATTTGGAAGTGGAGAGCAGTTGTTTTGACTATAATTCACGTGTTAGGGTCAAAAACACATTGTGGGTCAAAACATGCTTTTCTCGCTCTGAAAAGCATTTTGCACGCATAAAAGCTGGAAATGTTGATAACTCAGTCCCTTTCAATGCAAACGTGTAACTGAGCTTAAATAGGGTTATTTATGCCATTGCGCACTATTTGGAAGTGGAGAGCATTTCTTTTGACTATAATTCACGTGTTAGGGTCAAAAACACATTGTGGGTCAAAACATGCTTTTCTCGCTCTGAAAAGCATTTTGCACGCATAAAAACTGGAAAAGTGAATAACTCAGTCACTTTCAATGCAAACGTGTAACTTAGCTTAAATAGGGTTATTTATGCCATTGCGCACCATTTGGAAGTGAAGAGCAGTTGTTTTGAGCACAATTCACGTGTCAGGGTCAAAAACACCTTTTTGATCAAAAAGTGATTCTCTCGCTCTGAAAAGCACTTTGCAGGCATAAAAACTGGAAAAGTGAATAACTCAGTCCCTTTCAATGCAAACGTGTAACTGAGCTTATATTTAAGCTCAGTTACACGTTTGCATTGAAAGGGACTGAGGGTTATTTATGCCATCGCGCACCATTTGGAAGTGGAGTGCAGTTGTTTTGACAATAATTCACGTGTTAGGGTCAAAAACACATTGTGGGTCAAAACATGCTTTTCTCGCTCTGAAAAGCATTTTGCACGCATAAAAACTGGAAAAGTGAATAACTCAGTCACTTTCAATGCAAACGTGTAACTGAGCTTAAATAGGGTTATTTATGCCATTGCGCACCATTTGGAAGTGGAGAGCAGTTGTTTTGCGCACAATTCACGTGTCAGGGTCAAAAACACCTTTTTGGTCAAAAAGTGATTCTCTCGCTCTGAAAAGCACTTTGCACGCATAAAAACTGGAAAAGTGAATAACTCAGTCCCTTTCAATTCAAACGTGTAACTGAGCTTAAATAGGGTTATTTATGCCATTGCGCACTATTTAGAAGTGGAGAGCATTTGTTTTGACTATAATTCACGTGTTAGGGTCAAAAACACATTGTGGGTCAAAACATGCTTTTCTCGCTCTGAAAAGCATTTTGCACGCATAAAAACTGGAAAAGTTGATAACTCAGTCCCTTTCAATTCAAACGTGTAACTGAGCTTAAATAGGGTTATTTATGCCATTGCGCACTATTTGGAAGTGGAGAGCATTTGTTTTGACTATAATTCACGTGTTAGGGTCAAAAACACATTGTGGGTCAAAACATGCTTTTCTCGCTCTGAAAAGCATTTTGCACGCATAAAAACTGGAAATGTTGATAACTCAGTCCCTTTCAATGCAAACGTGTAACTGAGCTTAAATAGGGTTATTTATGCCATTGCGCACTATTTGGAAGTGGAGAGCATTTGTTTTGACTATAATTCACGTGTTAGGGTCAAAAACACATTGTGGGTCAAAACATGCTTTTCTCGCTCTGAAAAGCATTTTGCACGCATAAAAACTGGAAAAGTGAATAACTCAGTCACTTTCAATGCAAACGTGTAACTGAGCTTAAATAGGGTTATTTATGCCATTGCGCACCATTTGGAAGTGAAGAGCAGTTGTTTTGAGCACAATTCACGTGTCAGGGTCAAAAACACCTTTTTGGTCAAAAAGTGATTCTCTCGCTCTGAAAAGCACTTTGCACGCATAAAAACTGGAAAAGTGAATAACTCAGTCCCTTTCAATGCAAACGTGTAACTGAGCTTAAATAGGGTTATTTATGCCATCGCGCACCATTTGGAAGTGGAGTGCAGTTGTTTTGACAATAATTCACGTGTTAGGGTCAAAAACACATTGTGGGTCAAAACATGCTTTTCTCGCTCTGAAAAGCATTTTGCACGCATAAAAACTGGAAAAGTTGATAACTCAGTCCCTTTCAATGCAAACGTGTAACTGAGCTTAAATAGGGTTATTTATGCCATCGCGCACCATTTGGAAGTGGAGAGCAGTTGTTTTGACTATAATTCACGTGTTAGGGTCAAAAACACATTGTGGGTCAAAACATGCTTTTCTCGCTCTGAAAAGCATTTTGCACGCATAAAAACTGGAAATGTTGATAACTCAGTCCCTTTCAATGCAAACGTGTAACTGAGCTTAAATAGGGTTATTTATGCCATTGCGCACTATTTGAAAGTGGAGAGCATTTGTTTTGACTATAATTCACGTGTTAGGGTCAAAAACACATTGTGGGTCAAAACATGCTTTTCTCGCTCTGAAAAGCATTTTGCACGCATAAAAACTGGAAAAGTGAATAACTCAGTCACTTTCAATGCAAACGTGTAACTGAGCTTGAATAGGGTTATTTATGCCATCGCGCACCATTTGGAAGTGGAGAGCAGTTGTTTTGACTATAATTCACGTGTTAGGGTCAAAAACACATTGTGGGTCAAAACATGCTTTTCTCGCTCTGAAAAGCATTTTGCACGCATAAAAACTGGAAAAGTTGATAACTCAGTCCCTTTCAATGCAAACGTGTAACTGAGCTTAAATAGGGTTATTTATGCCATCGCGCACCATTTGGAAGTGGAGAGCAGTTGTTTTGACTATAATTCACGTGTTAGGGTCAAAAACACATTGTGGGTCAAAACATGCTTTTCTCGCTCTGAAAAGCATTTTGCACGCATAAAAGCTGGAAATGTTGATAACTCAGTCCCTTTCAATGCAAACGTGTAACTGAGCTTAAATAGGGTTATTTATGCCATTGCGCACTATTTGGAAGTGGAGAGCATTTGTTTTGACTATAATTCACGTGTTAGGGTCAAAAACACATTGTGGGTCAAAACATGCTTTTCTCGCTCTGAAAAGCATTTTGCACGCATAAAAACTGGAAAAGTGAATAACTCAGTCACTTTCAATGCAAACGTGTAACTTAGCTTAAATAGGGTTATTTATGCCATTGCGCACCATTTGGAAGTGAAGAGCAGTTGTTTTGAGCACAATTCACGTGTCAGGGTCAAAAACACCTTTTTGATCAAAAAGTGATTCTCTCGCTCTGAAAAGCACTTTGCAGGCATAAAAACTGGAAAAGTGAATAACTCAGTCCCTTTCAATGCAAACGTGTAACTGAGCTTAAATAGGGTTATTTATGCCATCGCGCACCATTTGGAAGTGGAGTGCAGTTGTTTTGACAATAATTCACGTGTTAGGGTCAAAAACACATTGTGGGTCAAAACATGCTTTTCTCGCTCTGAAAAGCATTTTGCACGCATAAAAACTGGAAAAGTGAATAACTCAGTCACTTTCAATGCAAACGTGTAACTGAGCTTGAATAGGGTTATTTATGCCATCGCGCACCATTTGGAAGTGGAGAGCAGTTGTTTTGACTATAATTCACGTGTTAGGGTCAAAAACACATTGTGGGTCAAAACATGCTTTTCTCGCTCTGAAAAGCATTTTGCACGCATAAAAACTGGAAAAGTTGATAACTCAGTCCCTTTCAATTCAAACGTGTAACTGAGCTTAAATAGGGTTATTTATGCCAATGCGCACTATTTGGAAGTGGAGAGCATTTGTTTTGACTATAATTCACGTGTTAGGGTCAAAAACACATTGTGGGTCAAAACATGCTTTTCTCGCTCTGAAAAGCATTTTGCACGCATAAAAACTGGAAAAGTGAATAACTCAGTCACTTTCAATGCAAACGTGTAACTGAGCTTGAATAGGGTTATTTATGCCATCGCGCACCATTTGGAAGTGGAGAGCAGTTGTTTTGACTATAATTCACGTGTTAGGGTCAAAAACACATTGTGGGTCAAAACATGCTTTTCTCGCTCTGAAAAGCATTTTGCACGCATAAAAACTGGAAAAGTTGATAACTCAGTCCCTTTCAATGCAAACGTGTAACTGAGCTTAAATAGGGTTATTTATGCCATCGCGCACCATTTGGAAGTGGAGAGCAGTTGTTTTGACTATAATTCACGTGTTAGGGTCAAAAACACATTGTGGGTCAAAACATGCTTTTCTCGCTCTGAAAAGCATTTTGCACGCATAAAAGCTGGAAATGTTGATAACTCAGTCCCTTTCAATGCAAACGTGTAACTGAGCTTAAATAGGGTTATTTATGCCATTGCGCACTATTTGGAAGTGGAGAGCATTTGTTTTGACTATAATTCACGTGTTAGGGTCAAAAACACATTGTGGGTCAAAACATGCTTTTCTCGCTCTGAAAAGCATTTTGCACGCATAAAAACTGGAAAAGTGAATAACTCAGTCACTTTCAATGCAAACGTGTAACTTAGCTTAAATAGGGTTATTTATGCCATTGCGCACCATTTGGAAGTGAAGAGCAGTTGTTTTGAGCACAATTCACGTGTCAGGGTCAAAAACACCTTTTTGATCAAAAAGTGATTCTCTCGCTCTGAAAAGCACTTTGCAGGCATAAAAACTGGAAAAGTGAATAACTCAGTCCCTTTCAATGCAAACGTGTAACTGAGCTTATATTTAAGCTCAGTTACACGTTTGCATTGAAAGGGACTGAGGGTTATTTATGCCATCGCGCACCATTTGGAAGTGGAGTGCAGTTGTTTTGACAATAATTCACGTGTTAGGGTCAAAAACACATTGTGGGTCAAAACATGCTTTTCTCGCTCTGAAAAGCATTTTGCACGCATAAAAACTGGAAAAGTGAATAACTCAGTCACTTTCAATGCAAACGTGTAACTGAGCTTAAATAGGGTTATTTATGCCATTGCGCACCATTTGGAAGTGAAGAGCAGTTGTTTTGAGCAAAATTCACGTGTCAGGGTCAAAAACACATTTTTGGTCAAAAAGTGATTCTCTCGCTCTGAAAAGCATTTTGCACGCATAAAAACTGGAAAAGTTGATAATTCAGTCCCTTTCAATGCAAACGTGTAACTGAGCTTAAATATGGTTATTTATGCCATCGCGCACCATTTGGAAGTGGAGAGCAGTTGTTTTGACTATAATTCACGTGTTAGGGTCAAAAACACATTGTGGGTCAAAACATGTTTTTCTCGCTCTGAAAAGCATTTTGCACGCATAAAAACTGGAAAAGTGAATAACTCAGTCACTTTCAATGCAAACGTGTAACTGAGCTTAAATAGGGTTATTTATGCCATTGCGCACCATTTGGAAGTGGAGAGCATTAGTTTTGAGCATAATTCACGTGTTAGGGTCAAAAACACATTGTGGGTCAAAACATGCTTTTCTCGCTCTGAAAAGCAAAAATGCTTTTCAGAGCGAGAAAAGCATAAAAACTGGAAAAGCTGATAACTCAGTCTCTTTCAATGCAAACGTGTAACTAAACTTAAATAGGGTTATTTATGCCATCGCGCACCATTTGGAAGTGGAGAGCGTTGGTTTTGAGCATAATTCACGTGTTAGGGTCAAAAACACATTGTGGGTCAAAAAGTGATTCTCTCGCTCTGAAAAGCATTTTGCACGCATAAAAACTGGAAAAGTTGATAACTCAGTCCCTTTCAATGCAAACGTGTAACTGAGCTTAATTAGGGTTATTTATGCCATCGCGCACCATTTGGAAGTGGAGAGCAGTTGTTTTGACTATAATTCACGTGTTAGGGTCAAAAACACATTGTGGGTCAAAACATGTTTTTGTCGCTCTGAAAAGCATGTTGCACGCATAAAAACTGGAAAAGTGAATAACTCAGTCCCTTTCAATGCAAACGTGTAACTGAGCTTAAATAGGGTTATTTATGTCATCGCGCACCATTTGGAAGTGGAGAGCAGTTGTTTTGCGCACAATTCACGTGTCAGGGTCAAAAACACCTTTTTGGTCAAAAAGTGATTCTCTCGCTCTGAAAAGCACTTTGCACGCATAAAAACTGGAAAAGTGAATAACTCAGTCCCTTTCAATGCAAACGTGTAACTGAGCTTAAATAGGGTTATTTATGCCATCGCGCACCATTTGGAAGTGGAGTGCAGTTGTTTTGACAATAATTCACGTGTTAGGGTCAAAAACACATTGTGGGTCAAAACATGCTTTTCTCGCTCTGAAAAGCATTTTGCACGCATAAAAACTGGAAAAGTGAATAACTCAGTCACTTTCAATGCAAACGTGTAACTGAGCTTAAATAGGGTTATTTATGCCATTGCGCACCATTTGGAAGTGGAGAGCATTTGTTTTGAGCAAAATTCACGTGTCAGGGTCAAAAACACATTTTTGGTCAAAAAGTGATTCTCTCGCTCTGAAAAGCATTTTGCACGCATAAAAACTGGAAAAGTTGATAATTCAGTCCCTTTCAATGCAAACGTGTAACTGAGCTTAAATAGGGTTATTTATGCCATCGCGCACCATTTGGAAGTGGAGAGCAGTTGTTTTGACTATAATTCACGTGTTAGGGTCAAAAACACATTGTGGGTCAAAACATGTTTTTCTCGCTCTGAAAAGCATTTTGCACGCATACAAACTGGAAAAGTGAATAACTCAGTCACTTTCAATGCAAACGTGTAACTGAGCTTAAATAGGGTTATTTATGCCATTGCGCACCATTTGGAAGTGGAGAGCATTAGTTTTGAGCATAATTCACGTGTTAGGGTCAAAAACACATTGTGGGTCAAAACATGCTTTTCTCGCTCTGAAAAGCAAAAATGCTTTTCAGAGCGAGAAAAGCATAAAAACTGGAAAAGCTGATAACTCAGTCCCTTTCAATGCAAACGTGTAACTAAACTTAAATAGGGTTATTTATGCCATCGCGCACCATTTGGAAGTGGAGAGCGTTGGTTTTGAGCATAATTCACGTGTTAGGGTCAAAAACACATTGTGGGTCAAAAAGTGATTCTCTCGCTCTGAAAAGCATTTTGCACGCATAAAAACTGGAAAAGTTGATAACTCAGTCCCTTTCAATGCAAACGTGTAACTGAGCTTAATTAGGGTTATTTATGCCATCGCGCACCATTTGGAAGTGGAGAGCAGTTGTTTTGACTATAATTCACGTGTTAGGGTCAAAAACACATTGTGGGTCAAAACATGTTTTTCTCGCTCTGAAAAGCATTTTGCACGCATAAAAACTGGAAAAGTGAATAACTCAGTCCCTTTCAATGCAAACGTGTAACTGAGCTTAAATAGGGTTATTTATGCCATCGCGCACCATTTGGAAGTGGAGAGCAGTTGTTTTGCGCACAATTCACGTGTCAGGGTCAAAAACACCTTTTTGGTCAAAAAGTGATTCTCTCGCTCTGAAAAGCACTTTGCACGCATAAAAACTGGAAAAGTGAATAACTCAGTCCCTTTCAATGCAAACGTGTAACTGAGCTTAAATAGGGTTATTTATGCCATCGCGCACCATTTGGAAGTGGAGTGCAGTTGTTTTGACAATAATTCACGTGTTAGGGTCAAAAACACATTGTGGGTCAAAACATGCTTTTCTCGCTCTGAAAAGCATTTTGCACGCATAAAAACTGGAAAAGTGAATAACTCAGTCACTTTCAATGCAAACGTGTAACTGAGCTTAAATAGGGTTATTTATGCCATCGCGCACCATTTGGAAGTGGAGAGCAGTTGTTTTGACTATACTTCACGTGTTAGGGTCAAAAACACATTGTGGGTCAAAACATGCTTTTCTCGCTCTGAAAAGCATTTTGCACGCATAAAAACTGGAAAAGTGAATAACTCAGTCACTTTCAATGCAAACGTGTAACTGAGCTTAAATAGGGTTATTTATGCCATTGCGCACCATTTGGAAGTGGAGAGCATTAGTTTTGAGCATAATTCACGTGTTAGGGTCAAAAACACATTGTGGGTCAAAA
Organism: Micromesistius poutassou; assembly: GCF_964030765.1. Lineage (NCBI taxonomy): Eukaryota > Metazoa > Chordata > Actinopteri > Gadiformes > Gadidae > Micromesistius > Micromesistius poutassou. The sequence continues at coordinate 11,318 of NC_140290.1, read as the reverse complement.
CATGCTTTTCTCGCTCTGAAAAGCAAAAATGCTTTTCAGAGCGAGAAAAGCATAAAAACTGGAAAAGCTGATAACTCAGTCCCTTTCAATGCAAACGTGTAACTAAACTTAAATAGGGTTATTTATGCCATCGCGCACCATTTGGAAGTGGAGAGCGTTGGTTTTGAGCATAATTCACGTGTTAGGGTCAAAAACACATTGTGGGTCAAAAAGTGATTCTCTCGCTCTGAAAAGCATTTTGCACGCATAAAAACTGGAAAAGTTGATAACTCAGTCCCTTTCAATGCAAACGTGTAACTGAGCTTAATTAGGGTTATTTATGCCATCGCGCACCATTTGGAAGTGGAGAGCAGTTGTTTTGACTATAATTCACGTGTTAGGGTCAAAAACACATTGTGGGTCAAAACATGTTTTTCTCGCTCTGAAAAGCATTTTGCACGCATAAAAACTGGAAAAGTGAATAACTCAGTCCCTTTCAATGCAAACGTGTAACTGAGCTTAAATAGGGTTATTTATGCCATCGCGCACCATTTGGAAGTGGAGAGCAGTTGTTTTGCGCACAATTCACGTGTCAGGGTCAAAAACACCTTTTTGGTCAAAAAGTGATTCTCTCGCTCTGAAAAGCACTTTGCACGCATAAAAACTGGAAAAGTGAATAACTCAGTCACTTTCAATGCAAACGTGTAACTGAGCTTAAATAGGGTTATTTATGCCATCGCGCACCATTTGGAAGTGGAGAGCAGTTGTTTTGACTATAATTCACGTGTTAGGGTCAAAAACACATTGTGGGTCAAAACATGCTTTTCTCGCTCTGAAAAGCATTTTGCACGCATAAAAACTGGAAAAGTTGATAACTCAGTCCCTTTCAATTCAAACGTGTAACTGAGCTTAAATAGGGTTATTTATGCCATTGCGCACTATTTGGAAGTGGAGAGCATTTGTTTTGACTATAATTCACGTGTTAGGGTCAAAAACACATTGTGGGTCAAAACATGCTTTTCTCGCTCTGAAAAGCATTTTGCACGCATAAAAACTGGAAAAGTTGATAACTCAGTCCCTTTCAATGCAAACGTGTAACTGAGCTTAAATAGGGTTATTTATGCCATTGCGCACTATTTGGAAGTGGAGAGCATTTGTTTTGACTATAATTCACGTGTTAGGGTCAAAAACACATTGTGGGTCAAAACATGCTTTTCTCGCTCTGAAAAGCATTTTGCACCCATAAAAACTGGAAAAGTTGATAACTCAGTCCCTTTCAATGCAAACGTGTAACTGAGCTTAAATAGGGTTATTTATGCCATCGCGCACCATTTGGAAGTGGAGAGCAGTTGTTTTGACTATAATTCACGTGTTAGGGTCAAAAACACATTGTGGGTCAAAACATGCTTTTCTCGCTCTGAAAAGCATTTTGCACGCATAAAAACTGGAAAAGTGAATAACTCAGTCACTTTCAATGCAAACGTGTAACTGAGCTTAAATAGGGTTATTTATGCCATTGCGCACCATTTGGAAGTGGAGAGCATTAGTTTTGAGCATAATTCACGTGTTAGGGTCAAAAACACATTGTGGGTCAAAACATGCTTTTCTCGCTCTGAAAAGCAAAAATGCTTTTCAGAGCGAGAAAAGCATAAAAACTGGAAAAGCTGATAACTCAGTCCCTTTCAATGCAAACGTGTAACTAAACTTAAATAGGGTTATTTATGCCATCGCGCACCATTTGGAAGTGGAGAGCGTTGGTTTTGAGCATAATTCACGTGTTAGGGTCAAAAACACATTGTGGGTCAAAAAGTGATTCTCTCGCTCTGAAAAGCATTTTGCACGCATAAAAACTGGAAAAGTTGATAACTCAGTCCCTTTCAATGCAAACGTGTAACTGAGCTTAATTAGGGTTATTTATGCCATCGCGCACCATTTGGAAGTGGAGAGCAGTTGTTTTGACTATAATTCACGTGTTAGGGTCAAAAACACATTGTGGGTCAAAACATGCTTTTCTCGCTCTGAAAAGCATTTTGCACGCATAAAAACTGGAAAAGTGAATAACTCAGTCACTTTCAATGCAAACGTGTAACTGAGCTTAAATAGGGTTATTTATGCCATCGCGCACCATTTGGAAGTGGAGAGCAGTTGTTTTGACTATAATTCACGTGTTAGGGTCAAAAACACATTGTGGGTCAAAACATGCTTTTCTCGCTCTGAAAAGCATTTTGCACGCATAAAAACTGGAAAAGTTGATAACTCAGTCCCTTTCAATTCAAACGTGTAACTGAGCTTAAATAGGGTTATTTATGCCATTGCGCACTATTTGGAAGTGGAGAGCATTTGTTTTGACTATAATTCACGTGTTAGGGTCAAAAACACATTGTGGGTCAAAACATGCTTTTCTCGCTCTGAAAAGCATTTTGCACGCATAAAAACTGGAAAAGTTGATAACTCAGTCCCTTTCAATGCAAACGTGTAACTGAGCTTAAATAGGGTTACTTATGCCATTGCGCACTATTTGGAAGTGGAGAGCATTTGTTTTGACTATAATTCACGTGTTAGGGTCAAAAACACATTGTGGGTCAAAACATGCTTTTCTCGCTCTGAAAAGCATTTTGCACCCATAAAAACTGGAAAAGTTGATAACTCAGTCCCTTTCAATGCAAACGTGTAACTGAGCTTAAATAGGGTTATTTATGCCATCGCGCACCATTTGGAAGTGGAGAGCAGTTGTTTTGACTATAATTCACGTGTTAGGGTCAAAAACACATTGTGGGTCAAAACATGCTTTTCTCGCTCTGAAAAGCATTTTGCACGCATAAAAACTGGAAAAGTGAATAACTCAGTCACTTTCAATGCAAACGTGTAACTGAGCTTAAATAGGGTTATTTATGCCATTGCGCACCATTTGGAAGTGGAGAGCATTAGTTTTGAGCATAATTCACGTGTTAGGGTCAAAAACACATTGTGGGTCAAAACATGCTTTTCTCGCTCTGAAAAGCAAAAATGCTTTTCAGAGCGAGAAAAGCATAAAAACTGGAAAAGCTGATAACTCAGTCCCTTTCAATGCAAACGTGTAACTAAACTTAAATAGGGTTATTTATGCCATCGCGCACCATTTGGAAGTGGAGAGCGTTGGTTTTGAGCATAATTCACGTGTTAGGGTCAAAAACACATTGTGGGTCAAAAAGTGATTCTCTCGCTCTGAAAAGCATTTTGCACGCATAAAAACTGGAAAAGTTGATAACTCAGTCCCTTTCAATGCAAACGTGTAACTGAGCTTAATTAGGGTTATTTATGCCATCGCGCACCATTTGGAAGTGGAGAGCAGTTGTTTTGACTATAATTCACGTGTTAGGGTCAAAAACACATTGTGGGTCAAAACATGTTTTTCACGCTCTGAAAAGCATTTTGCACGCATAAAAACTGGAAAAGTGAATAACTCAGTCCCTTTCAATGCAAACGTGTAACTGAGCTTAAATAGGGTTATTTATGCCATCGCGCACCATTTGGAAGTGGAGAGCAGTTGTTTTGCGCACAATTCACGTGTCAGGGTCAAAAACACCTTTTTGGTCAAAAAGTGATTCTCTCGCTCTGAAAAGCACTTTGCACGCATAAAAACTGGAAAAGTGAATAACTCAGTCACTTTCAATGCAAACGTGTAACTGAGCTTAAATAGGGTTATTTATGCCATCGCGCACCATTTGGAAGTGGAGAGCAGTTGTTTTGACTATAATTCACGTGTTAGGGTCAAAAACACATTGTGGGTCAAAACATGCTTTTCTCGCTCTGAAAAGCATTTTGCACGCATAAAAACTGGAAAAGTTGATAACTCAGTCCCTTTCAATTCAAACGTGTAACTGAGCTTAAATAGGGTTATTTATGCCATTGCGCACTATTTGGAAGTGGAGAGCATTTGTTTTGACTATAATTCACGTGTTAGGGTCAAAAACACATTGTGGGTCAAAACATGCTTTTCTCGCTCTGAAAAGCATTTTGCACGCATAAAAACTGGAAAAGTGAATAACTCAGTCACTTTCAATGCAAACGTGTAACTGAGCTTAAATAGGGTTATTTATGCCATTGCGCACCATTTGGAAGTGGAGAGCATTAGTTTTGAGCATAATTCACGTGTTAGGGTCAAAAACACATTGTGGGTCAAAACATGCTTTTCTCGCTCTGAAAAGCAAAAATGCTTTTCAGAGCGAGAAAAGCATAAAAACTGGAAAAGCTGATAACTCAGTCCCTTTCAATGCAAACGTGTAACTAAACTTAAATAGGGTTATTTATGCCATCGCGCACCATTTGGAAGTGGAGAGCGTTGGTTTTGAGCATAATTCACGTGTTAGGGTCAAAAACACATTGTGGGTCAAAAAGTGATTCTCTCGCTCTGAAAAGCATTTTGCACGCATAAAAACTGGAAAAGTTGATAACTCAGTCCCTTTCAATGCAAACGTGTAACTGAGCTTAATTAGGGTTATTTATGCCATCGCGCACCATTTGGAAGTGGAGAGCAGTTGTTTTGACTATAATTCACGTGTTAGGGTCAAAAACACATTGTGGGTCAAAACATGTTTTTCTCGCTCTGAAAAGCATTTTGCACGCATAAAAACTGGAAAAGTGAATAACTCAGTCCCTTTCAATGCAAACGTGTAACTGAGCTTAAATAGGGTTATTTATGCCATCGCGCACCATTTGGAAGTGGAGAGCAGTTGTTTTGCGCACAATTCACGTGTCAGGGTCAAAAACACCTTTTTGGTCAAAAAGTGATTCTCTCGCTCTGAAAAGCACTTTGCACGCATAAAAACTGGAAAAGTGAATAACTCAGTCACTTTCAATGCAAACGTGTAACTGAGCTTAAATAGGGTTATTTATGCCATCGCGCACCATTTGGAAGTGGAGAGCAGTTGTTTTGACTATAATTCACGTGTTAGGGTCAAAAACACATTGTGGGTCAAAACATGCTTTTCTCGCTCTGAAAAGCATTTTGCACGCATAAAAACTGGAAAAGTTGATAACTCAGTCCCTTTCAATTCAAACGTGTAACTGAGCTTAAATAGGGTTATTTATGCCATTGCGCACTATTTGGAAGTGGAGAGCATTTGTTTTGACTATAATTCACGTGTTAGGGTCAAAAACACATTGTGGGTCAAAACATGCTTTTCTCGCTCTGAAAAGCATTTTGCACGCATAAAAACTGGAAAAGTTGATAACTCAGTCCCTTTCAATGCAAACGTGTAACTGAGCTTAAATAGGGTTATTTATGCCATTGCGCACTATTTGGAAGTGGAGAGCATTTGTTTTGACTATAATTCACGTGTTAGGGTCAAAAACACATTGTGGGTCAAAACATGCTTTTCTCGCTCTGAAAAGCATTTTGCACGCATAAAAACTGGAAAAGTGAATAACTCAGTCACTTTCAATGCAAACGTGTAACTGAGCTTAAATAGGGTTATTTATGCCATCGCGCACCATTTGGAAGTGGAGAGCAGTTGTTTTGACTATAATTCACGTGTTAGGGTCAAAAACACATTGTGGGTCAAAACATGCTTTTCTCGCTCTGAAAAGCATTTTGCACGCATAAAAACTGGAAAAGTTGATAACTCAGTCCCTTTCAATTCAAACGTGTAACTGAGCTTAAATAGGGTTATTTATGCCATTGCGCACTATTTGGAAGTGGAGAGCATTTGTTTTGACTATAATTCACGTGTTAGGGTCAAAAACACATTGTGGGTCAAAACATGCTTTTCTCGCTCTGAAAAGCATTTTGCACGCATAAAAACTGGAAAAGTTGATAACTCAGTCCCTTTCAATGCAAACGTGTAACTGAGCTTAAATAGGGTTATTTATGCCATTGCGCACTATTTGGAAGTGGAGAGCATTTGTTTTGACTATAATTCACGTGTTAGGGTCAAAAACACATTGTGGGTCAAAACATGCTTTTCTCGCTCTGAAAAGCATTTTGCACCCATAAAAACTGGAAAAGTTGATAACTCAGTCCCTTTCAATGCAAACGTGTAACTGAGCTTAAATAGGGTTATTTATGCCATCGCGCACCATTTGGAAGTGGAGAGCAGTTGTTTTGACTATAATTCACGTGTTAGGGTCAAAAACACATTGTGGGTCAAAACATGCTTTTCTCGCTCTGAAAAGCATTTTGCACGCATAAAAACTGGAAAAGTGAATAACTCAGTCACTTTCAATGCAAACGTGTAACTGAGCTTAAATAGGGTTATTTATGCCATTGCGCACCATTTGGAAGTGGAGAGCATTAGTTTTGAGCATAATTCACGTGTTAGGGTCAAAAACACATTGTGGGTCAAAACATGCTTTTCTCGCTCTGAAAAGCAAAAATGCTTTTCAGAGCGAGAAAAGCATAAAAACTGGAAAAGCTGATAACTCAGTCCCTTTCAATGCAAACGTGTAACTAAACTTAAATAGGGTTATTTATGCCATCGCGCACCATTTGGAAGTGGAGAGCGTTGGTTTTGAGCATAATTCACGTGTTAGGGTCAAAAACACATTGTGGGTCAAAAAGTGATTCTCTCGCTCTGAAAAGCATTTTGCACGCATAAAAACTGGAAAAGTTGATAACTCAGTCCCTTTCAATGCAAACGTGTAACTGAGCTTAATTAGGGTTATTTATGCCATCGCGCACCATTTGGAAGTGGAGAGCAGTTGTTTTGACTATAATTCACGTGTTAGGGTCAAAAACACATTGTGGGTCAAAACATGTTTTTCTCGCTCTGAAAAGCATTTTGCACGCATAAAAACTGGAAAAGTGAATAACTCAGTCCCTTTCAATGCAAACGTGTAACTGAGCTTAAATAGGGTTATTTATGCCATCGCGCACCATTTGGAAGTGGAGAGCAGTTGTTTTGCGCACAATTCACGTGTCAGGGTCAAAAACACCTTTTTGGTCAAAAAGTGATTCTCTCGCTCTGAAAAGCACTTTGCACGCATAAAAACTGGAAAAGTGAATAACTCAGTCACTTTCAATGCAAACGTGTAACTGAGCTTAAATAGGGTTATTTATGCCATCGCGCACCATTTGGAAGTGGAGAGCAGTTGTTTTGACTATAATTCACGTGTTAGGGTCAAAAACACATTGTGGGTCAAAACATGCTTTTCTCGCTCTGAAAAGCATTTTGCACGCATAAAAACTGGAAAAGTTGATAACTCAGTCCCTTTCAATGCAAACGTGTAACTGAGCTTAAATAGGGTTATTTATGCCATTGCGCACTATTTGGAAGTGGAGAGCATTTGTTTTGACTATAATTCACGTGTTAGGGTCAAAAACACATTGTGGGTCAAAACATGCTTTTCTCGCTCTGAAAAGCATTTTGCACGCATAAAAACTGGAAAAGTGAATAACTCAGTCACTTTCAATGCAAACGTGTAACTGAGCTTAAATAGGGTTATTTATGCCATCGCGCACCATTTGGAAGTGGAGAGCAGTTGTTTTGACTATAATTCACGTGTTAGGGTCAAAAACACATTGTGGGTCAAAACATGCTTTTCTCGCTCTGAAAAGCATTTTGCACGCATAAAAACTGGAAAAGTTGATAACTCAGTCCCTTTCAATGCAAACGTGTAACTGAGCTTAAATAGGGTTATTTATGCCATTGCGCACTATTTGGAAGTGGAGAGCATTTGTTTTGACTATAATTCACGTGTTAGGGTCAAAAACACATTGTGGGTCAAAACATGCTTTTCTCGCTCTGAAAAGCATTTTGCACCCATAAAAACTGGAAAAGTTGATAACTCAGTCCCTTTCAATGCAAACGTGTAACTGAGCTTAAATAGGGTTATTTATGCCATCGCGCACCATTTGGAAGTGGAGAGCAGTTGTTTTGACTATAATTCACGTGTTAGGGTCAAAAACACATTGTGGGTCAAAACATGCTTTTCTCGCTCTGAAAAGCATTTTGCACGCATAAAAACTGGAAAAGTGAATAACTCAGTCACTTTCAATGCAAACGTGTAACTGAGCTTAAATAGGGTTATTTATGCCATTGCGCACCATTTGGAAGTGGAGAGCATTAGTTTTGAGCATAATTCACGTGTTAGGGTCAAAAACACATTGTGGGTCAAAACATGCTTTTCTCGCTCTGAAAAGCAAAAATGCTTTTCAGAGCGAGAAAAGCATAAAAACTGGAAAAGCTGATAACTCAGTCCCTTTCAATGCAAACGTGTAACTAAACTTAAATAGGGTTATTTATGCCATCGCGCACCATTTGGAAGTGGAGAGCGTTGGTTTTGAGCATAATTCACGTGTTAGGGTCAAAAACACATTGTGGGTCAAAAAGTGATTCTCTCGCTCTGAAAAGCATTTTGCACGCATAAAAACTGGAAAAGTTGATAACTCAGTCCCTTTCAATGCAAACGTGTAACTGAGCTTAATTAGGGTTATTTATGCCATCGCGCACCATTTGGAAGTGGAGAGCAGTTGTTTTGACTATAATTCACGTGTTAGGGTCAAAAACACATTGTGGGTCAAAACATGTTTTTCTCGCTCTGAAAAGCATTTTGCACGCATAAAAACTGGAAAAGTGAATAACTCAGTCCCTTTCAATGCAAACGTGTAACTGAGCTTAAATAGGGTTATTTATGCCATCGCGCACCATTTGGAAGTGGAGAGCAGTTGTTTTGCGCACAATTCACGTGTCAGGGTCAAAAACACCTTTTTGGTCAAAAAGTGATTCTCTCGCTCTGAAAAGCACTTTGCACGCATAAAAACTGGAAAAGTGAATAACTCAGTCACTTTCAATGCAAACGTGTAACTGAGCTTAAATAGGGTTATTTATGCCATCGCGCACCATTTGGAAGTGGAGAGCAGTTGTTTTGACTATAATTCACGTGTTAGGGTCAAAAACACATTGTGGGTCAAAACATGCTTTTCTCGCTCTGAAAAGCATTTTGCACGCATAAAAACTGGAAAAGTTGATAACTCAGTCCCTTTCAATTCAAACGTGTAACTGAGCTTAAATAGGGTTATTTATGCCATTGCGCACTATTTGGAAGTGGAGAGCATTTGTTTTGACTATAATTCACGTGTTAGGGTCAAAAACACATTGTGGGTCAAAACATGCTTTTCTCGCTCTGAAAAGCATTTTGCACGCATAAAAACTGGAAAAGTGAATAACTCAGTCACTTTCAATGCAAACGTGTAACTGAGCTTAAATAGGGTTATTTATGCCATTGCGCACCATTTGGAAGTGGAGAGCATTAGTTTTGAGCATAATTCACGTGTTAGGGTCAAAAACACATTGTGGGTCAAAACATGCTTTTCTCGCTCTGAAAAGCAAAAATGCTTTTCAGAGCGAGAAAAGCATAAAAACTGGAAAAGCTGATAACTCAGTCCCTTTCAATGCAAACGTGTAACTAAACTTAAATAGGGTTATTTATGCCATCGCGCACCATTTGGAAGTGGAGAGCGTTGGTTTTGAGCATAATTCACGTGTTAGGGTCAAAAACACATTGTGGGTCAAAAAGTGATTCTCTCGCTCTGAAAAGCATTTTGCACGCATAAAAACTGGAAAAGTTGATAACTCAGTCCCTTTCAATGCAAACGTGTAACTGAGCTTAATTAGGGTTATTTATGCCATCGCGCACCATTTGGAAGTGGAGAGCAGTTGTTTTGACTATAATTCACGTGTTAGGGTCAAAAACACATTGTGGGTCAAAACATGTTTTTCTCGCTCTGAAAAGCATTTTGCACGCATAAAAACTGGAAAAGTGAATAACTCAGTCCCTTTCAATGCAAACGTGTAACTGAGCTTAAATAGGGTTATTTATGCCATCGCGCACCATTTGGAAGTGGAGAGCAGTTGTTTTGCGCACAATTCACGTGTCAGGGTCAAAAACACCTTTTTGGTCAAAAAGTGATTCTCTCGCTCTGAAAAGCACTTTGCACGCATAAAAACTGGAAAAGTGAATAACTCAGTCACTTTCAATGCAAACGTGTAACTGAGCTTAAATAGGGTTATTTATGCCATCGCGCACCATTTGGAAGTGGAGAGCAGTTGTTTTGACTATAATTCACGTGTTAGGGTCAAAAACACATTGTGGGTCAAAACATGCTTTTCTCGCTCTGAAAAGCATTTTGCACGCATAAAAACTGGAAAAGTTGATAACTCAGTCCCTTTCAATTCAAACGTGTAACTGAGCTTAAATAGGGTTATTTATGCCATTGCGCACTATTTGGAAGTGGAGAGCATTTGTTTTGACTATAATTCACGTGTTAGGGTCAAAAACACATTGTGGGTCAAAACATGCTTTTCTCGCTCTGAAAAGCATTTTGCACGCATAAAAACTGGAAAAGTTGATAACTCAGTCCCTTTCAATGCAAACGTGTAACTGAGCTTAAATAGGGTTATTTATGCCATTGCGCACTATTTGGAAGTGGAGAGCATTTGTTTTGACTATAATTCACGTGTTAGGGTCAAAAACACATTGTGGGTCAAAACATGCTTTTCTCGCTCTGAAAAGCATTTTGCACGCATAAAAACTGGAAAAGTGAATAACTCAGTCACTTTCAATGCAAACGTGTAACTGAGCTTAAATAGGGTTATTTATGCCATCGCGCACCATTTGGAAGTGGAGAGCAGTTGTTTTGACTATAATTCACGTGTTAGGGTCAAAAACACATTGTGGGTCAAAACATGCTTTTCTCGCTCTGAAAAGCATTTTGCACGCATAAAAACTGGAAAAGTTGATAACTCAGTCCCTTTCAATTCAAACGTGTAACTGAGCTTAAATAGGGTTATTTATGCCATTGCGCACTATTTGGAAGTGGAGAGCATTTGTTTTGACTATAATTCACGTGTTAGGGTCAAAAACACATTGTGGGTCAAAACATGCTTTTCTCGCTCTGAAAAGCATTTTGCACGCATAAAAACTGGAAAAGTTGATAACTCAGTCCCTTTCAATGCAAACGTGTAACTGAGCTTAAATAGGGTTATTTATGCCATTGCGCACTATTTGGAAGTGGAGAGCATTTGTTTTGACTATAATTCACGTGTTAGGGTCAAAAACACATTGTGGGTCAAAACATGCTTTTCTCGCTCTGAAAAGCATTTTGCACCCATAAAAACTGGAAAAGTTGATAACTCAGTCCCTTTCAATGCAAACGTGTAACTGAGCTTAAATAGGGTTATTTATGCCATCGCGCACCATTTGGAAGTGGAGAGCAGTTGTTTTGACTATAATTCACGTGTTAGGGTCAAAAACACATTGTGGGTCAAAACATGCTTTTCTCGCTCTGAAAAGCATTTTGCACGCATAAAAACTGGAAAAGTGAATAACTCAGTCACTTTCAATGCAAACGTGTAACTGAG